>NC_135317.1:109156335-109469805 GCF_048772815.1 Callospermophilus lateralis | reverse complement strand
TTTCACACCAGCCTCCTACCAGAAGTCCCACGAGGGCGGCACGGGGTCCGGGTTCAGCTTTGTGTTCTCAGCAGCAGGCACAGTGCATGCACACAGTGGCGCTCAGTCCACCCGAGGAGAGCAGGCATTTCCTGGCCTCCTCACCCTTGCAGAGAACAGTCCAACCGGTTCCCTCAGCCCGACTTCAAGGTACGCAGAGGCCACAGGGGTGGCTTTAGAGTAGATGTCTCTGCACCCAAAGTAAAAACCCCGTGAGCGGGAGATGTGGGCACTGTAACCATGTCTGCACCCACAGGGACAGGACCCCGCCAGAAGCCTCACTGAACTCCCGCAGTAGGGGCACCCTCCTCCACAAACACCCTGACTGGGCTTCTCCAGAAGCCTTCGGCGTGGCTGATTTTAGGACTATCAGCAAAAGACTCTCTACAAAAGAGTTCCACGGAGGTAAACTTCCTATTTTCGAGTTGCCCTCTTTTACTTGGCCACTGGCCAGGAAGAAATCAGTACTGCAGGTGCTGGACGCCCCTTTACTTGTTTTCACAAACCTGTATCCAGCATAGTAGTTTGTAGAAGTGTGTTTGCAAGTGCAAAATATGATAAAGAAGACAGATCCTTTAACAAGGCCCCTGGCCTTGAGCTGGGCTTCACAGAGATGTCTGCCCTTCTAAGAGAAGTTACAACTGGGCCCATGGTAACAGCCGGCAGGGGGAGGGAAGAAAGGGGAGAAGAAGCTCTCCCCTCCTCAGGAGCTGTCCTTGAAGGGTTAACTTGCCCAGAACAGTGAGAGAAAAGCTGCTTTTATGTGAACTTCTGCAGACTGTGAACTTCTGAGCCCCGCCCCTTACACGCTGGGTATAAAACTCTGAAACTCCTTGAACTTGGGGTTCAGGGGATTGATTAATTACAGCAAAAGCTGTGCCCTCTGAACCTGGCTGCAGCCAAATAAAACTGTTTCCTCCTGTCTTTGGTGCCTGACCTCGCTGTCCCTACAACACTGGGGCAAGAGCATGGTTGCAATTGTAACAGAACCAGCTGTGACCACACCACGTGGCCTGCATCCAAAGAACTGGAAATGCTGCATACTACTCCTGGGAGACTCCTCGGAAAGCCAACTCAACGTGGCATGTCACCCAGCAATTCTGAACAACTCAGATGGGCGCTCTCCCCGACCACACTCCTAGCATCTCTCTGAAAGTCTGAAATCTGGAGAGCTCTGGGAGTAGTTGCCAGGGTGGCTCAAAGGTCCAGCTGCCCGGTACGTCCTGTGTGCCACATGCAACGCCACCGTGCCAGCTGTTGATGTTTCTCTCCAGAACCTGCTAGAATCCGACCTGCCACATCATTGCTAGCCACTTTGGATATAAAGGAAATGACACTGATTCTGACACCGACGGCAGTTCTGATGACTTCTTTAGACGGTGCTCGGTGTGCACCGTGCAGTCTTGCTCAGGTGGCCTTCATGGCCTGCCATGCCCTGAGGACACCCCTACTCAGAGCGTAAGTCATGGGCTCAGGGGCGATCAGTGTGCCCCAAACCCCACAAATCCAGATGCAGTGCAGATCTAACCCAGGCATGCTAGCTGCAGAGCCCACGTTCTTTACCAGAACATGAGAGCGCACATCTCTGCTTTCCAGAGCCTGGCCTTGGTAAGACCTATCTGGGATTAGAAAGAAAGTCGGCTCCGTCCCTTGGCAAGCAACCATCCTAATCTTATATATGGCTTCCAGCCGCCACCAGGGCTGCAGGGCTTGTTTGGTTGGATGCTGTCCTTCCTGGAACCCTTCCTTCCCCACCCCATGCCTGGTCGCCGCCCCTGGCATCAGAGTCAATGCTACAGCGTGGGAATCCGACGCTCAGCTGCACAGGAGGCCTGGGCTTGCTGTCCACGGGAGCGAGACTGAAATGCCAACACCCTGGCTGTCACAGCCCTCCCGGCGCCGTGGCAGGGAAGGTCACCGACTGGAGCCGCCCCTTCCCCAGCCGATCACTTCAGGAGTGAATACACCCACTGGTCAGCTACCCAGCGGCCGGTGAGCAGAAGGCCACGCCTTGCCGGGTTGGAAGGTCTCTGCTGGAAAGTGCATTTTAAAGGCAGCTGCTGTCTGGTACGTTCTCTTTCATGGACCGAGATGTTTGTGTTTTGAAGAAAATGATAGGTGTTCTGCTCTGTGGTTTTGCTAAACATTAAGAGTACAAGAGAGCCTTTCTCCAATGTGACTGCAATAGAAAGAGCTGGAGAAGAGAGCTGGCAGAGGCTCCTCCGAGCTTTGGGCAGGAGGATCAGGCTGAGGGGACCAGGAGCACCCACCAGGGCGACGCAGCCCGGTGTCCAGCAGCCCCAACAGGCAGGAGCCCGAGTCCCAGACTCTTTTCAAACACGTTTGGGGAACCACTAATGAATGTGACAGGGTGGACATTACTGACGGCCTGAGTTCACTAGGAATCCTCACGTGTGTGTGTGTGCGCGCTTCCTCGCGTCCGGGGTCCTGCTCAACAGCCTCAGAACATCCCTGAGAAGCCTTCACCCCCAGGACCGAGGCTGGCGCTTTTCAGAGACTTTTATTAAGAAACAGAGGAGAGGAAGGAGACTCAGGCCCCGGGACCCACGTGTTCCTTGTTTTGTTAGCGAATCGCTGCCCTGAGTCTTCCCCATCCAGGAGGAGCACAGCCGCCCGCCCACCGCCGTCTGGCCCGCTGTCTGGAAGACGGACACACTGAGCCTCTCCCTCCTGAGCCTCCTCGTGGACGCCCCCTGCCTGGGCTCCCTCAGCTCTTCCTCTACACGGCATCTCCTTTAGTTCCAAAAATAGATCCTTCAATTTAGGAAGACAATTAACTGGGAAGAAAAAAATCTGAAGTCTGAGGCGGCCGCTCAGCCTCTCCAGCAGGCAGGGGCAATGCAGCCCCACCAGCACCTCCCGGGGTCCGCTTCCGCCCTGAGTGACGACCTCAGGGACATACTCAGGAAGGTCCGACTCCCTTCTTCAGGCCCCAGACCTCCCCTGTGGGCTTCCAGCGCCCAGAACCATGACACAAAGAAGAGACTTTACTGCCCTGGTTTCACTGGCGTTTGTACTAGATCTGCTCCATAAAGCACCGCAGGGTTTTATGTGATTTCTCACCCTGTAAATAGTTACCACCTTCCCGATACACGGCCTGCCTTGCCCAAAGCCTCAGACGGCCGGAGCTTCTGCTTCAGATGCCGTCCCCCGTCCCCCGGGGCCTCTCTTCCCAGGTGGTCTCCAGAGACTCCTGGACCTCAGGCAGCTGGGCCTCCCTCCTCAGGCAGCACACCAGGCCATTCTGATGGGCTGAGGGACGCTAACTGAGAGACTGTTCCCAAGACCTGGCCTGGTGCAGGGAGCTACTGACCCTGCAGGGAAGCCGCTCACAGCCGCGGCAGGAGCAGCCCCTGCAGAGAGGCGTTCCTGATCCAGCCGCCATCCCAGGCACGGCTCAGGAACCCTTGGTTCTAGTGATTTGGATCAGTGTTTTCCACACTGTGGGTCACTGAGTCAGTTTATTGGCTTATGCAGCATATTTTTTAATGGAATGAGATGGAATAAAAGGGAGTAAGAGAGAAGAGCATTTTGGAGTATACAGCACATAGTAAAAATAAGTCTTCACAGAATCTTCGCTTCAGGTGCTCCTATGAACTTGATCATGATGGGACAGACACAAATATGCATAAATAACATTAAAACGCTTCTCTTATAAGCCTTTTCATCACTAATACGATACATTTCCAGAGAAGCACTCAAGTGTGTGACACCATCCACCTGCAGCCAGGAGGAGACAAGGCAGAGGCCCTGCCTGGCGAGAGCCTGCAGCGTGGCCAGCTCGCGGGCACGGTCGCGGGGCAGGGTGGCCGTCCTCAGGCTGCCTGAACGTCTGCACCTGTGTTCAGAGCTGCCAACGGGAAGCAGCCACCCAAACCACTGTCTGAAGCCACCAGTGACAGCCAGGTTCTAAGAGGAGGGGACAGCAAGCCGGGCACAGCGAGGGTGTGCAGGAGTGGGCAGCAGCACCAGGCAGAGCAGAGGGGACACACGCACCTTGGGAGCACTCACTCCTTAGAGCTGCCAGTCCCACTCCTAGGAGCACACCCAGGACAGTGTGAGCGCGTGGGGCAGGTGTGGAGGGACATCACATCTGCATGACGCGTTCCAGCCCTGTGTCGGAAACCACTCAAGTGTCCAAACAACGCCATGGACAGATCTATTTATTTATCCACATGCCGGACTATTATATGGTCATGAAAATTAGAGCAACAGTGAAGATGATCTGGCAAAGATAAAACTGAGTACAAGAAGTCAGACCCGTGGAACGCTGTGTATATAAAGCTCCAACTATGAAAAGCTACACTGAACTAACCAGGCACTTCACCAAAGCAACTTAAGAAAATTGGGGAGTCACCTCTTTTTTCATCAGTTTGTAGGAATTGTTAGAATACTCTCTCCTGCTGTTGGTCTGTACATTGCAGACATTTCCTCTTACTGTAGAAGTTACACTTTCCTGACTTGAACAACTGAGCTCTCCTTATCACCAGCATGCGCTGTGGCCTGTTTAAGAGGCTTCCTATCCCAACTGCAGGGAGACCCACTCCTGGTTACCTTCCAGCAGCCACGTGGCTGTCCCTTGCACTTGGGCACAGTCCACCTGAATAACCGGTGTGAAGTCCGAGAGGAGCTGTCCGAGTGGAGCTGTCCGAGGGGACTTCCCGAGTTCCCCACGGCATGTCCCTGTGCCCGGCTTGGACGTCACAGCTTCAGGAGCCCCTCTGCTGTGGACGGAGACCCGCCCTCGGTTTACCAGGCAGGAGAGACCAGTTCCTGGCCAGCTGCAGGCCCCATCCCGTTCCACCTGACCTCCTGGCACCTGCCTGCAGTACCCACCAGCGCCACCGGGGGCAGGGCAGTGTGCTCCCCCGCCCCTCCCCACCCCTGCAGGGGTGGCTCACAGAGCCTTGGCACATTTTGTGAACTTGAGAATCTGCCCCAATGTTTCTCAGAAAGTCGAGATTCTGACTGGGGTGACATGACTGTGTGGATGGAAGAGAAAATAAGGTGACATTTTTAAATACTAGCTCTCCTAACCCCAAAACACAGTGTGTATCTTTATTAGGACCTAAATTCCTGTTTCACATGATTTAAAGTTTTCTGCAAAAGGATCTCAGACACATTTGGTTAGATCTAGTCACTGCCTATTTTTTTAATGATATTATGAATGGCAATTCTTTACAGATTTTAATTTTTGTTGATTATAGCAGTGTATTTGATTTTTATTTATTAAGTTTGTATCTGCTATAACCATCTATCAATTTTAATTTATCTGTGAACTTTTTCTGGAATCCGTGGGTGTGTAAATGTATATAACTCACGAATAATGAAGAGTTTGTTTCTTGCCTCCTACCACTGCTCTTGCTCCTTTCCTTTCTCATGCCCCGGGGAGGACCTGGGGGTGGAGGAAGTCTGCGCTGACATCCTCCTCTGGCCTCGAGGAGAGAGCTTTCACACGGTGGGCGGGCAGGAGCGGAGGGCAGGAGCGGAGGGCAGGTGCGGGGGGCAGGTGCGGGGGGCAGGAGCGGGGGGCAGGTGCGGGGGGCAGGAGCGGGGGGCAGGTGCGGGGGGCAGGTGCGGGGGGCAGGAGCGGGGGGCAGGTGCGGGGGGCAGGAGCGGGGGGCAGGTGCGGGGGGCAGGTGCGGGGGGCAGGAGCGGGGGGCAGGTGCGGGGGGCAGGTGCGGGGGGCAGGTGCGGGGGGCAGGAGCGGGGGGCAGGTGCGGGGGGCAGGCGCCGAGGGCAGGCGCGGGGGGGGGGCAGGAGCGGGGGGGGCAGGCGCGGAGGGCAGGAGCGGAGGGCAGGCGCGGAGGGCAGGCGCGGGGGGGGGGGGCAGGCGCGGGGGGGGGCAGGAGCGGGGGGGCAGGCGCGGGGGGGCAGGCGCGGGGGGCAGGTGCGGGGGGCAGGTGCGGGGGGCAGGAGCGGGGGGCAGGTGCGGGGGGCACGTGCGGGGGGCACGTGCGGAGGGCAGGAGCGGAGGGCAGGAGCGGAGGGCAGGCGCGGAGGGCAGGCGCGGGGGGGGGGGCAGGAGCGGGGGGGGGGCAGGAGCGGGGGGGGGGCAGGCGCGGAGGGCAGGAGCGGAGGGCAGGAGCGGGGGGCAGGTGCGGGGGGCAGGAGCGGAGGGCAGGTGCGGAGGGAAGGAGCGGAGGGCAGGAGCGGAGGGCAGGAGCGGGGGGCACGTGCGGAGGGCAGGAGCGGGGGGCACGTGCGGAGGGCAGGAGCGGGGGGCAGGAGCGGAGGGCAGGTGCGGAGGGCAGGTGCGGAGGGCAGGTGCGGAGGGCAGGTGCGGAGGACCTCTGGGCACAGAGCTTGCCTGTGCTCTGGTAGGGGCCTTGGGATTGCACTGCAGCCTTCAACCCACCGCAGAAATGACGCTACTGCCCATCAACCTCGTATTAATGCCACACACTCACCAGTGGCCACGGTGCCTCCCTGTGCCTTGTAGAACTTGCTCTACGTGGGCGTCTCCTTGGGTGGGGTTTCTGAATGGTCTTGGTAAAGTGCCCGGCATGGTCTCCCCTCTTCTGGCCTTGGTTGCCTTGGCTACCAAGGGTCTGGTGACATGAAATGCTTACTTTTCTAATACACTGGAAGACTATGTGCAGGACTGGTGTTCTTTGTTCTTCAAGTGGGAAGCAGAGTTTCAACAATGAAGCCATCGCTCAGAGGGTCTGTGGAAAACGTGTCCTGCAAGCCCAAGTCCTCGGACAGTTACAGGACTGTGTGCACTCTCCGTTTCTTTTGGAGGCAATTTTAGTAAATTCGACGTATGGGATGTGTCACTTCATTGGCAAATTGACTCACATTATTCTCTTATTATCTTTTTAGTAACCACTTAACCTATGTTTGTAGACCCTTTTAAAATTCCACCATTGGTTATCTGCACCTTCTTCCTTTTCTCTTGATCGGTCTTGCCAGGAACATGTCTATTTAATCACACTTTAAAATGTCTGGCACATCAGTTGTTGAGGAAAATGTGTTTAAAATCTCCGCCCAAGATTGTGTGTTTGTTTGTACTTTTAATATTTTGACTCATATATTTTGTGACTATTTGCATTTGCATACAAATTAGTAACAACTGGATATCTACTTTGAAAAAATAGGTTGGGGGCTGTAGTTGTGGCTCAGTGATAGTTCTTGCCTAGTATGTGTGAGGCACTGGGTTTGATTCTCAGCACCGCCTATAAATAAATAAAGTCCATTGACAACTAAAATATTATTTTAAAAATAGATTGGATCCGTGTCTTAATTATATAGCAAGATAATAATCAAATAAAATGCTATAAGAAATAATGGGGCATCGTTTTATAATCTTCTTATGAAAGCCCTTTGAACTATTCCAAAAAACTAGAGTTTCTAAGGTGAAATGTTGATAAATTTGACTATACGAAATAAAACTTTCCTGCCTAGCAAAACTGTTATAAGTGAAATTGCAGAGAAAAAATAAACTTGGAAAAATTGCAAATCAGATCACAAAGGATTTGTTTCTCCAAAACATAAAAATCAATCCTACAAATCAATAGCAACATAAAAGAAAATGAGCAAAGGATACTAATGAGCAGTTCAAAAGAAAGGAAATGCAGACGGCTTAGATCTGAGTCACACTCAGCTCCTGCTGCGGGAAACACCGGGCGAGAGTGGCAGACACCGTCAAGATGGGTGCATCGTTGATTTGTGGAGGAAGGAGGAGAATGGGCTCTCAGACATGGGCAGGTGGATCAAGCTCGATGGAACCTTCAAGGGGACAATCTGTCAATAACCACATAAATCAGGACTTTCTTTTGACTCAGAAATTCCAAATTGAGAAATTTATGAAATACATGAATACATTTGCAGAGTGAGGGGTAGGAAAAGCCTCACTGCTTGCTCACCCACAGGCCCCACAGACCGGCTCGGCCTGCACAAAGACCAGGCGCAGGCTCCTGGAACCTCCACGTCGGGTTTTCCTCCTCACACTCACGAGCTGCATGAGGACATTGTGACCAGTGGTAGAAAACACATATGAAGAGGTCCCATAGGTGACATCCCCAGCGACGTCACAACTGTCTTGGTTTTACGTGAGTAAACACTGCGTTTGACAATGGGATTGCCTAATAACACACTTCCCAGAATGTGCCCCATCCTTAAAGGATGTAAGACTGTGTGCACGCGTGTGTGTGCGCATGTGTGTGTAGACTTGCGTGCATGTGTGTGCATATATATATCTAATAAAATGGGTAGAAAAGAAAAACAATAACTTGGGCACTCTTGAATGAGTTAAGATACTTGGAATAAGAGCGATAATTTTTGAAGTTGAAAGTCTATAAATGAATGAGATAAAAAGCGCCACTGCACACCCCAGCGCGTGGGGAGACGCGGCAGGAAGCGGCCTGGGGCCAGAGCGGGATGGGGAAGGACACCTGCCGCACCCCTCACAGAAGCCAGGAGACTTGGAGTGGATATCGCAGAACTCGGACGGGATCATCAATGGAAGACACAGGCCGAGGACCTACACCAACCACAGTACGGTGACTCTGCGGGACTTCAGTGAGAGAAGACAGTTTAAAAGGTACATGAAGAGAAAAATAGACCCTATGCAAAGCAACAAGGCAACAAACAATAGTGTCCGAGGTCTGTTGGTTGGTGGGTTTGTCTTTAACAGAAGATGACATTCCCGTGGGCAGGTGGGGCAAGACTGTGTGGGAGAAGAGCACTATCGTGTTCAAAGGTCCCGGTGGTACTCCAGCTTTTGATCTGGGTGATGTGCAGATACGCACAGGAGCGTTCATTTTAATATTCTGTTCCATAACTACTTATAACACATTATTTTAAGGGTTAAATAGTACAGAATGAATCAGGAGAAGACCCTAGAAGTTTCAAGAGAGGACTGGCACATGCGTAGCTGTGTCTCTTCTGAGCGACAGCATGGCTGTGGAATCAGAACCCAGTGTTCTCAGATTCTGAAGGTGGGTGACTTTCCACCTGGAGTTCTGCCCCAGCCAACTGCCAGTCAGCAACGAAGGCGGTATCCAGAACGGCCGGAGCGCGGCTCAGGGGTGGGGCGCTGGCCTAGCACAGGCAGCCCGACTCAGTCCCCAGCTCTGCCAGCGGATGGATGAAGGCAGACACGAACCTCCAGGGCACTCCACGGAAATCCATGACTGAAGTAAGAACAGGAAGACAAGGGATAGAGCTGGGTCCTGCCAAGACCGGAGCCCACAGAACACAGCCAAGGACAGGGCCAAGGCAGCTCCAGCTCCCCCCGAGGCCGGTGCAGGTGGAACAGGGGCGCAGAGCCCAGAGCAGGTGCTCCAGTGGGCTCCAAGAGGCCTGCGTAGCCTTCGTCCTGTGGAAAGGCGGCCTCACTTTCTGAGGACAGATCCCGTCGGTGACAGGCACAGAGAGGCGACGTTTTAAAGGCGACTGACCACACATTTTTTTAAGTGCAGGAAAAAGAAAACGCACCGTTCAGCCACGCTGCTCAGTTGTGACTGATACAGAGTCTGAATAAGGAGAGGGCTCCGTTCTGACCGAGCAGGAGGTCACTGTGTTGGGGAGCTCGGGCAGCAGGGTCGTGAGGACCCTGCGGTGTCCAGTGCACTCTGAGATGAAGGCGAACATGCCGGGTCTTGGCTGGAAGACGGCCCTGAAGGGTGGGTGTGTGCTACACAGAAACACAACAGGAAAAACAGGAGAAGTAGCTGACGTTGCTGGTCCTTGATGCTCTGGGAAGTGGGATTCGAGTGCGAAGAGACGGGGGAGGACATGTGCTCCAGGGCTTTGGTTTCGGTGCTGGGGGTGGGCCCAGGCTCCGTGCGTGCTCGGCCACTGCTCTTCTACTGAGCCTGGCCCAGGCCATCATCAGATGCTTTGGGTGAGAACCTTGAAGGACAGTTTGACATTCAACACTACGTGTGTATCGCTCTGATTATCAATGAAGAAAAACCGAATGCAAAAAGTGCCATCACTCCAAGACGTGCCTGGTGCCCAGGACCCTCCAGCCCCGTGTTGGAATCGCAGATGCACACTGGAGTTCCCAGGCCACAGGGACCTCAGCCCTGGGTGGCAGGCCCCTCTTCAGCAGTGTGTGCCTCAGTGAACCCTGGACAGGCACCAGTTCTAATAACTCCTAATACAACTCCTAACATACCTGTTAGTAGAAGGTCGCCCTCGATCGTTCACAGAGCTGTGTGCTTATGAGATCAGATATTACTCACCTGCAAAACCTAAGGCAGTGTTCTTTTGCCTTTTGGATTATCCCCTGGGGAGTCAGAAGGAGCCTGGAGCCCAGGCTGTGATTCGCCATCCAAGCTTCAGACACTTCCTAATATCTCGGATTTTCCAGAGATTCTCAAATCCACCTTTACATTCATGAAGCACTTATGAGATACCTTCTTAGATGCTGCAAATAACAGAGAATCACAGTCTGATAGGTCCACTGCGCTGGGATTCTAGTGGCTCTATGAATAAGTTCTCTAGATGGCTGCAGCTACCCAGAAGATTTCCAAACTGTGGCTTGAAACTCCAAGTTTGCCATAGGAATCTGAGAGGGTTCCAGGTATTCCACTTTTTAAAATTACAAAGTAAAGCTTCTCTGGGTGAACTTCCACATCCACTTCCTGTTCCCTTTCTGCTTTTCCCTGCCAACAGGAGCCTGAGCCTGTGTCACAAGGCACCCAGGCTGAGAGAGGGGTCTTGATTTTGCTTAGCAAATGTGACCATTGGGTTTCCAACTTTTACTGTCTCCCTTGCAGATATACATGGTCACATTATCAGCTGTGGCCAACAATGCTAAGCTAAAGCCTTTGGGACGCAGATCTGAGCAGCTTTGTCTGACTGATCTGGGAAGACAGACATGACTGGGAGCTACCAATTCCACCTACTCTCTGATGTTAACATGATGTGATGGCTGGATCTCCAGCAGCTATCTTGTTGCTGTGATAAGAAGAGCTAAAATGCAAGGGCTAGCTGAGCAGGAATACAGAAGGCCCCAGTCTCAGTAAGCACTTGACTCAAAGTGAGAAGCTATCTTTGTTTGGTCTTGCTGTCATGTAAAAAAAAAAAAAAAAAAAAAAAAAAAAACAGTACAATCTAACGTATCAAAGCTACTCTTAGTTGGAATTTCTTACTTGTCTTCTGATTGAAAAAGTTGCTGAGACTCGAATCTTACGAACGGAGTCGTGGAGGCGCCAGGCAACATCCACCTCCATGCTGTATATACTGCTCTGATTATGTATTACTGCAGGAACAGAGCCAGACCCTAACGGGGAGAGCCAGGTTCAGACCCAGTTTACGCTCGTCCTTTGGTGCTTCTATGTCCTTGGGTCCCTTGATAGTAGGCTGAATGTCACAGTTCCCTGGAGGAAAGCAGAATTTCTCACAGCGGGGAGTTGTTAAGAGCTCCCTTCCTGAGACTCCCATCATCCAACCGCCCTTTCCTGACTGTATCCGTGTGATTTTATCTGTCGTCCTTTTACTTATTACTTTTGAATTCCTGACCTGGGAATTTACTCCCCATTCATCAGAGTCCTGGCCGCTATTATCGCAAGAAGAAAGTTCAAGGGCATCGAGGCACGCCTGTGACCGAGCAGGTGTCTCACAGTCCTTGCCCGTGGTGCTGTGACGGTGACCTTACGTGGAAGGCTGGCTCTTGGGAGACATGGACATGCTCACGTGAGGCCAGACTGCATCGAAGGGCCTCGACTCCAGTGACCGATGTCCTCGACTCCATGACGGGAGAGCGAGGGGGTCCCCCAGGTGCGCACAGTGAGATGGCCACGTGAAGACGGGCAGAACGTGGCTACAGGCCCGAACACCAGGGCCTGGGGAGCCTCCGGAAGTCGCAGGCCGTCAAGGAGACTTCTCCCCGGCCCCCAGGCTTCGAGGAGCACTGTCTCGCGACACCTCGACTTAGTTCTCGGAACTTCCATAACTGAAAGACGGTCTCCGCTCTCACCCGCTACCCAGTCTGTGGTGGTTGGTCACGGACGCCCTTGGAAACTCGACTAGGGTCACGTGACTTTCTCTGTTCACTCGACTGAGTAACGGGCCCATGAGAACACTCGACTGCACTGACCCTGGGGCCATCGGTCTCCCCTGGCGTGGGATCAACACCAATGAAGACACCCAGGTTCTTGGTTTGCTGTCCTGTCGGGGGCGTCTGGCCACCATGCGTCTCAGCAGAGTCCTGGCCAAGAGCTCCCGGTACCTGATGCTGTTCAGAGGAGCAGCACCGGCTGACCTTGTCCCCTACTCTCCTGGCCTGGACATCCACAGAGGGCCACTTTTTCTGGGTGTAGTGACCTGGGAGAGCCCTCGTTTCCTTCAGCAGTCTGCAGCTACCGTTCCTGTCTTCTGGCTTTGAAAGTTCCCACGGGGGTCAGTTGTCAGTCTTAGAGGAAGGAAGGGTCTTTCCCACTGCCCTTGGGCTGCCCTTGGGCTTCGCTGAGTGGTCAACAGTGCCCAGGTGTGGTTTCCATCACTTCCTGCAGCCCACAGTCCAAGCCGAGCCTGGAATTTGGCTGGATGTCTTCCACCACCTCAGGGAGTTTCACAGACCTCTCTGTGGCCCGGTCCGGGCCCTGACTCCTCTCCTCTGCCCCAGGACCCCAGGGCGTCCCGGCGGCCAGCTCCTTGCTGTGTGCAGGTCCACCAGAGGCTGGCCTGCACCCCACCCCCTCTCCGTGGGCGCCTCCATCTCGCCCATCTCTGGCTCTGGGCCTCTCTTAGCCTGCTTTGCTGGTGAACTCGTGCACTGCATTCTTACTCTGATTTGATTTGGTTGTTCAACTCCAGAAGTTCTTTTTGTCCACTTTGCTCATGGATTAAAGTCTCCGGCTGCAGGTCTCTTGTTTTTGATACTTGTCTGGAACAGACAGATCACTGTTGCTTTAGGCCGTGAGTGTGCAGTGGATCTGGTCCCTGGACCTCCAGTGGGTGGGCTCACACCCCGCTGCTCTGCCTCCTGGCCGGGTCTGTCTGGGCTGGCCTGTAGGCCTAAGCACTCTGAATAGTGGCAAATGTTGCATACCGACAATTGTAAGATGATTTGAGATTCCGGTTGATTCTATTTACTTCTAGAGAGGATGTCCTTTCTCCCCTGAGACGTGAATAGATCGGGTCGGGCTGATTTCTTCCAGACTAGAATTGTGCTGATTAGAACCCAGATTTGTGGTTCTGTGGGGGCTCTTCTATTTCTTGTTTTACCTCCACTCCCAGAGCAACCCTGAGGTATAGACAAGAAAATCTCCTTCGTAAGGGCCCTGAAATATGGTTTTTATATCTTCCCAGCACCGTGAGACTGTGCAGTTTCTCAGCCTCTTGACAGCCACTTAACATCAGCAAATGACTCACAGGAAACAGAGCTCGGCTCCCTCTCTGAACCGCCCTGGTCCCCTGGGTCTGGAGGCCGTGGGTCTCCCCGGGCTCGGTCCCTCTCAGGTGCCTTCAAGCAGGCTCTTGTTTCGCCTTGTGTTTTGGTTCAACCCTTTCTGGTTGCCGCTGTCAGGTGTCTGTGACAAGAGCTCCCTGCACGGTGGCGCGGGGAGACCCAGAGCTGCTGACAGGCACCGCAGCCTGAGGATCCAGCTCAGAGGTCTCCCTCCAGAGGGAAAAGATGCAGCAACTTCAGCTTCTCCTGCTCATGAAGAAGCCCCCATTACTGCGCACAGCCACCTGTTGGCCCAGGAGGACAGAGGGCCACCTCCACAGGAGCGCGAGGGGGAGCGCGTGCGTCCGCTGGGCCCTCGTGTGCAGGCTTCCTGGTGGTGCGGACTCAGAGCAGGGTCCAGGAGAGCCATGAGGGATTCCCCTGCCACCGGCGCCATGTGTGACCAGGGGTTCCTTGCTCTTAGCTCTGTCATGATTTGGGACGGTGTCAGATAATATGATCCTTTAATCCCAACTAATGTAGGTACTTAATATCGATTGACAAAAGACAGTCGCTATTAACTTATATATTTGATATTGACTTTATGAAATGTGATGCAATGAAGAGAAACATAAAAGTCTCCCATCCCTCTGTCATCATTACTCAGTCTATTAAACTATTTTATGCTGCCTCGAAAAACATCAAGATCCAAAGTGCTAATTTGGAAACGTAAAGACCATTGATTTCTCTTTACTTTTATCTACATGTAAATTCGAAGTAAAGGGCAGGTCTCGGGTAATTAGTTGTATAGTTTCTGCTAGTTTTTATTTCCAAGTATTTTGATGCAGCAATCGATGCACAAAGTTTTAGAGCTAGAAAGAATCTTAGCTGTCTCTGAAGTTCAACCTTTTTCTGAAGCATGATCATCTCATTCCAAAAATATCTGGAAACAGTTCACTTTGTATATGAAGAGTCAGTTCTTAGAAAAGATCACGAGGAAGAAAAGAACTCTGACGTGAATTCCCCTCCTCTGCCTTCTTCGCCATGGGATCTGGACCTCCCGCTCCTCTCTATGAGCTAGTGGACAGGCTCCACCTGCCAGCGGTGGACGTGCCCCTCCAGGGCTCACAGACGCCGCCCACACAGAGGACGTGTGCGCTGGAGGGCACCGGCACCCAAGGGGTCATCGATTTTCCTGGGGAACTCAGAAAGGCCTTTGAGCTGGAGTCAGCCAGTGACCAGAGACAGACTCCTGCAGAAGTTCAGGGTAGAGATGGTAAGAGGTAAAGCTGGGGACCATCTGATGGTCTTGAAAGTCCCGACTGGCCATGCAGAGGAATCCGAGCATCATCCAAGCACAAAGCTTCCAACATCTAAAGCAAGAGAGCACCGCAGTACGTTGGGTTCTGGGAAGACAACGGGGCCTTGGTGAGCTTGAAGACAGGAACCGGGACACGCTGAGAGCTGGACGCCCTGACGCCATCGTCAAGGACAGAGGCAGAGATGGGTTCAGCTGTGACCCGACTATGTGTGCACGTGGGTCACAAGGGCTTGTGTCAAACAGGTGCCCTGGTCAGCTTCCAGTGGGCCTTCAGGATGTGGAGCCAGTCACGTGGAGGCGCCTTTGGGAGGCTCAGCGGTGCTCCCTTTCCGGAGCCCTCTTCATCCTGCCCATGGAGCCGCTGCAGTCCCATCCCTGGCCGCTCTCCGGGTCCGGTGACCAGGGAGAAGCAGCGGATTCTTGAGGGCAGCCTGCCCTTGGGAGAAAGTCACTGTGGGCTTCTCGGCGTCACTTGCTCGGCAAATCGTGCTGTACCTTTGTGGGCACCTGTGGTTCCATGTTGATGAAGACAGAGCTCCATTCACACATCAATAAGAATGACGGTGACCCCAGCAGATGGGGACTCCCCTTCCACACCAACAGGCCCAGAGTGGGGGGCAGGTTTGGAAGGTCCAAGGCACCCGCTGGGGGTGCAGGGCACCTCGCTTCCTCTCCCACCGCACAGCACTTGTCATCCTCAAGGTCCAAAGACGAACGTGTTTTCTTGCAGACGTCACAACAACATCCCAGGCAGGAAAGGAAGGGAGAGGGCAAAGCATAGGCAGGCCGTCTGTCCATATTTAGCACCAAGGAAAAAAAAATAGTTTTCCCAGAAGTTGAGCCTAAGAGATCTCTTCTTATGTGTCCTTGCTGGAACTGACACTGGACCACACCTAAGTGCCAGGAAGCCTGAGCGCCGTGCCATGGGGTCGGGCACACTGTGGTCAAGACAAGCAGTGAGCCAGGCGGGTGGCACACACTCTGATCCCAGCAGCTGGGGAGGCTGAGGCAGGAGGATGGCGAGTTCAAAGCCAGCCTCAGCAATGGCGAGGTGCTAAACAACTCAGTGAGACCCTGTTCCTAAATAAAATACAAAAAGGTCTGGAGATGTGGCTTGGTGTCAGTGCCCCTGAGTTCAATCCCTAGTGCCAAAAAAAACAAAACAAAACAAAACAAACAAAAAATAGTAACCAGAGAGAAAGATGGGGGGTGGGGTGCAGCCAGCTGGATGTGCCGGCCACTGCTTTCCTCTAAATATGGGAGGCAGAGTGACTTCTTCTAGGTCACAGTTTCAGCCTGTTTTAATGTACCCGAGATGAAGGAAGAGCAGGCTCACGGTCCCAGGGAGAACCGTCTCCGAGACAGTCTGGCCAGGTCCCTCTGCAGCCCCCGTCCCTCCACTCTCTCCTTCCACTTTTCCCCTTCACAGGGGACAGGACAGCTTTGGGCCCCAGGCAGCACTGATCCAGGGAGGCTGGGCTGCAGGAGGGCACTCAGCTGGACAGGTCCTGCTGCAGCTATCAGAGCAGGCTCAACTTCTCCGGTCCACGGCCCACCCCAGTTCTCACTCCAGCTTCCCCGGCTGTCCACCCTGCCTTCCTTCACAGTGGGACATGGAGGCTACCACCAAGAGGAGGGGTGGGTAGTGCCCCTGTCCAGCGGGCCTGGGGACTTGCTTGGTCGACAGAGGGCTGTGGATGTGGGTCAAGACCCAAGGGATGCTGTGTACCTTCTTTCTTGCCACCACGCGTCCCTCACATAAGCAAGCGTGGCCCCGGCTAGCCCATGGGACACTGCCACCCCTGGCCGGCTGTGGAGCGCATGAGTCTAGATCCAGCTGTCTCAAGGAGCAGCACTGGACCCCACTGAGACCGCAGTTCCTCAGAACCACCTCGCTGGCCTCAGTCTTGTGAGCAACAGAAGGGGTGGTGGTTGGTGTCCGGTGACAGACCCCTGACACACGGGCAACTGAAATCCCCCCAATACAGCTTCCTTTGGGGGTTCTGTAACTATCTCAGGGGTCTACACTTACATTTTATTTATATTGTGACATAAATCACTTGAGTCAGGTCTGAACAGAAACAGCCTCTACTGAAAGGAATTTGGGACTGGAGAACAGAAGGGGGGAAGGTTGCCAGGTGTGGTGGCCATCCCTGTGATCCCCGCGACTTTGGAGGCTGAGGCAGGAGGAGCTCAATGTTGAGGCCAGCCTCCACCACTTAGCAAGGCCCTGCCTCAAAATTAAAAGTGCTGGGATGTAGCTCAGTGGTATGGCACCCCTAGGTTCAATCTCTAGTACAGGAAAAAAGAAGAAGAAGAAGAAGAAAATATTCAGGCCTCCCTCAGATCGAGGCAGCCCTCATTGCAGGTAAGTAAGCCGTGGTAGAGGGGGAGTGTGTCTGTTGAAACCTAGCGTCCGTCTGTGAAGGGGAAATGGGAAGTCCACCTTCTGGAGGGATGCCACTCCATTCAGTGGTGGCTGAGCTGACTGTGTGGGGGTGAGACTGGCACCCGGAAGCCAGCTGCGATCCCTCTCCCCCTCCTCCGCCGCTCCCGACTCGTGTCACACCACCCTCCTCCACACCTCGGCCTCCGGGCACCCCCCCACCTCCAAAGCCCGTCCAGCTCAGTCTAAGGCAGCCCCGGTCACATTCACGTGCCTGTGCAGACTCACCAAACCCCTGGTCCAGGGTGATCATCACGAACCTCTGAGGAAGTCTGTGGACACCTCTGCCCAGCCTCCTCCCGTGGACTCCAAGTGCGGCGGACTCCAGTCCAGATCCCCGCCCTGGCCTGGGGATCTCCTCCTCTGACTTGGTCTTCGAGTCCTTTTCTCTTGCCTCGGCTCCCTCCCTCCCGGCCTCCTGTTGGCCATCACCTGTTCCTCCCCAGTCGGTGTCCCAGGGTCCCTGCTGGGACAGGGTCCGGCTTCTCCTCCTTGCACACTAAGCCCAAGGTGGGCTCTGGGAGTGGCCTTCCCTGACCACTGGCTGAGGCCACTCCCGTCCGTGTCACGCCACCCTGCTGTAGGTGGTTTGCAGACCCGCGACTCCCTGAGCTTGGCTAGCTCTTGCTTTGACGACTGCTATTTCCTACACCAGCTGCAGACTCTGGCGCTCAGGAGCCAGCTGGTCTCCCCACACTCAGCCCCACAGGCCTGGAGGAATGGAACCGTGCCGATGTCCACGCCCGCCGCAGCCTCAGCTCCGTTATGATGTGCTTCGGGGCAGCCTAGGCTCTGAGCACCAGGACTGACCCGGCACTGACTACCTCTCAATGGCCCGTCCTCATGGGCCAGAGTCAGCCTGGAGCTTGCTCACTAAGGTAATAGAAACAGGTCTTTGATTCAAGCTTTTACCTGCCAGAGCCAGTTTTCCCAGCCCAGCAGGGTGGCATTGAGGCATTGTGGCTGGGTAATCTCAGGCCAGAAGACGTTGCCCTTCTTGGGTCTTAGAATCTCTTGAAACTGATGCTGGACCCTATTGTAAGAGATGTGAAGCAGCAGATCTCACCAAACTCTGGACACAGCTTCCAGGCATTTGTGGAGCTGAAGCTCATACAGACCCTGAGAAAGGACCTGGTTCCAGACTGACTTGCCTTAACGGGGGACTTTGCTGGCACAGGCAGGCAGGAGGTCCCAGCACTGCTAGGCTCACCCAGGGAGGACCCAGCTAGGGTGGTCAGAGGAGTGAGGTGGCAAGGAAGAACAGGGGCGGGTGGAGAGTGAGTGAGGAGGTTTAAGAAGAGCCAGGAACAAGGGGTGAGAACACAGCTCATGAGAAAGACAGGAATCCTCGCAAAGAGGGAGAGTTCCTGCCAACGGTCTCAGGCACCATCTTGACCCTCTTGGGTGGAAGAAGCTGCTTGTCCCCTTACATTTGAGACTTACAAAGACCCAGAAACGAATTCAAACAGATCACAATACACTGGTGTCCGCTTAGATGGTATAACACCAGGGACATGGCAACAGAGTCACTTCCAAGACCACAGCCAGGGACACGTGTCTTTGCGACCATTCTATTTGCTAGAGGATGGACTGGTCCTCGCCCACATTCCCTGTGTCCCTGGTGAAGGCACGAGTACGTGCCAGTGGGCTAACAAGGGAGTTTGAAAGATCTTCTTCAAGGCTACCAGACCTTGTCAGAGGTGATGTGGTAAGATGACTTGGGGGTCTGTTAGAACAAGGTCAGATGGAGAACTACTTTGCTAGTTGGCCAATTTTTGATAATGACACACATCCTGAAGTGTGATTCAGTGGGCTTCTGTTACTATCCTGAGGAATTCAGCACGGTCATTAGCATTTTTAATGTTTTCAACGCACATTGTCAACTGTCTACATCCCCAGAAGTGTTGCTGAGATATGGAAGGTACAGAAAGCACAACCCATCTCTCGTCGCTGCCCAAAAGATGTGGAGATTTCCTGTGTGAGTTTATCCTCTGAGCCCACTTTAATAAGTTTCTTAGGGAAAGTAAAAGAAGAACCTGATTTTTGTTCCATTTCACTGAAGACAGTTCCCCCTTTTGACTTCCTTTATTCTCTGTAATACATTAAAATAAGACTTTCTACAGCACCCAGTCGACGTGCAGGATGAATTCTCAGTCAAGGACAGACGTGTGTGTGGACCTGTGACGTCCCATCTGTTTTAGTGTGTCAGGTGCACTCTGCTCACACAACAAAGAGACCACCCGCCTGTCCAGCCACGGAGCCACGGATGCTCTGCTGTGCCTCGTCTGGCCATTGCGGTGCAACTCAGAACCTGAGGGTCTCCGTCTGCAGGCAGGAAGGGTTGGAATTGGTGCTAAATTGTTAAAAGCAAGTGGCAGCGTGTGACAAGGGCCTGTGATGTGGTCAGCACTGAGAGACTGCCCCACCAGCCACAGTTGTTGTGTTCTCACACTCCTCTCCGATTCCTTTACCCTTCCCACTCACATAAAATCAGTATCCGATTCTTTTGGCTTTACCTCAAAAAGTATTCTCATAATCGTCCCCTCCCCTCCATTTCTGCTGTCACCTTCTGAATTTGTTTTGCTAATTTCATCTTCCCTTTGGCAGGGATCGGCTACCGGAGGATTGTTGTCCTTGGGTGGGGTGACCAGGTGACTCTTCCTGGAGCGAGACTTTCTGCTCCCTGTTCAAAGTGAACAGCTCATTTGTGCTTCCTCAGTGTCCACCAACTAAAGCAAGAATGCTGCTCTTCAGCGTCTACCCAGCCATGCCTTTCCATACACACCCACTGTGTCCAGAGAGATGCATTAGCCTGTCCTGGGATCCACTGCCCCCAGGCCCCCCTCGGAGTCCACATTCCCTGCTTTAACCAGGCGCGGCTTCTCTCACTCCGAAACTCTGCAGCGTGGTGGTCTGTAGTGTGTATTTTATATGGAAACCTTTGGGCATCACTGGAGACTGAGGAATAAAAGCAGGACTGTGCTTCTGTGGTGGCTGTGGAGATGCAATTAACAATGAACCATGACTAGAAGAGCTCCCTGTAGTAAGTGCTCAGTAAATATTAGCTATTCTCATGATCTTCTGGTATTGATGGCTCCTTTTCCAATACTTTTCCTGGCAAGTGTTTATTGGACTTGCATTTAGAATCAATTACTCCCAAACCTATTTCTTATAGGCACTGGGTGGAGTTCTTTTCGTGCTTGAAGATATATGGTGTCTGCTAACTCTTACCTGCTGTGATTGATACATGATTTGAGTAGATAATTTTGTGCTCAACTCTTAATTAGTGTTGATTTAAAAATAGTTTACAAGTCAGCCTAGTATGTGAATAAAATAATTGTTGTTAGGTAACACGACATTGTAATTCTATTTAAAGCTCTCTACCGCATACCCTCATACCAGCAAGTGCCAAGTAGCTCCTTAAGAACTGGTTTCAATGCCCCTTATCTTGCCAAGCTTTTGCACAGTGATTGATGAAATGAGAAGAGGGATGTTTTATGTGAGGCTCTCCAACACCTGGCAAGGCTGCCCCATTTTGCCGATTGGCTACCCTGAGGTTTACACCAACATGTGTCCTGTGGCTGCAGTGCCATCCAGGGAGAGGGCTGTGCACTAGAATACTCATGCTCCGAGCTACGCTGGGCCATGTCCAGGAGTCCCTCGGGCTGGTTGATCTCACAGGTGTTGTAACTGGGTCCCCCTGGATGCTCCCTCCTGTTCTGCCTGATGAAAAGACTGGCAGCAGGTTCATGTTACTGTGCAGCTATGGTGTTGGACTCTAGCAAGGAGTTCCTTACTGGGCTGCTTCCTGATTTCCATTTTATTCACTTATTTATTTATTTAATTCTTTCCTACTCATTTTTCAATCTGAGCCATCTTGTTCAAGTATGTCCTTGATTATCTTAAATCTGTTTTCAAACAACATGGGGAATACACAAACACAAATTTTTACATTTGATGCACATTTCTGTTAGCCTTGAAGCAGATTGACAGCGGAACAAGAGGTCTTTGGAGGGAGTGGCACCAGGCTTTGAGTTCCAGCCCTGATACTGGATAACTGCGGACTTGGAACAAGTTATTCAACCTTTCTGTTTCTTCTCTGTGAAATGCAAATAAAAAGACATAACTCACAGAGATGTCTTGGGAATTAAATAAAATGACTCATGTAAATTACTCTGTGCATAGTAGGCATGCAATAAATGTCCATTCACTTCTTATCCCAGTTAATAATGCTTATTAGACTGTATTAAAAACTAGAGCCAGACTGTGATAATGCATTTCTTTATTAAGTATTTAAGCCAAATAACTAATTTCCCCCAGGGGCAAGAGAAATGTTGAGTTAGTCTCACTTGGTGAACTTATTTATTCATTTCTTTTTCTTCAAATTTATTTGTTTTCATAGCCCATAATTCAGTTTTCAGGCCACACAATTGACACAGGCTGGTGTGCATTCTAACTTTGTTATGATAGAGTTTTTTTTTTAATCTACTATTACTTCTTCCTTTTATTAGAGATCGTTATTAATCACATTAACATCCTGGCTGTGCTTCATAACTACTTTGTGCTGACAAACTTGCTTTCAACTGTTTCCTGGAGGTCTAAGGATGGGAAGAATCAAGTTTTAAACGCTGTGCTGCAGCAAAAGGAAACCAGGGGCGAGGCGGAGGGATCCACACCGTCTGTGTCCTTTCCCGTTAATTTCATAGGTTTGCATTTAAGAGGAGCCACGTTTTCCTGAAAGACGCAGCCCAAGAAAGGGCGGCGAGAGAAGGGGGACCCCGCCGAGCCGGAGCTGGCGGACCCGGGCACCTTTAAGGGCCGGGGCCGCGCGGCCTCCCCCGGGCCCACCTCTGAACTCTGATTGACAGCGCGCCGCGCGAGGAGGAGCGGCGGCGGCGGCGGCGGCGGCGGCGGCGGCGGCGGCGGGGGAAGCGCGGCGGGGCGCGGGGCGGGGCGCGGGGCGGGGCCCTCGCTTCCCGGGCGACCAATCAGGGCGCGGGGCGGGACTCCAGGGCCCGCCCCGCCCCGCCCCGCCCCGCGGCCCCTCCCTCCCCTCCTTCCCGGCCTCCTCCTCCGCCGCCGCCGCCTCCTCGCGGCTGTGGTTTCTGTGTATGTTTCTGGAGTCCGGAGCCTGAGCTAAACAAAAGCAGGAGGCCGCCGGGGCCGCCGGAGTTGGCGGAGACGCGGAGGCGGAGGGAGCCGGCGCTCGGCTGCCGGCGGCCGGGGTCTGCTCTGGCACAGCCCACCCCTCTGAGACCACTCTGGCCCGGAGTGGGGGCGGGGGCCGCGGGGGGCGGGGGGAAAGTTTGCCTGGCCGTCCCCCTGCCGTCCCCTCCTTTCTCCCGATCCGAGCCTATTTGCAAAAGGATTAAGCCACCGATTTAAGCGCCGGGAGCCCGGTTCTGCCCGCGGAGGGTCGGACTGAAGCCCAGGCCGGCTCTGGCTCTGGTCGCCAGTGGGAAGGCGGCTTATTTTTCTTGCTTTTCGGAGTCAACACCCTTCCCCAGCAGCTCTCCTCCCCACCCTCGCCCCGCAGCCCCTCACGCCCCCTCCCCCTCCCCGCGCCCCATCCTCCCACCAGCCTCGAAGAGGCCGAGGGATTTTTCTTGGGTCTTCTTTCCCGTCCTGATCACCCCGAGAAGGATCTCAAGGATAAAAGCCTCGGCGCTCCCGGAGCCGAGCGCGGAGCCGCGCCGAGGGCCGGGCTGCCCAGCTGCGGAGATGGACGAGCAGCCCCGGCTGATGCACTCCCACGCCGGGGTCGGGATGGCCGGGCACCCCGGCCTGTCCCAGCACTTGCAGGACGGGGCCGGCGGGGCCGAGGGGGAGGGCGGGAGGAAGCAGGACATCGGAGACATCTTACAGCAGATCATGACCATCACCGACCAGAGTTTGGACGAGGCGCAGGCCAGGTGAGATGGAGGCTCCCTTCTCCTTTCTGGGTTTTGTTTCTCTCCCTCTCGCGGGGAGAGACAATGGGGACCGAATCTCCGCAGCGCTTTCTTTAAAAATGTTATCTCTCTCCCCATTTTGACAAGCAACTACATGGCGGAGGAGCAGGATTTGAAGGAGCCTGGTTATGGAAGTGGGCTCGCCCCTGCCGAGCTGGCTGTGCACGTCGTGCGTGTGTGTGGAGAGGCATTCGTGTGGACCCACACCGGCGGGCACGCCGAGGGGCTGCCAGCTGACCCCCAAGCGGCCCTCGGCACTTTTTACTGCTTTAAAAAAGTGTAGGAGAGCAGGATTGTCAAGTTCTGAGCAGCACTCCGTGCCTGGGGTTAGGGATCGCCTAACGTTAGAGATAAAATGTCCCAAGAACACTTTATTTGCAAATTTAGCTGACTCCCTCACTAATCCAGTGAGTTGGGTTTTCTCTCTCGACTTACCCCTCCAAAATTGATTTTTATCTTTTTTTTTCCTCAAGCCCCCCCACCATACAAAACCACCAGAGAAGAAAAAGCAGGGCATTTCTTTGTCAGTAATCGTCAGCTACACAGAAATTATTTTACATTCACTTAATTCTGTTTTTAGAAAAAGCTAATGGGAAGAAAGAAAAAAGATAATTTTGCTTTTAGGCATGTTTGCTAGTTTTATGAGACTCGGATTTTCAGTTTAACTTTATTGTCTCCTAATTTGAGTAGGTTTATTAACCTTCCATGACACAGTTATGCACGGTCCTTTAAAAAAGGGTGGGGGGACAGAAATCCAGCTTGCTCCTTCACCCCTGCTGCTCGCAGGACTAGGTAGGATGCAGCTGAAGAGAAACGAAAGCAGTGTGAACGTTATGTATTTCAGTACTATAGGACATGAAGCTCTTCATTAGAGAAACGCAATAAAGAAACTGGAGCCTCCGAACTTGATCCACCACCAGGCTACAGTTCTCATGTATTTTATAGAAATTTTCTTTCAAAATAAAACCCAAGTAAAGTACAACCCACTAACATCTTGCCCAAGGCCAAACTCCAAAGAATTTAAAAAATTTAATGACCACATATGCCTATGCAGTTACCCAGCTTTGTTAAATCTCCACAGTATTTTTCCTGCTTGTGCTTTGAAAAATCTTTTAAACATATATTTCAAATTTCTATAACTGAGTGACTTAGTTATCTGGAGAAAACATACGTAGTTCTTTTTTCCCCCTCCTAAGGGAAACAGGATTTTGAGTTGAGAGAATGAGAGGGAGCAGATAAAAACACAAATGTGTGAATGCACGGTGTTGGAGCTGCACACACGCCACCCGTAAACTCAGAGGACTCGGTTCACGGGTGCCTAGAAACTTGGGGAGGTTAAAGACTTGGACTATTTTATTTATTTTAATAGAGGAAAGTTTTTTTTTTATTATTATTTTTAAATTTTGGGTGCTCTTTTTGAATTTTATTTCCTAAAGAAAAGCTAATAGGTATGGCAAATGGAGTGATTCCCACTGGCCAATCTTGAATTGGAACAGTTTTTTCTATTACATTGTTCCAGAAAAATACACTCAGACATACAGTAAACTGCTTTACTAACAAGTTGGTGACATGGAAGGGGCCGTAGGAGCAGACACTCGGCCACTTTTGTAAGATTCAGTCCCTCTTTTTAGTGAAACTGAGGACAAACAGCTCTCAGCAGGTTCCCCTTCAATGGCCTAAAAGCTGAGAGGCCAGATAAAATTTGGGGACAGGGACATGGTCAGTTCTCCTTCTGTAATCCCCTGTGTGTGGAGGAGACTCACTGTTTCTATATAGCTCTGTGGAGTTTTTGTTTGCCTTTGGGCCTGTGCATACGAGTAAAATTAGTGAAAACTATTTCTAGAGACTCAGAAAGATCTTAATGCAAGAGTCTTCTCATCCCTTTTTTTTCACCCCACACGAGAACTGACTAAATCTCGACTGAGCTTTCTTTTTGGTTGAACAATGCAACTCTACTTGGCAGATGAAATGTCCTTCTTTCTCTTTTTCTTTTCCCTTTCTAATGTATCTTTGTTGATTCCAAAGTAAACTATTACTGTTTTGGATGCCATGCATTGTGAGTTTATTACTCCTCTGCTGTGTGGTGTGGAGAACACACTGTAGTCTGCTCTTCTGGAGGCTGCATTTGTTGTGTGGGTTTTTTTTTTTTTTTTTTTTTTTTTTTTTTTTAACTTTCAAAAGAATTAAAAAAGAATTGAATGTGTTTTAAGTGATAGGGGTTTCCACTTATCTTTACACATGATTTTAATTAGTAAACAGAATTCCCTTAACTAAGAGCTGATATGATCAGTATTTTGTTTCTAAAGCACTATCATTCTGCTAAGTGATTCCATGATAAAGTAGAGGGAAGGTATTGTTTTCTTCCTCAAGTGCATTCTGCATACAAACACTCAGACACAAGAACCAGGTCAATCACTAATCTAAAAGGCAAAATTGTATTTATTTTTTCCCCAATGGGTGGAAGGTCCTAATTGTAAATAATTGAATTTCAACACCTGCAAATAAGCAGTGTGTGCACAAGAGACATAATGTGAACACAGAGAAATGAATTTATCCCCATATGGGTATGTTTGCCCCCTGGCAATGCATTTCCATACTCTTTAACTTGGGGACTGAAATTTTATAAATTGACAGTTCTGCTCAGAAGACCTTTCAAGCATCTTGTGTTTATGAGAATACAGGGGCATCTGCGGAATGAATTCAAACACATGGATGAATTAAATTTGAACACAGGCAGACGGAGAAGCAGGCAGCTTCTAGGCTGTGGTCACCGAGTGGATTTTGCAAAACTGTTAACCTGTGTGTTTGGCTCTGTGCATCCACAGTCCTGTAAGGGATGATTGGTTTCAAAATTCCACTTTGATTACACCACTTTTAAAAATTCCCTAAATGGGCATAATTTAGGTTAGTTCTGTTCTGTAGTTAAATCCCTACTCTCTCACTGCTAATTAGCATTATTTCTTTTTCTGTGGCGGGACTTCGCATATTACGTCATAAAAACAAGTGAAGCGTGCCGCAGGGTTGGGCTCGGTATATGATTTTGGCTAAATGCTCAGATTCCCCTGTGCGATCTCAGCAGTTTGGTGTTGGGAGTCCACCTAAGCTACCATGTTGTTGTTTTTTTTTTTTTTTTTCTTTACAGAAAACATGCTTTAAACTGCCACAGAATGAAGCCTGCCTTGTTTAATGTGTTGTGTGAAATCAAAGAGAAAACAGGTAGGAATAAGAATCCAACATTTTGGCATTTTCTTCTGCCAATTGAATCACTTAACCTGCAATCATGAACGTCGTATTTAAAATTAGAATTTCAGAATGAAAGTGCTGATTGCCCACATCTCTAATACCAAGTCCTCGTCCTGCTTTATGTAAAGAAGGAATCCAGTTTCTCTGACGTTTTCCAGTAGTACAGGTTTATTTTTCTTAACTCTTTCTCCACCCTTTTGGAAATCGGGGCTAAAACATAGGTTCTGAAGGAAAATTCGTAGAATGGTGTGTCTTTGGGGAAAAAATATGAAAGTGTCCATTTCCCGAAAGAATGTACTTTGGCCCATAATTAAAACCCCAATTGATTTTGTGGCGTTGGGCTGGGGCAGAACTGTTTAAAGTTTCTTTTTTCCCCTCTTTTGCTTATACTTATACAAAGAGCGGGCTAGAGGCTGTCAACAGAAAGTGTGGTCAAATACCTTTGTGGGAAGCGCCTTCCAACAGTACCTCTCCTCTTGGCCTGGGATTTCCTAGCGGGTGAGAGGTAGAGCGCATGCCTAGAGAGCCCTGGCTCTTGTTCCTCTCTAGGCCTCATATCATGGACTAACACACTTAGAACACACCCCAGGAGGGCATTTAAATGTTAAAGCAACAATTAAAAAATAGCAGTCATCAATCAGAGGTGTTCTTAAACAGCAGGTGCTGTGGGAAGGACATTTAGCACCATCCTCTTGTTTGTTTACTTTAATCCTTAATTTTCCAAAGTGGCTAAATCTCTCCCTTGTAAGGAGAAAGTTTGAAAGGCGATCTGAAGCCATGGCATAGAGATGAGAGACCTGGCTACATACAGGGGCAGCTTCTGCTGGGCTCTGACTCCTGCTCCCTTTGAAGCAGCGCAAAGTACCTGACATCCTACTTATTTATTTATTTTTTACAACAAGGACCGTAACAGTCAATAATTCATATCTAAACCATATAAGCAAGGGCATGACATGAATGAAAGTGACAATAAATATGATTGCATGCCCAGTTGATATACATTGATAGTTACACAGAAAGGGGGCAGGGAGGGCCGGCGCCAAGGTGGCTTTCTTTTTGGGAGCTTTCTGTGTTTCTCCTTTAAAAAATAAATAGTTTCAAGATGTGATTGTTGATTGAGTTCGTGATTACTTGGGCTTCGGATGTACGTGGAATCAGCAAGCCGCTCTTTGCTGGGTGTTCTTCATGGTGTGCTGGTATCCAGACAAAGCACCTGGGTCGTGCGGCCTGGACCTGCTTGTCCTCCAGGTCCCTCGCCAGCGAGGGACCTATTGCAAAACGGCTAGCTGCAGTTTTTGGCTGGGAGACACTTCTTACCAGACTCATGGATTGTGCATACGAATATCACAAGGGCTTTTCTCAGTTCGTAACCGTTTTTAGTTTTTTTCCCCCTCAGGAGTAAATGTATATATATGTCTCTCTATTTTTCTCCCCTCTCCTTTTTTCTTCCTTTTTCTTTGATCAATAATGCTCATTCACTTTTAATCCTGGGTTTGTTAAAATTTGCTTCTAATTAAGTATGAGTTTCTTCTGATCTTGGATCATAAAATGCAGAATCAAATAGAAAGAAATATGTAATAGGCCAGACTGAGAGAGTTTATTTTTGAAGATACTTTTTTTCAGATTTTCGTTGAGAGACAGCCTGTCAGGGCACTTAATGTACACTGTGGCGAGAGTGTTCAATTCTAGCCTCGTGATTAAAACCTACCGAGGCAGTAGATCAAAGTGGGTGGGTGGGAGTCAGGTGGGGGTCAGGAGTTGGCGCCTGGTTGTTACGGGCTAAGGCCTGGAGGGGCAAAGCAAGTGTGGTGGCCTGAATAACATTTTAAAGATGCAATTTATGGCTGGAATACATATTTTGGTTTTTAAAATTTTGTGTCGACACACTTCATGTTTGGAAATTCAAAAAAATATCTAAGTTGTGTGTGTTGTGTCTAGAATAATGTATTTAGAAAATAGCTTATAAAATGATGTAAATCAAAAGTTTGAAGATACTTGTGCCCTCCGTTAAGAGAGAAACACGCACATGCACACAGGCGTCGCACACGCGGAGTTTGCGTCTGAGGGGCACCTTGAGTGAAAGTTAGAGAGAGAGCAAGACGTCCCCCTCCTGGCCTTCAGCTTGAGTGGGGAGGGGCTGAGGGAAGGGGCGCTGCTGGGGAATCTGAGAGCTGTGTTGGACGTAGGTGTCAGCCATGGTGATCCTCCAGGGGCCCAGCCACCTCTGGACTCTCAGGGGCTGCAGGCCCCACTCCAGGCCAGCGTGTCCTCCGCGTCCTCCTCAGGGTTGGTATAAGTCTATGTGAAGCCCCCTCTGCCCTCTTGGTGCTGAGCCAGAAACATGGAAGGGCGGCTCCAGCCAGCAGCTCCCGCCTCCTGTGCCCGGCCCTTCCCGGGCCTGGCCGTCAAGCCCTTTGGTGGGAACAGTGCTCCTGAGTCTCCACCCAGCCCTGCAGAGAGGTGTCATGGGCTCGGGCACTTGTTCTACCCTGACCCGAAGTTCACACTTGGGCCTGGCCTTCAGAGCTCTGCCGGGGAGCCGGCTGTCCTGTCCACCCCAGCTTTTGGTTTTAGGTTTCTGTACGTGACTTTAGTTGGGAGACTCAGGAGTAAATGGGGTGCCTTACCCACCTTTTGGAACTTTCAAAACCACGCGTGATACCTGAGGTAGGCAGCAGGGTCTGAATTACAGTTGATTGATGGGTGTTTAAGTCAGAAATTACTGTGGGGACACTTGAAAAAGAAGAACCCCTGTGTCTGCTTGCTTCAGAGTGTGAGTAAGTTTTTATTTTGATACTTTTTTTGCTTTTTAAAAATAAATGCCAAGATAAAAGAAAGCCATAAAAAAGCTCAGGGAGCATATTCCAGACAGCAGCAAGAAAGCCCTGTCAAGACCACGGTGTGAAGATTTCAAGTGGCTTTTATCTGCACACTCATTCGGGAACCCAGAGACTCTCGACATGCAGTCTTGGGCCATTTAGTGGCACATTTTCTTTTGTTTTTTAAAGAACGGTTCCTGGTCTCCTGATACAGGGGAGCTCAGGCTTGCACAGGTATATGTGGTGCAACTGGGCTGGCAGGTGCAGGGGAAGAGGAGAAAAGCCAAACACATTGCATTTCTTTAATAAAAAAAAAAAAAAAAAGGAAGAAGAAGAAAGAAAGAAAGAAAGAAAAAGACTCAGAATATATTTTTAAACATTGCTTGGTTTTTAAATTTTTATTTCTGGGTCAAAATCATGCAGGTTTAAAAATTGCAAAAAGAAAAAAAAATAGATGTCATTTACTAAGAAGAATATTTATAGATAGCAATGAATAGTTGCAATTGTTGTGAATAGTTTTTAATTTTAGAATATAATAGCTATATATGGTGCTTTTCAGCCAATTTTCCTCAGTGCATAATCTGCACTGAAGTTAAGTCGAATAATTGGAGGAGGTTGAAAAATCATTTTTTGCTTCCTCAACCCGCTTTGTTCTCTCTCTTTCCCTTTGCTGTGTTCAGTTAACACCCCCATCACGGAACTGTGGGGTGATTTTAAGTCTACTACTGTATTTCTTTTTTGACACCTCCCTTATTATTCTTGCCTGACTCTTCTTTTTAATATGGCAATTACATTATGGGACTTCTACTCCTCTCCTCTCCTCCCCTCTCCTCTTAAAAGCATTGTAGAATACTCTGTGTGTGTGTGTGTGTGTGTGTGTGTGTGTGTGTGTTGGGCCCCTATGGAAGGAAGCTGTATGTTGCAGGGAGTAATTCTGATGGCTTTAGTCCGTGAGCAGAACAGACTGAAATGACTTCAGGGAGGTTAGAGCAGCCCAGATCAGATTCCTTTCGGACTTCAGGCAGGACTAACTTTTTGTAGAAGCTCATCTGTAGCAGGTAAATGCAAATCTTTCTTTTTCTAATAAGAGAATACAAGAATTTGGTCTTTTTTAAAAATTCTTTTAATAATAATAATGAAATAATAATGAGGTATATAATTTTATTATTATTATTATTATTATTATTATTATTATCATCATCATCATCATCATTTTGGTAGCAGGGTCTAAGAAGAGAGAAGGGACTCCTGAGGGAAGGTGCGAGCCAGTTTTAGCTGTGCGCCCCCTGCCCAGGAGGCAGGCGGTGGCAGTCCTGTGGCCGGGTGCTGCCGTGTAGAATGGTGTGGACATGCGCTGTACACCTAGAGTTGTGTCTCAGAAATGCGTGGACAGGATGTGTGCTGAGCTTGGGACCAGAAGCCCCTTCTCTTCGGGGCACTTTCCTGCAGTTCATGTTTTAGAAATGGGTTTAGAAAAATGCTGCTTTTGAGAGGTGGGGAGAAGGAAGTGGAGAGGGCTTGGTCAGCTGCCAGGAGATTCTCCTGGACTCTAGGAGTGGCTTGTGAGGGAGGGTGGGGGAGCTGTGGCCCGGGGCTGTGAGCCAGCCTGGCTGGGTGGAGGGGTCGTCACCTGCCCGTTTTCAGCTGCCTCTACCCACTGCAAGGGCTTCTCCTCGTGTTCTATTGACACCAGGAACTTTTCCATGTTTTTGGCAAATTTGCAAAAATATCTACAAATAAAATAACCAAAACCTGGTATTAAACACATGGAAATAGAAAGCCCTTTTGATTTTAAAGCATAAGCCTGGCTTCTTCTGAAACATGGTTTACTTCCTGCATGCCTTAGGAAAGCTGATCCTTGATTTTGTTTTCGGACATCTTTTAGATGCTGCTGTGTTGAACTCAGTGAAGGAGATGTCGATTTATGTTTATTGATTTTCTTTAAAAAAAAAAGTTCACCCCAAGCACCGTGAGCAAAGCACTCTGCCAGCCCCAGCCCCAAAGATACCGCCATTCTCTCATGACCTAGAGGGGCACCTGCTGCCCGACCCACCTGGGCTAGAGGACAGTAGTGGCCCCGGCCCACATCTGCCCCTTACCTGAGACACTGTGTGAGAGCCAAGGAATGCAGTAATTGATGAATAGCATAAATGGAGGGTTAATGAGTTGTTTGCAAAGCCCTTGGAGCTCCCCGGGTTATATAAATAAAAGATGCTGTTTCATATAATAAATTATCTCCAAACTCATCTTCTACTCCATTTCACAATCTGTCCTTGCATTAACCCTTCCTGGCCAAAGAGACATATTCTCTAGCGGTCCATAACTAAATAATGGGGTAGGCAGTTCTCTGTCTGCAGCTTTGCCCATCTGCGTCTCAGGGACCTCACTTCTCAGAACTGGGCAGAGTGACTCCCAGAATGAAAAGGAGAGTCCAGGTACAGACGGTCAGTTTCACAGAACCCGCTGCCTGTTGGCAGAACAGGCCAGCCAGCTTCACTCACCAGAAGGTCTCATGCTTCCTAAAACTGTCGGTCCTCGGTTACGCACGGAAGTCAAGACCACAACAGGCGGGAGGTCCATCCTTGGGGTTCACACTGTAGCTTCACCTGGGTTCCTCCTGGTACTCTGTCGCTAACTGGGCCTGGGGGTAGATGGGTCAGCCCATGCTCATTCTGGACTTACTGCTGGGTAGTTCTAACCCACAGGCAAATGGCTTGTTTTAGGAGGAACTTGACCTCTAAACCAGAATCCTTGGTTTGTGCCCACATCTGTGACTTCTCATCTCTGTGACGTTGTTCATGTTACTAGACCTCTCTGTGCCTTTTCCTTATCTATGGAATAGAGATCACTGGGATGAGTGTCTCAAAGTGTGGTTGGAGGACTAAATGAGGTCATGTATGTAAATTACAGTGCCTGGCACAGTCCATGCTGTTGGCTTTTATTATTTCTGTCCTTGTTTTCTTACATGAAAAAGAGGCTTACACCAGATGGTCCCTAAAGACTGAGCCAATTCCAAGACTCTGATTCCATGCCGAAAAGAGACAAAAATTGCTGAATTTAAGATTTGCTTCCTTTTGTTTTTCTTGCTATTCTCCTAAAGTGAAAGCTGTATCTGGCCAGAAGGCTGGGACTAGGGTGGAAGCCGCGGGGGCAGGAGAGGAGGGAACTGCAGAGAAAGCTGCTTAATCACCTACAGACTGGACAGGAGCCACCCCAACAGCCAGAGTCGCAGCCTGAGCCCCGGCAGCTGGAGGGCCCTGGGGTCTCCGTCCGTAATACTCTCTCTCTGAAGTCACAGAGGCCATCCGTGGACCTGCCGGGGCTCCTGGGAGGAAAAGTACGTGAAGTCAGTGCAGGGCAGCTCCACTTTCCTGTGTCCTGAGATGTCCCTTACTTCAGAAAGTGATGTCTCTGTCACAAGGAGAGCTTTGACACAAAACAGGGTGTTCTTCGTTTTTTACAGGTTTCTTGAAGTGTGTTTTTTACCCCATGAAATTCATCCATTAAAACAACAATAACAAACACACACACACAAAAAAAAACAATAACAAAAAGAAAATAACAAAAAGAAAGAAAAACAGTTCAGTGGTTTTTAGAATATTCATGAAGTGGTGTGCTCATCACCACGATCTCATGTTCGGACATCTTTATCCCCCCCCCCCCCACCACCACCAGTCAGTGCCTGTTCTCCTTTGCTGAGCTCCTGAGGAGGGTGTATCTGCACTGTCTCTGTGGATTTTGCCTGTTCTGGATATTTCCCATTGGACAACCATACCACATGTGGTTCTCTGACTGTTCTGCATAGTGTCTATCCAAGATCTATCCATGTGTGGCAGCACATGGCTGTATCTCATGCCTTTTTCACAGCTAGATAATATGCCACTGTGCAGGCTCACTGCACTTGTGCCTCTCTTCACCAGCTGATGGGTGCACAAGCCCTTGGGAATGATGCTGTGGATGTTTGCAGACTGGTTTTGTGTGTGGACATGCTTTCTCTGGATGTAGGAATGGAGTTGCTGTGTCATATGGTAATGCGACGTTTGGGTTTTGAGGAACCCAGACCCTCTCCTAGATTGTCTGCAGTGCATGCCACCTCCTCCCCCTCCCCCTCTTCCTAATGAGCACAGCCCTAACAGTGGGTGAGACGGGTGTTCCCAGGTCACGGTGCCAGTCTTAGTGCTCCCAGCATTCCCTCTCCCCACTTTCTCCAATCAAGGACATCTCTTTTTTTATACAGTGAAGGACTATGTGTGTTTTTCGTCTCCTTTGGTCAATATTTACTCTAGGGGAAAATATTATGAACACATTTTTTGATTTGAATTATGCACGTTCGGGATTTATGTGAAGCCTCTCTCAGAACAATTTGCATCATAAAGAGGTGAAAAGTAAAGTCAAAGGAATGAATCTCTAAGCTGGAATGTCAGCGTTAGGTTCCTGGAGAGGAAGACACTTTGAGAAAAGAATGGAGAATTCCGAGGAGCAGTCTAGTGTGAGTCCCACACGTGGCGGGACTCAGCTTGCAGAGTTGTCATCTGACCTAACTGGCTCCATTGCCTCCACTGGACAGTGACATGGTTCTTGCTGAGTAGGGTGGTTGACCAGCTGAACAGGACACTGATGCACAGAACGGGGGTTCAGATGTGCTCAACTAATGGCAGCCATGCTTGTTCTGAAGCCCTGGCTCAGATGTTTGGCCACTGTTCTCTGCCCTTGGGCCTGTCTCTTGGGTTGGATGTGTCACCAGCCCTGCTCTGGAGTTTCGTGGCTCACTGGAATGCTTGCTCACCTGCTTTTATGAGAAATGCTTGTCTGTAGAGGAGAAAAATAAGAGTTGGACAAAGCTCAGCAAAAGGTCCCCGACACTCCCTCCGCTCCAGCCGGAGTTCTGGGAGAAGTCCTTGGGACTTCAGTGAGCCCTCATGTAACTCTGAATTTAATGACTAAAATTTTCTGGTAGCCCCTATTATTAAAATAAACTGAAAATAAACAGAATTAATTTTAATCTTGCATTTAATTTGGCCTAAATATATCTAAAGTACCTTAACCTGCAGTCATCGTGAGCATTCTTAATGAGGTGCTTTGCGTTCTGTCTTGCACTAAGGCTTTGGAGTCCCCTGGGTAGTTCACACTTACAGCACACCTTCCTTTGGTCGTATTTCAGCTGCTCAGCAGCCACATGTGCTGGTCGCTGCCATTCTGGGCGGCACAGCCACAGGAGGGTTGTGGGGCATCGGGCTTGCTTTCTTCCTTTTTTGGCTTGGTTTTGCATTCCGAGGAAGACACATGTTGCTCCCTGCTCAAGCCTGATCTGGCAAATCTGTAGCAGGTGTGGTTGGTTCCTGGTGGACAGCACCAGAGTACCAAGCACCCAGGCACCTCTTCCTGGCAGGGGCCTCCCCCACACACTCCAAGGGGCGGTGCTGGGACCCAGTGATCTGGGGCATGTCTTCTCTTTTCATTCTTTCTTTCCATCATACCTCATTTTATGCTTTGTTTCTATGTCCTTAATGAAATCTGGAATGTACCCTAAAATAGGCTGCGTGAGCCAAGCAGCCACTGTGGGGGTTTTAGCCAAAACACAGAGAATAAAGTATAGAAGAGTCTGTGGTGTGACAAAAGTTTGCAGGTCCCACACCAGGCATCCCAAGGCCCAGTGCCAACGGGTCCCTGCTGGCATGTTATTCGGAGAACTCCATTTAACCTCTTGGTTTCAGGTTTTCTTGTCCACAGAATGGGTGACTCCAGAGAGCCACTAATCTGATCCCCTTTCCTTGGGTCATGAGCCCCAACATGATCCCAGCTGAGACTCGGTTCATAGGCGGGAAGGCAGGGTGAGCGTGTATAAGAGGAAGGTCCTTTTCGTGTTATGGCAGTTCTGAGCCTAGGAATCCTGGTATCTTTTTGTAGACAGTCACGTAAAACTGGTTGTGGTGGTGGTAAAGCTTCCATCAATCAAGTAAATCAGAGAATGCAAACAGGGAGGGAGAATCCTAGTGGAATCTGAGAAATGCTCATTATTGACACACTCAGTATCACAATTGCAAGGCCAGTCTGAGGCCAGTCCCAGTCTGACCCACCTTGTTGATGGTGTCCGAATGCAAGTAGTGCCTCCACACATTCCTCTGAAGCTGTTGGAAATTGCTTTCTAGTGCCTTTTAGGATGCACAGGGGTTTGTGGTTGCAGGAAGTGCAGAGGCCTCTTTGAGTTCACGTGGTGGAGGGCAGGACAGAGGAAGATTGGCTTGGTTTTCACCTTGGAATCCTGGCGTTACTGGGCCACCATTTGCCTCAGCTGAAACACTGAAATAATTTGTTTCCCACCTACGTGTCAGCGAGGCTTCTGGAGGCTTCAAGTGAGGATATTTAGAAAGTGTTTGCATCTCTAAGAAAGGGTGGCCAGGGAGTGAGAGGAAAAACTTGCCTATTTGTCTTGCTTTGAGATGATTGAATCTGCCAGTAGGTCAAAGGAATGCATTTACCCAGTGGCCTGTGCGGGTTGGGTGGAGGGAGAGCACCAGTCCTTCCTTCGGAGGGCTTTAGGTGATCATTGAGACCTCAAGGGTTGTCGCCCCAAGAGAATCCTTATAATCACCATTGTTAATAGAATTAAAACTTTGCATTTATCCCTGGTCCCTGACAAAGAAAGCCTCTCTGAGGCTGGATGAGCGCAGCCTGCGCGGTTCTGAAAGGCCTGCTGGGTGTGGGCTGCAGACCCTAATCCCCCCGCACATTTGCTGAGGCTGGGGGCGCGCACCCTGCGCACATTAACCAACACTTAAAAACAAAGGACGGGCCGCTGGCGCGCAGCTTCTTTGTGCGCCTCCCTGCCAGGGCGCCTGTAATCCCTCACCCCTTTCCAGGGGACCGCCTGGCGGGGCGCGGCGGGGAGAGCTGCGGCCCGGAGCAGGCCGCGCCGCGGCCACGTCGTGTAGGAATGCTTTAAGCCGCTTCGTCCTGAGGCCAACCGGGGAGGACGCGGGGAAACCCGGGAAAGAAAACCCGACCGCCACAAACCCCCGAGCGCGGGCGCGCGTTCGCTCGGCCCCGGGAGGAGCCGGCGCCGCGGCCCCGGGCGTCTGCGGGCCGGATCGCGAACCGGACTTCTGAGCCGGCCCCGCGGGCGGGCGGACGGGCGGCGGCGAGGCCCGGGACCCGCGGAGGCCCGCGCACCCGGCGCGGCGGCCCAGGAGGCCGCGAGGCCGGCGCTCGCCCGCTGGTTCCCCGGCCGCCGCGGCTGCTCTCCCCGCGCGCCCCGAGGCCCGGCCCCGGCCGGGCGCGTCTCCTCCCGCCTTCGCCGCCGCGCTCTGCTCCGCAGGAGGGAGAGGGCCGCGCCCGGGGAGCCCCGTCCGGGCTCACCTACCGACCCTCGCGGCGGCCTCGCGCACCAGCCCGCAGCGGGGCCTGCGACGCGCCCCGAAGGGGTCCTGCCCTGGGCCCGGAGCCCCGTTTCCCGCGGGCAGAGTGCAGACGGCCCTGGCCCTGGTATTACACACGGAGGTGACATGCAGAAGCTGCGTGTGAGCACGTGGGCGAGTGTGTGCTCACTGGCACGCCTGTTAATTTGCAGCTTCTTTCCCGGTCGGCCTCTGCCTGTCGCCCCTTTCATACACACTCCAGCTGCCCGTTACGGTATTGAAGTGGGTTAACACAATCCGAAGTCGCCGCGGAAACCCTCCCTCTCTCGCTGCGTGGGCTCCTGCGGGGAGCGCAGTCATCCTGCCCCGGGGAGGTCTTTAACCCAAGAACCTTGATGGACTTTAAACAGCTTTGACATTTGTTTTTGTTAAGCTTGGTCTGATTTCTTGAGCACTCCAAGGTTTGGGCCTTCCAACGTAACATACCTAGTCTCTTTATTTGGTGGCTTGTCTTGTTTTAGAGGAACGCATAAAGGGGGCCTCAAGTGGCCTGATTTTCTCCAGTCTTCAGAAAATAGAGAACCGCTGTTGGTCGCTGGCCCCGCTGTCGCTCCCCTCCCCCTCCGCTTCTGGAGCCCACAGGAAGGGGCTGCATGTGCTGCCGCCTAAGCCAGATCACTTTATTTTCTTCTTAGAATCTTATGCTAGGAAAGGCGCTCTGGATGTGGGATTGCTGTCTTCCATGGATTCTGTGCCTTCTCAGTGTTGTGCCATTATAGCTCCCAAGGACACACCAGGCCTTCCAGGAGACCCTCCCCAAACTTTCCCTAGATAAATGTGGGAGCCATAGGCAGGAAGGTGGCCCTTCCTCCATGCTTGAGAATCCTACGCACTGGCTCCCGCTGTAACTCGAGCAGAGGGTCTCCTCATGGGTGTTCCTCATCCCAGGACCTCCGGGGGAGGATGGCGGGTATTAGGGAAGGAGTCTGTGCCTCTCCTGCGGCGTCTGGTTCTCATAGACACTGTAAGTGTAAGGGCAACAGTGGTAGCAGAGGCGCTGGTGACAGTAGGGACAGGAAGCCACTCTTTACCTGCCCCTCCTGGGTCCCAGGCTGGCACATCCCGGTGACTTCCCTGGGCTGAGGGGAGAACATCTCAGGTGGCTTCTTTCTGGCCCACACATGGAAATTGATGGGCTTGTCCACTTGCAGCTGGAAGAATCTTCTCACCTGTTGACACTTCTGGAATGCTGCCCTTCTTAGTAGAGGACATGGAAGCTTGATTGTTTTTTAAGTAGATTTCATCAGATATTTGTGAACTTCACTTGTTCTGGAGATGGTAGGGAAAACTCTTCTCCTCCATAGTGGAGAGTCAAAGATGAATGCCAGGCCTGGCTGGGCCCAGCAGGAGAGGCCTGCCTGCATTCTAAGATGAGGAGATGAGATGCACAGGTGAGACCTGGGTTCCACCCTCAGGACCACCCCAAAAAACAAAACAAAACAAAAACAAAAAAACTCTGACCTCATAGGTTGATTTTTCACTCCAGAAAAATTTTCACTTTGTTTTGAGTTTTCGGAGGGCATGAAGGATCAGTATTCTGTTTTGCTCTATCCATTGTTGAATCTGGAGCACGTGTTTATGAAACTTCTATGTCTGAAGCATTATGGAGACAGCAGGCTCCTCGCTCCAGGAGCTTCTGGCCCAGTGAGGGGCCTGAGTCGCACTTACAGTCATCCTGACACGCCAGCTGACGTCGCTCAGAGCGCTGTGCCACGAGTGGGCTGCAAAGGTCACTCTGAACCCGGACAGTCGCCAGTTGGGTGTGCATGCAGAGACGTCCTTCCTTGAATGCAAGGACTCCAGGTCGCCCCTGGCAGCTGGGGAATGTGCTGTCACTTTGGCCTTCAGGCCTTTCCCTAAACACCGTGGCCCACACTTCCCTCTGCCTCCCCACCCCCATCCCCTTTGTCTCCCCCCTCCCCAGTGCTATTTGCCAAACTTGTGACCTGAGACCACTTGGCATTTCCCGGGACGGCTGGAATTTACCAGGCGCTGGGTAGGCATTCTGTGACATTTGCTCACCTGGGCAGCTTAAGCTACATGGTCTGTGTCTGCCCGAGAGAGGTTGGAATTTACCTCTGTGCTCCAGGGTTCTTGCTAGCAGGGAGGCAAACACTGGTCTTCCTAGCAGCTGGAATTAACTCTTATCATGGCGCACATATATAGTTATATATCCGTTCCTACACATGTTTATTATGTATTCAATAAATGCATGTAGACAATTTGTGCATTATCTGTCATTCTCTAGTCATTATTTTAACAAATTAAATTTTCATGGTTAGCTTCATCTTTCACATCCATACCCTCCCTTCCACAGCTACCTCGTTTCTTCTTCCTCTCCCCCGGCTGGTGGAAGACACTGGGTTAGCTGAATGCTCTTTAAGGCCTGGTGCCTTGAGACCGCCTGTCTCCTTGAGGTCTATGATACTCTGGGTGACGGCTTTGCGGCTTTCTCACGGAGCTGTCCAGCCCCTCTGCTGCTAAGGAAACACCTGCCTGTCTCTTTGGATCAGATTGGTCTGGGAGGCTGTTCAGTCCAGTTGATGGGGACAGGCCAGCCCTGGAGGCATCTCTGGCTCTCAGAACACACACTCACTTCTTTCTCTCCTGGCTGTCAGCGGGCGAAGGAAACAGGCAGTGTAGACAGTGAGTGTTGCTTTGTCCTTGCTCCTCCAAGTGACTTCAAGGGGAGAGTTCTCTGGGAGAGTACTCTGGATTGTCGGAGGAGGCTGAGCAGAGACCCTCAGCAGAAGTGAAGCCTGTTCTTCACTGAAGCTGGGAACTCTCCTGTCCACAGTTAGTGCACAAAAAAGGTGCTTACTGCATGCAGAGGTGCTGCTGCTACTCTAGCTTTTAAGATAAGGAAATTGAGATGCACAGAGCTCATGAAATGCCCAAGTCACACAGCAATGGAGAGGCTGAGGTGGGACCGGTTTTACTCAGTAAGTTTTACCAAATAGATTTTTTTTACCAAAATATTCATTCCCACTGGATGACAGCACTTCAAACTGATTTGTCCAAGAAAACCTGGTGGAGTCCTCCTCTGCTGTCCAGATAACAAATTTGGCTGCTCATGTCTGGCCCCATTTCTCGCAAGAAACTTGCCATCCTGTGGCTGTGCTTGGCAGCAGACAGGCAGAAGAGGAAGGTCCCCACCCCGCCTTGGACCCGGGTCCTGGGTTTCACTGGCCTGGGCTTATTTCTCTTCAGAGTTCACCTGCTTTCTTCTGGGGAGCCACCTGACCTGTTTCCAAAGTGGTCTAGTGCTGGGCTGCCCAGCACATACGTCACCCTTTCTGGTTCCTTCTCAGAAGCCAGGTGCTTTGACAAAAAGCGAAAGCAGGGCCAAGCCTGGTCCTCGCACACCTCCCTGTCCTGCCCTCCTTCGGCCACTCCCCACAGGCCAGGCAGTCAGGGCCCTTGGGTACCTCCAGCTGTGCAGGTGGCTTCTGGTTTCTCCAGGTGCACAACTACACGGGGCAGCTGCCCTTTGATCAGTGAGTGTTCTCAGCTTGGACCCTCAAGAGTGGTGTCACCCTGAGATGCCAGTCATGGCCCGGTGATGTGGGGACCCGTGAGGCCTCACTTGCAGGGCCTCCTGCTGCTTCTCGGCACCCAGGCGATGCGGGGGAAAGAGAAGCACGTTCAAGGTTCCAGGAAGCAGGGCCACCTGGAAGGCCGCAGGGGAGGGAATCTGACAAGAGGGACAAACAAACGGTGCATGGGCCTTCGGGTCACCACCCTGCGGGAGCTCCTCTTTCTGGTTTTCCCCTGTATTTATTATATCTGCTCCCTGCCGTTTTCCTTGTGATCACACGAATTTCCCACTGCTTGGATGACTACACACTTAGGGGAAAAAATTTCCTTCTCCTCATAAGCAGAACTGACTATGTATCTTTTTTATTTTTAATTTTTAGTGGTAGATGGACCTTTATTTTATTAATTTATATGTGGTGCTGAGAATCGAACCCAGTGCCTCACACATGCCAGGCAAGCTCTACCACGGAGCCCCAGCCCCAGCCCTGGTTATGTATCTTATTTATTTATTGCTCATCTGATTTCAGAGAGGAATTCAGCAGCTCACACAATGTCCAGGTAATGAAGGGGATGTCCTAACAGACCAACAATAAAGTGCACAGTAGGGGCCTTCGTTCCTGTGGGTGGAGGGAAGCCCTTCTTCCTACAGCCTCCCAGCTCCCTGCTCCAAGGAAGAGCTGCCTGACTCAGTGTCACACAGCAAGGTCCTAGAGAAGATGGCTGCAGTTTTCATTCTCTTTCCTAGTAGCAAAAGCAAAAGAAGAAACAGGACCAGTTTTAAATTTCAAAGCATTTGGGATTGCAAATGTATCAGTTGTTTAAGGGAAAGCAGATTTTTACCACTTGGTATGAAGCCACATGCAAATTTTCCCACCATAATTTCTAATGAGAAAATGTTAAATGATATAGTGGACATTGTCCCCAAGAATATGGGACACATATCAGTGTATTTTGCCGCAATCTTTTTTATGAAATCTCTGGCACTCATCACACTTCACTGTAATCATTGTCTAATGATCCTGTTCCTTCATAAGACTATGAATTTCTTGAAAATAATGATCAGGATTTGTGTGCCTGGCACACAGCAGTTGTTCAATTAATAGTTTTGAATGAAACACTTTCTTATGTTTAACCAAAAGGGGGCATGTATTAATGGTAATTGAGCATTCACTACTCTTGGCTCAGACTTCCAGAGGAACTTGGGGTCAGCTGGGGGTAAGCTCACAGTGCAGGCACACTGGACTCTGGCTTGATAAGGGCTCCCTAGTGGAAACCCAACGTGTCCTCTGTGAGACAGTGTGCGGGGTACACTCTCGGTGCGCGGTGGCTCTCAGGACTCTCAGTGCAGCTAGCTTCTCCTTCTGGAGTCTGGGGATCGGTGCTGTCATGGTGTGGATGTGAGGTATCCCTCCAAAGCTCACATGTGGGACAATGCAAGAGGTTCAGAGGAGAAATGACAGGTTTACGTGACCTTAACCCACTCAGTGCAGTATCACCTGCTGGGATTACTTGGTACCTGGAGGCAGGTGGGGTGTGGTGGAGGAGGCAGACCCTGGGGGCGTGGCTTTGGGGTACACATTTCTATCTGGAGAGTGGATTCTCTCTGTGCTTCCTGATCATCATGGGAGCTGCTTCCCCCTGCCGCACCCTTCTGCCAAGATGTCCTGCTTCATTCACCTCGAGCCCAAGGAATGGAGTCTACTGTCTGGATTGAGACCTCTGAAACCTGAGGCCCCTCGTAAACTTTTCCTCCTCTACAGTTGTTTGGTGCCTTCATCACAGTGGTGAAAAGCTATCTAAGGCAGCACCTTCAGCCAGGAGGGCAGGGGAGCCCTGAGGGTGGAGACAGCCATGGGCCTGTGGACTTGCCGCCCTTCCACACCCTCTGTCTTAGGAGCTGATTAACCCTCCCTTCTCTAGTCCCCAAGTCCTTGGAGAGAGAGGTCGTCCCTCCTCCAGTCCAGACCTGGCCTGGCAGTGGCTGGGGGAGGCTGTGGTTTCTGTCAGGTAGCCAGGGTGTGGGCACCACTGCGATCCTGGAGCTGAGCTACAGGGAAACCTGATCCCAGGACCCGAGGGGCAGTCCCTGGGGCATGCATGACCTCGCCCGGCTCCATCCCAGTGGTGAGCTTGCTTAGCAGTTTTCCCTTTCTCCTCTGTCTTCCCCTCACTCCCTCATCTCACTCAGTGTAGATAGTGAGCCAAAGGCAGGCAGCACCTGTCCTTCCATTCTCACCTTTGGGGGAGAAAGATGGAGCTTCAGGGTGCTCTGGAGGGCCCTTGGAGGTGACCTCAGGTAGCCGAGTGCCTCACCCACAGGGAGCATCCTGCAAGGTGGGCCCAGCCTCCTCTGCGCTAGGAGCCTGCCTGGAGGTGGTGAGCTCCTGGCCATTCAGTACCTACGTGGTGCTTTACAGACACGAAGCTCCCGGTGACCGCCATGTGCAAGTGCGAGAAGTTCACCTTTATCTACTTGGGCTTACTTATGAGCATGTTAAGAAATAATTTCCAAACTTAGTACTCCCTGTTTTAAGGATGCTAGCTTGTGGATTATACCTGTGTTCTTGGGTGATGTGTCAAAGTGAGGAGAAAGGATGGAAATACCTCTCGGTCTCTTGGGCCGCTCCTGGTGCAGGCTCAGAGAGAGGGTCTCTGGTTGGGATCAACCAGCTGTGAAGCTCTTGACTGGCTCCTCTGTGTTCTGCATTGTGATCCAGGATGAGGCAGGGTGAGGGGGCTTTTGGGAAGAGACAGTAGAGGCTGGAGGAGGCCGGGGCAGGGTATGGAGCGAGCGAGGACAGAGATTACAGGCCTCCAGGGACAGTGGAGGTGGGAGGTGCAGCTGCCTTTCTGGCAGCGAGGGACCCTGGCTCAGCCAGCACCTCCCTTGATCCCACCACAGATTGTCCTGCTTCCTCCTCTGTGAGGCCTGTGGGGTCTCCCTCTTCCAGGAGCTAAACGAGCTTTCTGTCTGAGTACGCCGAGTCTAGGCTGGTCCCCAGGTCCACTGAAATGTCAGAAAGGACACTTCCTTCCTGTACCACCACCACCACTCCACACACGGCCCAAAGGCTCCCAGTGGGGACTCGGGGTACTGGCTTCTCAGGAGGCTGAGGGGTAGAGCTTTAAGGGAGCATTAGCTGGTGGCTCCAGCACAGGCTGCCCCTCCCCTGAGCCCCTGGGGAGGAGAAGGAAGGGATGTCACCCCCGCCATCCAGTGGCAATTTCTGGCTGGAGTCTGTGATCTCTCACACTTGGCTGTGGCCATCAGGGTCATTCGCTGGGAGCCCTTGCCCAGTTGCAGCACCGTCTGATACCGCTAAGCAGGGAGTGCTAGGTAGCTCCGTTGGCCTTAGTGGCTTTGCTGTTCAGCTTTCTCCTGGGGATGGTCCAAGGGAAGGGATCTCACCACAGGCCTGAGGAAGGCGGTCAGGCACGGGGCCCACATGTCTTGATGGGTCCCTCTGGCTTGGTTTGGAGGCCACTAGAATTGACTCCTTTCTTAGGCCCCTCTCACCTTCCTCCTCTGGGCTCCTCTGTGTGCCCAGGGCTTTTACGCTGAGCTGGGCCTCCTGGTAGCTGGTATATCTAGCCCTGGATTTAGCCTGAGGAGCCTTTGTAACAATGTAGATCTAGCTAGGAAGCTTTTATAGCAGTGTATATTATACCTGGCTGGGAAGCTTTTGCAACAATGTATAACTAGCCAAAGAAGCTTTTGTAGCCATATATATCCAGCCACATATCTAGCCAGAGAAGTCTTTGTGACAATGTATATCTACCTGGGAAACTTTTGATTGTTTGGTTTGTAGACTTTTTTCTTCCCACTCCCCCTTATGAAGTAACATATGTTGCAATATATAATTTCACCTCTTTGTTAAAACATCCCTTAAATAAGTACTGCTTATAAGTATTCATTCATTTATTCATATGTCCAACAAATGGCTTTTTCCAGGGGTACTAAGGAAGAGAGAGAGAGAGGCAACCTGGGAGGCTGCCAGCCCAACTCAGAGGTGCATGGGAAAGACGTGCTCTACTCCCAGCCTTGGAATTCAGAGCATTTTTTAGTACATTTGAAAGAACCATAAATATAGATGATGACTCTTATAGTCCTGCTGGCAAATCTGGATGTCAGACCAAATCGGAAAATGTACCCAACAGCCACCTCTAAGCATATGACCTCTTGTTTTTAGGGGCTTATATTGGTGGAGTTATTCATCTGATGTGTTCAGGGAAGTCAGAGTGAAAAGAATAGACAGGTGTTGTCTGTAGAGCTCACATGAAGTTTGTGTTTCCTTCATGTCCTCAAGGAGGCTGCTCAGAGGGGAGTGTTGACATTTCCCTGCTGCAAAAGCAAGCATCGAACACAGAGCTTGGCTCATGATGGTGCTCAATTAATGCACATGACCCTATTCATCTCCAAGGCAGAATGGAAGCATCCAAGCCCTCTTGGAGCACCATGATGACACAGGTCTATCTTGGAGCTGAGCAGTGGCCAGGGTGCTGGCTCAGGATGGCACCTCTCATGTCCAGTGTTGCTGACTGTACTATTTCTCCAGGGGCATTATGGATCTGCAGAGTGTGTGAGCCTTGCTGGTAGACTGTGAAGCTCTATGCCACTCCAAGATTTCCTTCCTGCACTGTGCTGTCACAGCTGCTTATAAAACCGAAGCAAGAGCAAGAAGCCACAGATTGGCAGGCACGTGGAGGGCTGATTTAGAACATGGCATGGATTTAGAAATCTTGTTGAACACAGAATCAGTGGGGCATGCAGTGGGTAGGGAGCAAGAGATCCCACAAGACTTGCAGGGAGGTGTGATTGAGAGTGAGCAGATGACAAGACCATTATCCACAGAGGGAGCTTGGAAACAGAGACTACCATCCACAGGGAGCAGCAGCCAGAGTCCACCAGGACTTCGTACAGAGAAGGAAACTTGAATGTCAGCTCCCTGCCCAGTATCAGGGCTGAGTGGTGAATGGAGAGGGTGACGGGGTACGTGAGGAGATCGGAGTGCGTGTGCTTGGGGTGCAGGACTGCAGCCTGTGCTGGTGTGTGCCCCCGAGTGTCCCCATTTCCCATCCTCTGCTCCCCCGGGGCTGTGGGCGGCCACTGCTGTGTGTCCTCAGGTAAGGTGCTGTACTGCTAAGGTGCATGGGGCTTGGTGTGAGTGGGCGCCTGAGCTTCAAGGAAGGGTGTTGGGAGATAGTGACCTGGAGACCCCGACGTGGGAGGCTGGGCTCACCTTTACATGCAGGGGCTGGGAGGTTGGTGCTCCTGGGCTCCTACTGGTGGCTCCTAACACTCCTTTTGTGGGGCGGAGAGCCCTTTTGGTAATGCGAGTCCTTCCTCACCCAGCATTTTATCTGCGTTTTCTGTTGTCAGCTGTTGATCTTTGTGTGTTGGATTTCTTAGAGCAGAGACATCATGCACACATGTTCAAAGTGTTGAGTTGTTCTCTAGTCAGAGGATGCAGAATGAGAGGCTTTAAACACATAGGTTTGCTTCCAAATCCCAGCTCCAACCTCTCTTCTTCACGTAGCTTTTCACGAGGAGGAAGCTGAGCCACAGAGCTCTGTCTGCAGTAGCCCTGGGCACATACTGCCCCAGGGGCCAAGCACACACCGCACCAGGGGATGTTCCTGGGCGAGTAGAGCCGCAGGTGCCAGATGTCTCAAGCACCAGCCCCCTTCCCTCCACCCAGTCCCCTGAGCCCACTTCCTATGCAGGAGCAGGGGGAAGAGCCCCGGGTTCAGGGATGCTGGTCCCCTCTCTTCCATGCTGGGATGGGGACCTGATGTTTTGGAATTGAAATATCGAGTCTGAGGCAAAGACCAAAGGACAGAGGCCAGCCCAAAAGGGCATTCTTGCATGCAGACACAAAGTGACTGAATGAAGCCATCATGCCCATCACTGGGAGCCAGAAATCCTCAGTCCAGATGTGGTCAGCGGTTCACAGAATGGAAGCCTGGCCGGCCAGTGAGAGGCAGTGAGATCGAAGGATCACCAGTAAGTGGGGGCGAAGGAGGCCTGGCTGGGGTCTGTGAGAACACAGGAGGACTGGCCTCTGCAGGGGTCTCAGCCGTGTTGATGGTGCTTTCTAAAAGCTCCGGATTAGGGTTCTAGGCAAGGGCCACACAGGAGATGCTGCCCACTGGCACATCACGTGCACATGCCCTGCACACCCCGCACTGAGCATCGTTGGCTTTGAAGCGTGTGGTAAAGTGCACTATCATTTTACACACACACACACACACACACACACACACACACACACACGATCCTGGACTTTCAGAAAGCTGTTTGACCCGTCTCTTCTAACCCCTCATTCTTTTCTTTCCCAGAGCTCTCTACCAGCCCACTTTAGCTTTATTAGGAATTCCTTTGCTTTAGAAATAAATAAGAGGTGGTGGGGAGAGAGACAGACAGACAGAGACAGACAGGCTGGAGAGGGGAGAAGCAGAACAGCGCTCGGCTGGCAGCCCGCGGCCTGGCTTGCAGGGAGCACTGCTGGCCTTCTGTTTCCCTGGGCTCAGCCCCTGTCCCCCACCTCAGACCACCCTTCCTTTTCCTAAGGGGCCCCGGGAGGCTGTTTCTACCTCCAACCCCTTTTCCTTTCTGTTGTCCAAGGAGGATCTCTTTGGAGGCTGGAGCCGCCAGAGTGGCGGGGTTTCTCCTGCTGGCCTCTCCTCTCCTCCCCCAGCCCCCTCCCTGTGAAGGGTTCATCCAAAGTTCGAATCCAGACTCAGAACAAAGTGGCGCAGACCTTTTCCTGACTCCTCACCCTTTGTCCTCATCACTCAGTGACAGACAGGAATCAAATGCGGACCCAGCCGCAAAGGGGCAGTGGGGGAGGGCGGGGAGGGGAGAGAAGTTCCCATTAACTAGCTGGGCCTTGAACCACCCTAGGAGGGGAGGAGGGGGGAGGGGGAAGGGGGGAGGGAGGAGGGGGAGGGGAGGAGGGAGGAGGGGGAGGGGAGAAGGGGAGAAGGGGGAGGAGGGAGGAGGGGGAGGAGGGGAGGGGGAGGGGAGGAGGAGGGAGGGGAGGGGAGGAGGCTTGGCCCTAGAAGGGTTTTGTGTAAGTTTCCCGAGGCGCACACTGAGCTTCCCAAGTTCCTTGCAGATGGTCTCATCTGGTTTCTGTTTGCATAGGGGCTGATCAGGAGGGAGAGGGCCTGGGATGGGAGGGGAGAGACTGTTGTGGTCTCGGAGCTGAAGACATTCGGCCTTGGGGTCCTCCTGCGGAAGGCACATCTCTGGAGCTTCAGGTCCCTCCAGGAGATGAACTGTCCTTCCAGGACACCCGAGGAAGGACGCCCTGGTGCCCGGGAAGAGCCGTTGCTCCCCAGAAGGCTGATTGTTTACTGCTGACCAGGAGAACTCTGGTGCTAGTGCTGGTTTGTCTGTCCTCTGGGTCCCTGCCGGCCTTAGTGAAGGTGACATTGCCCACCTGTCACCACCCACAGATGCCTTTCTGATTTCCTCTGACAGAATCTCCAGGGAGGGAGGTGTCTGCGCAGGGTCTTGGAGGAGGCCCCTGAGGGGAGTTGCACTTCCAGCCTGACCAGAGCTCCCTCCCTGGGACACCAGGGTCTCACAGGGCACGGCTCTGCCTGGGGGGCAGAGGCCAAGCGGGACACTGCCGTGCGGTGCAGCCTCCTCCGCGGGCGCTGAGTGAACAGTCACTGCTCTGGGCTCCCACCCGCTTACTTGGACTGCTGGCTCCCACGCTGCCTCGGGCTGCCCCACCCAGCCCCCTGGATCGAGCAGAGGCCTAGTGCATTTGGTGAGCTCCTCAGGATCAGGGCTCGCACCTCTCCTCCCAGACAGCCCACGTCATGGGGAGCTTGTGACCCAAAGCCCTCCCGGTGAAGTGGCTTGGGGACTCAGGGCTTGGTCATGGGGCAAACAGGAAATGGGTCTAAGGTGTCAGGATCCTTGAATTCTGTCTCTCCCTCTGACTAGGGAATTTTAAAACAAAATAAACCAAATAAGGAACAAAGTGTGCTCTTCGTAAGGGTGTTGAGAATTTTAGTGTATTTAAAAAGAAGTCTGTGGCCCAGTGACCCTTCTAAAGGTGTCCTGAGGCCGCATGGGCCGTGATGGGCAGAGCACCTCGTGTGGGCCCATCCAAGCCACCAGCCCTTCCATGGTGGGTGACCCCCGTTCTTCAACAAGCCACCCTGAGGTATGGGCGGTTAGTGACCTGCTTAAGGTCAGCTTAGTCAATAGTGACATGTGTTCTCATGGAAATGAAATATCTTTGTAAATTAGTTCTGCTCACAGATCAAGGGGAAAACTTTATTGATTATAATCCTGGATAATTTGGATTTTGAATCATTTCAGGCTCAATTGAAGGAAAATGTACCATTTCACACGTGAAGAAAGTGCTCTTTGTAAGCGGTGTTCGTAGGAGTGTTTATCCTGCTGAAGAGAGTAAACTTATCTGAGGGAGCCGCAACATTTGCATACAATAAATGTTTTAATTACTAATGATCCTTGCCAATTAATTAAAAAGTATGTCTGTCATGGTACTGCTTTCTTGGCAGCATTTGTACTGACGGTGAGTGTGTGTGCGTACTTAAATGATCCACTGACACTTCCGTGTTTCCTCACCCACCCCTTTGGCACGCTGGTGCAGGTCTTCCTGTCCTGTGGGTAGAGAGGTGAGACCTGTGCCGTCCTGGGACCTGCCAGTCAGTGGGTGGGGTGTGCCCACACTCTCGCTCTGTGCCTGTGTTCCCTTGAGTTCTTGCTTCTTGTGAGCTTCTGAAAGCAATCTGCAGAGTTGGGGCCCTTGGTGAACAGGGGTGCTGTGCTGCTGCAGTTAGATGCAGTCTAGACTTTCCACCTCCCTGTGGCACTTTTGGCAAGTTGACAGGTATAATTGATGAGTTATTCTAAGAATGTGATTCCTGAGTAAGTCTAGAGTGGAGTGACTGTGCTTCTGAGTAGTTAATGTGGTTAGGGGGAAAGGCTGACGAGGGGATGGGGGCTGGGCAGCTGCAGGGAGGAGAGGAGGGGCCTTTGTTCAAACCAAGTTATGTGCTAAGTGTGATTCTGAGGGCCAGGGAGTTGCAGGCAGGACTCTGGCTTGGGCGAGTGTCTGGAAGGGGCGTTTCCACTTTGCCCTGGTGTGGCCTAGGAAAGGGACTAGAAACCATGAAATGTGTGCGCTGCCCTGCCAACCGCTCCAGCTGACTGTCAGGAATTCCCAAGATAGCCCCTTAGGGTCCCTGTTGCCTCCTTACCCACTGTCCAGTGTGGCCCTCCCCGGCCGGCCACTTATTGCTCAGCGTCTGCAAGGCTGGCTGGCCTGCAGAGGGAGGAGGTGAGGTGCCAAGTGGTCGTCGATCCTCCTGGTTCTGAGGTGTGCAGCCTCTGAGGGTGTTGAGCTGGTAGTGGGGCCTTGGGACAGGGTCTCCCTGGTTCTGGACACTGAGGGAGATGAAAGGCAGTGGACTTGCCCATGAGTCAGGGGCTGTGCAGGAGTTGGGGTGGCCAGCAGGTGCTGAAGCCTTCTGCTCCTGGGCCTTGACTTCTGTGCCTAAGGGATCCCCCTGCTTCCCGCCCGGGACCTGAGTGGGGCTTGGCTGCTTCCCGCGGTGCCCCAGCGGCCCCCCCTTGCCTTGCCCAGGTGACGTGGCCCTGGGTTCTGAGGGTGCGCTTGCGTCTGCCCGTGGAGTGGTGCAGCACAAGGCCCTGGTCTTCTTTTCAAAGCTGCCTACCTACCTGTTCAGCTCCAAACACAATTACATTCTCGTATTTTGACTGAGTCGCTGGGGTGGCACTTCTGTCTTCCAAATGCCAGGGGGACCCCGGATGCCAAGAGCACTCCAGAAGAGAGACGTGCCTCCCCAGTGGCCAGGAGTGTGCCCCTACTCCCTCTCTCTCCTGCTGGGAAGGATTGCCCGGCTCTGGAAATGCCACATCATTTGTGATCTTGGTGGTGCCAGGCATGGAAGGTACCTGACTTCTGTAGCTCTGTTTCATTTCGTTTTGGTGTTCATCTTAAAAATGGGGCCATTTGGCTTGTTTATACAGTTGCTGGGAGTGCTAAAAAGTAACAATGGCCAAAACGTCATGAAAATAGTCTTCTTCCCTTTCCAGCTCCTCTGAGGCTGCAAGCAGGCACCCCATGTTGAGAGCCTTGGGGACAAGGAGCCCTTCACACACCCTGCGCACCTGGTCCTGGCTGCTTGGCCCTGGGCGGGGAGGGTCCTCTCTGCTGCGGAAGCTCCATTTTCCCCACTTCCTCCCTCCTTTCCCGTGATTCCAGGTTGCTGCTGAGTGTGGGGCCTCCTGGGAATCCGCCGCAGAGTGGGATTATTATAATAACTTAATTTGTGCAGCACTTGATTAATTTTGGATCACTTTCCTAAGTCGTCGCACATCAAAGGCGGCATCGGTCCCCATTTTAGAGATAAGGAAGTTGCCTCTGGGAAGTGAGGGCTTCAGCCGGCTCCTGACTTGCTGTGGGAAGATCCCTCAGAAGTGCAGAATGAAACAGTGTTGGAGTCGCCGCAGAGACTAGGGGTGGTGCTGCAGGGAAGAGAGATTTCAAACAGAAATTTTAAAAAACTTCAATTCCTTTTAATTGAAAAATCTCACCCACATTTTGATTGTAGACCAGCCACATTTGAAGTGCTCAGCAGCCACCTGTGGCCACCAGCAGTCTTGTTGGACAGTGAGATCTGGCCTGAGCATTTGGTTCTATGGATTAGCCACCGAGGCCCAGAACTACCATCAGCCCCTAAATGCAGATAGGACAGGTCTCCTCCGAGCCCTTGTGAGCTGTCTTTACTCAGCTTCTGTGTGAAGACGAACTAACCAGGTCTCTGCTCCACCCTCTCCGATGACCCCTGCGGCTCAGGCTTGGGGAAGCTGCACTGTTAGGGGCTTTAAGAGGGAGCTGCTCTGTGCCAGAGCCCCGCTGGGCTCCTCAGGGGCCTCCTCCCTCTCAGAGCCTCCCTGCTCCAGGGGAAGCCCGTGCACATGGCCTGTGGGATGGTCTTTGCTGCTCAGAACTTCCTGGCACAGTCCTGTGCACGTGGTGGGATGGCACAGAGTCCCTGGAACCGTGACCACAGCCCGTGGCAAAGCGCACTGCTGTGCCTGGTGGGCAGCGACTGGCCCAGGTGGCGGGCTGTCAGAACAGCAGCAGAGGAGGACAGGGACAGCTGCCTGCTGCGTCCTGAGTGGAGCCTCCTTTTCTAATCCCCACGTTGGCTGCTCCCTGAGGGTCACTTGCTCCTCATCACACCCAGCCTGGCTTCACCTGTGGCAGGGGACTGCTACACCACAGGTTGGCCATGCTTCCCCCAGCAGGGAGACCCCCAGCAGGACGCCTTACTTATGGAGATGGAAGTTATAGGTGTACTTATTGACAGCCACTGTCACAACATCATCCCCCACTGTATGAGAGGTTCCAAAGAGCACAGAACCAGACCTATCCTTGCAAATGGACTCTTAAGTAACGAGTGACAGAGGGACACCTGGCTGGGAGCAACCACACATAGCTCCAGTGGTTGGGAGTTTGGTGGAGGCCAACATGGCACCTTGAACACAGGAGAAAGATGGAAGCAGAATTTCCCGGTAAGGATGCCGGCTGCTTAGGTTTGGCTTTACTTTTTGAGTACGTTATAAAGAGCAAGCACAGGGGAGAGAGAGGCTGGGTATGGTTTCTTTTCTTTATTGGCACACAGACAACTTTGAATGTTAATGCATTAATAAATCAAATCTCTTCAACAGCTAAAGTAGCCCCTGAAATATTTGCTGTGCAGAAAGGTCAAGAGCATTTGGGTCTCACGGTGACATAGAAATCCAGGCTCAGATCTGGCAAGTCGGCTTGGTGCAGTGGGGCCACGGTCCTGCATGATGACATGCCTCTCCCCAGGGCTGTGTGAGCTTCCAGGTTACCGTGGCCTCCCTGGGCACACCCCTGGCCCTCACCTCCACAAGCCTGGTCCCTGCCGAGGCATGGCAGTGGCAGCCTGTGCTCCTAGAGCAGCTGCTGCAGCCAGGGGCCAGGGGCCATTTTCACCCTAGGGGCCCACTGGCAGTGCCTGCAGATGCATGTCCCCACGCTGGCTTGTTTCCATGGCATGTTTTTGCTGTGTGCTCGGAGCATTGTTGTATTGACCTTTACCAGTCACCACCACAGCCCTGCCTTTAGGTCATGGGTCCTGAGGGGGGAGTGCCTGGGGGCAGGGGCTTCTGCCCCATATGTCCTGTTGTAGCCGCAGCACCGGTCTCACCCGGCGACTCCACTCTCCCTTTGTTTCCACTTGGTCTTTGAGCCTTTTTACTTACTATGCTGTTCAACTTTTCTGAAATTAACAGGAAAAAATATCACCCAGGACAAACTCATGGCTCAGAGAAGTTCAGTGTCTTGCCCAAGAGCAGAGACCAGGCACAGCCAGGTGTGAGACCAAGTCTCAGACCAGGTCCCCGGTGCTGCGAGCAGGCTGACTTTGGTGGCCCTTGAAGTCCAGGGCAACTGTGAAGGTGTCAGCTGGGGTCTCGCTGTCAGAGAGCAGTTATTGCTGGTTTTATTATGTTAGTTTTGGGTCAATAAATTGCCCAATGGCGTAACAGGTCTTTCAGGAAGCCTGGTCCGTCAGAGAGTCTGGAAAACTGCGTCACGTTCCACCTGCTGTCCTTAGGATACCAACAGCCATTCAGCCCTGGCGTCCTGAGGCTGACCAGGAAGACAGGCGTCCTGAGGCTGACCAGGAAGACACTCCTCTCCTGTCTCCTTGGAGCAGTGGAGTTGGTGGCTCACTCTGCATAAGAGAGAGGGTGACCTTGAGACCCCCCCTAGCTGGAAAGTACAACAAAAGTCTCAGAAGAGAGAGAGCCCTCCAGCCCTGTCTGAAGGAGGCACATGGGGACCTCTGGGGAGGCAGAGACGGTCCCACCACACTTCTAGATCTCTTGGCCAAAGAGCAGGGACTTCCCAAATCCTCCTGTGGCCCTCAGAGGACCCTTGTGCTGGTCTACACTAAGGCCATAGCTGTCCTGAAGCCGGGCCCTGGGGGTGCTTTTCCTCCCTGAATAGGTTTCTTCTGTGTTTCAGGACTTTACCCCCAAGAATGGGCTTTCCCTGGCCTTGGTCTGGGTCTTGCAGGCTTGTTGCCTCAGGGCGGTGTGTGGCTATGGTTCAGGACCCTCCACAGTCCTTGGCTTTTGAGAAACGCACCAGCGATTGCCGTCCATCTCTGTAGGGTTCCCAGGGCTGGGGACTGGGGTTTTATGATTCTTTTATCTGATCCCTAGATGAAGAGTTCTTCTTTTTTCTCTTTTCTCCCCCCACTTTCTTTCTTTCCCTCCTTTCTAGGGGGTGTTGAGCTGGATGGCCTTCGACAGGGGTCAGGTGCAGACCCAGGCCCTGCGACCTCTGTCCTCCGCGCCAACCCAGAGACCCGGCACTCTTGGAGCCCAGGGGAGACCTGTTAGAGGCCAACCTGGTCACTTCTCAGAGTGTTCTGATGAAAATGTGTGTCCCCTGGTCTTTGGTGGGGGGATGGGCGCCCTCGGTGTGTGGCAAAGCCCTTGACAAACCCGGTCACATTGAGTTTGTCCCCGTCATATCCTCCTGGCAACCAGCCCGCCCTCCACAGCAGCACTCTCTTCTTTTCCCTGTGACTTTTGAAGGGCTACCTGGGCAGCCACATTTTTCATAAAGAGCCTTGTACCTGAAATAGCTTGACATTTGTGGATTCCCTGAACTGTACGGCGCATTTCATTTATAGGGATTGGATCTGACCTTTAAAGCCTCTGGAGGTAGGAGGCAGAGGTATCCTCACCCGCCTCCATGAAAGAAAGGAGGTGCCGTCGCCTCAGTCGGTCCAGCGGGCACGTGGCCCAGTCTGAGGCCTGCTTTGGCCACTGCGGGGTCTGCTGCTGTCCCCTGCTTCTAGACAGCACCTGTGGGCTCCATGTCCCGGGTCTGTCTCCTCTTCCTCTGGTTTCTGCCTGGAGCTCACTGGTGCGGATTCTTCCCCTTTCCTCCCTCCCTGAGACCCACGTCCACAGCACGCCGTAGCTTTGCTCCCCTGATGCCCCAGTTCTTATGATTCTTTCTTGCAGATCTCAGCTTGACCCACGGTCTCCTCCTCCTGCTGGCCGCAGCCTGCCCTCCATTTCTGCTTCCTGTCTTTCTTCAGGCGAGTGCGCGGCGGCTGGGCACATGTTGAGCTTGTTATTTTGCAGGATTCCCATGTGAATATTTTGTCAGTGGCCTCCTCTTAATTTCGGTCCTTTCTGGGGAAGGGTTAATAGTTCAAACCCATCATTTTTCTTTCAGGAGTTGAGACTTACAAAAGCTGCCTGGAGGGACCTGCCTTGAGTGGGGGGAGGTAACGGGCCAACGTGGCGCAGGAGGCCTGGCGACCTGCTGCTTGTGCTGTTCACCATGGCGAGGCTCGGGGAAGCCGAGGCCGGAGGGCCAGGCCTCCTGAAAGCCGAGTCCGGGTTGGAACGCGCCCCAGGCCTTCTCTGTCTTGTTTTCCCATTGGTTTGCTAAGCAAAGAGCAGGCTTTATATAATCTCCTCCCCCATTTCTTTTCTTAAAAAGCTTCAGTGCTCTTTGAAACAAGCCAACAAACTAAGCCAGTAAGCGCACAGCTCAGACCTCAGGGCAACTCTTTTCCAAAGCAAATTTTAACTCAGTGATGCTGGTTCAGAGGCAGGGCCAGGGCCTAGACCCCCAGGCCACCAGAGCCATCTCTCCACTGCCCGGCACATGATGCTCCTGTGCCCCGAATCTCAAACACCACAGGTAGAACCGTGGAGAACTTGGGGACTTGAGCAGGGTACTGAGTCAGGACGTGTCACCGCCGCGAGACTAGACCATGCTCATGGCACCTCTGCCTGGACCCGGCTGCCGTGCAGTGCAGACGTGGCCTGGGCCTACTTCCTCTCGGAGGCTCCGAGGCCCCGACTGCCACAGTGTCCACGCCCAGGCTGGGACAGAAGATTGGGGTCCACTCCCTCCAGGCCACGCCTACTGCATGCCTTGGCCACGACACCATCCCTCGAGGGGCCCAGCAGTCTCACACGTGTTGGCCTTTGGACAGCCAGTCCAGGCCAGTGCAGGACGAGCCACCCAAACACACCTTTGTACCTGCAGGATGTTCAGGTATCCCACAGAGGGGTCCCTTTCTCTCAGAATGGCTGGCATATTGGTGAACTGCTGCAGGGCTCTTGTGGAATCGCCCCGGTTCACAGTTCGATGGCAGCCCTGAGAGCCCTGGCTGCCCTCACAGGGAGGACTGAGGACAGAGCCCAGTGGCTCTTTCCCAGCCTCAGGGGAGCTGCTGCGGTTCCCAGGGGCCTCGTTCACTGGCCGACGAGCCTCTGGGAAGCGGGAGCAGGGATGGTGGGCTTGCCTCTCACTGCAGCAGAGAAGCACGCCACTGGCTCTTTCTAGGAGAGGTGGACGGAAGGTGGACAGAAGGAGGACGGGTGGGTGGGGACCCTCCTCCGACTGGGAGTTAGACCTGCTGTCTCGCCTGGCACCAGGGCGCAGGAGCCCCGCAGCCTCCCCTGCCTCCCTGGGAGCAGCCCGGGGGCTTCCCTGGTCTTCTCAGGGCGAATTGGCTGTAGATGTCGTGTGGATGCCCTGAAGTTGGTGCGCCCTTGCCTCTGGGATTCATTTTCCCTAAGTCCATTCTGGAGGGTCTTGAGCACCCTTAAAGGGGAGTGAGTTAGCACACTGCCCTCCTGCACACCCAGGGCAGAGCCAGCTCCTTGCAGGTCCTGGCTGGGAGCCCACCATCTTCCGCTCAGCCATGCCCCCCAGCAGCCTTCGGGACCCAGTGGTGACCCATCCTGGTGCTGGGGAAAGCTAATCCTCAGTGGTGATCCGTTTAGGTAAAGCTGTTAGTTAAAAAATCATCTGTTGAGCCTCCCTTCTCCTGCTGGAAGAGAAGGAGTCTTCTGTCCGAGGCTCTGAGGCTCCCCTCCTGGCTGAGCGGATTCCTCACTGTGGCCTTGGGAGAGAAGCCGCCTGACCAGTCTGTCCCCTGTTCACAGGGCACAGGTGCGTGCTGAAGGGAACAGCTTCTCAGGATGGGGAAAAGCTTGCTGAGATCAGGCCACACCCACCACCCGGCCGTGCCTCAGCTCTGCCTGGGCTTGGTGTCCTCCTCGTAGTCCTGTTTGAATTTGGTCTCTACTTCAGCCCTCCAGGAAAACGCTCCACAAGGGCTGTTAGAGTGGGGTTTTCATTTTTTAATGTTCTTGTTTATTTAAATTGCTTGAACAGGGTTTGGCTGTGCAGGCAGAGGCCTTGACTGTAGCTGCAAACACACCCACCCACTCACATGCTTCTTGCCCACGCGTGTGTGCCCTTCACACACAGGGCTGCAGGTGCCTGGCCCTGGCCTGGTCAGCCACCCCAGCCCCTGACTTGCTGCCGCTGGGCTCTGCCTCTCCCACCCCACTCCAAAGCCTCAGGCATACCCGCTCAGAAGTGCGCCAAGTCGCCTGCCTGCACGCAGGGGCTCTCGCCTTTGAGGGGAGCTCTCTAGGCACCTCATCTCTCTCAGACTTCTTTCTGTCCTCAGAGGTCCCCAAAGGTACTTGTAGAATGTTTGCCGTTAAACGGTTGTAAATTAGGGGCTGAGTGTGTGGAGCGTTAATGAAGGCCTGATTGGAACCATTCCCTCGCTGGCTGGGCTCGGTCCAGGCGTCCCTGCTGAGGCCCCAGTTCCTGAGTGTCGGGTTTCAACTTGGCTTTCTTCTCCTCTTTCCGTCCTTCCCCCTGCAGCTGTTTTTCCATCCCTTCTTACTGCCCGTCTCCGTCCTTCCTTCCTTCAACCCACTCCCCACGCTTTCCATTTTCCTAAAAGCCGTCACGAGGGGCAGAGTGGGAGTACACACAGGGAAGCGGCGTTTCTTCCTCCCCTGCCCGTGGCAGGTCCACAGAGCTCCGGCCATTTTTGGGGGGAGGGAACGTGTTTACCTCATTTCTTTCTCTTTAAGCCAAAGCTGGAATTGATGCCTGTAAAAGGAATTTTGAGTAACTGCTTGAGTGGAAAAGAATACAGAAAACTTCAGCTCTGTCTCACGTATTAGGAATTAATGTTGGAGAAGTACAATGCAATTGGTCCTGCAGGACTCACCAGAGGTACCCTGGGCCCATCCCAGGGCTGGTAGATCTTATTGATATCTTGCTAAAGGGGAGTCTTCGCTTTAAGCAACTCTGTTATGTGAGCCAGCAGATAGAGCCCAGGCCATGCACACTGAAAAGATTCCCGTGTTTCCAAAAGTCTACATGCGATTCAGCGAGGCCTGTTCTGAGCAGTGCAAAGCCATGCAGGATGGGTTCTTCCTAGACCCGGACGTCTGAGCTTGTTTAAGGTGCGATCGCCATTATCAAAACCCTCTTCTCTCAGAGTCCTTCCCAGCAATTGCAGGGACAGCTCCTACGCACCCCTGGCCTCTGCACCCACCGTGCACCACCCTAACCACACAGGGGTCCCCTCACTCTGAAGCTTGCTGTGTGGCTTCCGAGGTCCCTTCTGCTCTGATAGCGACTCATTCACTACTTAGTAGTCACAGGTATTGAGCACCTGCTGGGTACCAGGAATGCCCGCCCTGCCACTCAGGGCAGCACTTGGTGGCAGCTGCTTGTCACCGGAGCTCATGATTTAGCCTTAACGAATCAGGAGAGGACATGGCCTCTCACTCTGTCCTGTGAGGTATTGCTTATGCAGGCCACTTATTACTGTGGCATAAATAACTTATCAAAATAGTCATAAAGGACTTGGCAGACGAAATGAACTGCTGGGAGACTGCATTAAGTTTTAATAGGAAGGAGTCTAGCAGGGAGTGGACGCGTCCCGGCCTGCAGCTCCGTCCTGCCTCCCAGGCTCTGCCTCCCACCTCCGCACATCAAAGACTGATTTTTTTTTTTTTTCTCATTTATAAAATACTGCACTTTTAGGTAAATTGTTGATTTCTCAGTTTTCAAATAAGAAAGAATAGGAAAAGGTGAGACAAGTACCCTCCTTCGTTGCATGGTAGAGCGCCTTCTGTGTGCCGGGCAGTGTGCCCCGTGCAGGACACTGGTGGTCCCAGGGTCAGGCTGGTCCCAAGGAACTTGTGTGCTGGCAGGCAGACAGGAAGTAGTCCCAGGATTTGGACGGTTATGGGAACATGCAGGACCTGTGGGGTCCAACCTGGCAATGGTGAGATGTCACAGAAGTCTCTTCTGAAGACGGGACACACACAGCAGGCATCTCGGTGTAAGTGGGAGCCGTCCAGGGGAGGGCTGCAAACAGAGGAGCAGGGCACTTTTGTTAGAATATTTCTGCTCTCTGAAGGAGGACAGCTTTTCTCCTCTAGCATGCCACAGCTGAGCCCCCAGGACTCCAAGATGGGTTGAGGGTCCTGGAGCCGATGGGCGCATCTTGGCCAGCCTGGTGGGCTGGGCCTCCACAGGACTCCTGAAGCACAGGGCCCCCTGAGGCCAGAGCAGACTCTCCTGCACTGAATGGCAAGACTGCCGGCCTCCGCTCTTCATGGAGTAGGTACAGTGCCATCCCCGGATCCAGACGCCCCAGTGAAGATATTAGGAGATTTACGAAGCCTCCCATAAAAGGCGGCCAACCAGGCATGTGAATGATAAGACCATTAGATTAATAACTATGTATGAGCATTTGAATGTGTAGGGTCCTGGGTTTATATACTTCAGATGGCTCTGGGGGGTGGATAGCCAGTTTAAAGAAACCAACTTTTAAAAGGCTTTATAAAGTGAAGAGCATTTATCTGCACACCAAGTCCCTCTTCTCCTGTGTTCTCAGAAGCAGGTCTTGGTGGTGCCTCTTGGTGGAAGCAATTTATCAGCAATTAGCATTCATTTGTCATGAAGCTTCAGTTTTGTCTTTCACTAAGTTCTTTACATTCAGACCCGCTTGTCATTCAGTTCATACCTGTGTCCCAGTTTCCCTGGGTCAGGAGGGCCTCTCTGTAGCTGCACTTTTTTCTATAACAATCAGCATATTGATGGTGAATGTGAAAAGGGTGTGAGCAGGGTAAAATGATTCCTTTCAGCTTTAAGGGATCTTTAGAAATCACTGTCATCCAAGAGTCATAGCTTTCTGTGTGTATTTAGAACAACTCTCCAGTTACCAAGTGAACTCGGCCGACTCTGGGACACGGAGGACTTCATGTTCTGCTGACTTGTTGACTGTCCTCCCCACTGGCTCACGCCTGCCCCGACGGCAGGGGCTTTGGCTGGTGTCCTTAGCAGCCACGTCCCTGCCACTTGGTGAGGGGTGTACTTATTTAATGAATGAACAAAATGTCTATTCCCTTTTTTTTGGCGTGGAGACTTATGATACTTGCAAATATGATAAAATGGATCACATCTACATCAACACTGCCTCGTGCCTGGCTTACTTTTTATTAAAGAGGAATTTCAGAGTCCTGCGGTTATTTATTTACTGAGTAACGGGGTGACTAACTCTGCCCTGAAGAGTTGGGAGGTGGATAAGGTGACGCTGGCATCGGGTGTCTGGTGTCAGGGTGGAGCAGAGGCCAGGCCGTGGCGCCATCCTGAGCGGCAAAGACAGGGTCCATGGACTCTCCAGGGCTATGACTGGCTGAGCAGCCTGCGGTCAGCCCATGCCAAACTCAAGACCTGACCTTGAAGGCCACGTGGGCAGTGTTGTCAGACATCAGAGGACAGGGGGAGGGGAGGGAGGGAGGGCAGGAGCTTGGGGTGGTTTGGTGGCTGTTCAGAGGGTGGTTAAGTGATGGGGAGAGAGAGAAAGGAGCCCAGCTAGGGGGAGAGAGAGCGGTGGAGTGGAGTGAAGGAGTTTGAAAGCTTTTGTTTTGGTTTTGGTACTGGGGATTGAACCTGAGAGCACTTTACCACTGAGCTATTCCCAGGCCTTCAGGCCTTTTCATTATTTTACATATTTTATTTTGAGGCAGAGTCTTACGGAGTTGCTTAGGGCCTCACTCATTTGCTGAGGCTGGCCTTGAACCTGCAACCCTCCTGCCTCAGCCCGCCCGAGTTCCTGGGATTGCAGGTGTGCACCACCATGCTCAGACAGATTTAAAAGGTTTGCTACTGGGGAAAGAAGTTGAGGGAGAAGGAAGAGTTGATCTAAACAGCATGACTTCTCTTCTGGAAGTCGAGTGTGGATGTCTTAATGGAGGTCAGGATTGTAGGGCTGCAGAGAGCTGCCCAGGAGTGTGGGAGAGGGAGTCAGTGAGCTTGGTGCTGAGTGGCCTGCTGGATATTGAAGTAGAACTGTCTGGAAGGCAGCTGGACATGTGTCTGTGCTTCAGAGAGAAATCAGGGCTACAGACATCAATTTGGGTGCAATCGGCTTATATATGACAATTGATGTCTTAGAGGGAATTTGACGATCCAGGAGAGTCTAGGCAGGAAAGAACCAGGGCAGAACCCAACCCTGACGGTGCAAAACCACAAGGCAGGAGTGGAGAGAGTGAGGGGGAGCAGCTGGGAGGAGGGAGGAGAGGGAGGAGGGGCAGTCAGGAGGAGGGAGGAGAGGAGGGAGCAGTGGGGAGGAGGAGGAGAGGGAGGAGGGGGAGCAGTGGGAAAGAGGGAGGAGAGGGAGGGGGAGCAGCAGGGAGGAGGGAGGAGAGGGAGGAGGGGCAGTCAGGAGGAGGGAGGAGAGGAGGGAGCAGCAGGGAGGAGGAGGAGAGGGAGGAGGGGCAGTCAGGAGGAGGGAGGAGAGGAGGGAGCAGCGGGGAGGAGGAGGAGAGGGAGGAGGGGCAGTCAGGAGGAGGGAGGAGAGGGAGGAGGGGCAGTCAGGAGGAGGGAGGAGAGGAGGGAGCAGCGGGGAGGAGGAGGAGAGGGAGGAGGAGCAGGGAGGAGGAGGAGAGGGAGGAGGGGCAGTCAGGAGGAGGGAGGAGAGGAGGGAGCAGCAGGGAGGAGGGAGGAGAGGAAGGAGGGGCAGTCAGGAGGAGGGAGGAGAGGAGGGAGCAGCAGGGAGGAGGGAGGAGAGGGAGGAGGGGCAGTCAGGAGGAGGGAGGAGAGGAGGGAGCAGCAGGGAGGAGGAGGAGAGGGAGGAGGAGCAGGGAGGAGGAGGAGAGGGAGAAGGGGCAGTCAGGAGGAGGGAGGAGAGGAGGGAGCAGCGGGGAGGAGGAGGAGAGGGAGGAGGAGCAGGGAGGAGGAGGAGAGGGAGAAGGGGCAGTCAGGAGGAGGGAGGAGAGGGAGGAGGAGCAGTGGGGAGGAGGGAGCAGAGTGAGGAGGAGCAGTGGGGAGGACTGAGGAGAAGAGGGAGCAGCAGGGAGGAGAGAGGAGTGAGTGAGGAGAAGCAGCGGGGAGGAGGGAGGAGAGTGAGTAGGAGCAGGGAGGAAGGAGGAGAGGGAGGGGGAGCAGTTGGGAGGAGAGAGGAGAGGGAGGGGGAGCAGCGGGGAGGAGGGAGGAGAGGGAGGGGGAACAGTGGGGAGGAGGGAGCAGAGTGAGGAGGAGCAGTGGGGAGGACCGAGGAGAAGAGGGAGCAGCAGGGAGGAGGGAGGGGAGGGAGGGGGAGCCGCGGGGAGGAGGGAGGAGAGTAAGTAGGAACAGGGAGGAGGGAGGAGAGGGAGGGAGCAGTGGGGAGGAGGGAGCAGAGTGAAGAGGAGCAGTGGGGAGGAGGGAGGAGAGGGAGGGGGAGCAGCGGGGAGGAGGGAGGAGAGGGAGGGGGAACAGTGGGGAGGAGGGAGCAGAGTGAGGAGGAGCAGTGGGGAGGACCGAGGAGAAGAGGGAGCAGCAGGGAGGAGGGAGGAGTGAGTGAGGAGAAGCAGCGGGGAGGAGGGAGGAGAAAGGGAGGAGGAGCAGCGGGGAGGAGGGAGGAGAGGGAGGGGGAGCCGCGGGGAGGAGGAAGGAGAAAGGGAGGAGGAGCAGCGGGGAGGAGGGAGGAGAGGGAGGGGGAGCCGCGGGGAGGAGGGAGGAGAGGCAGGGGAGCCGCGGGGAGGAGGGAGGAGAAAGGGAGGAGGAGCAGCGGGGAGGAGGGAGGAGCGGCAGGGGAGCCGCGGGAGGAAACCTGCAGGCCAGGCCTTCCTGGAGTGTGGGTGGATGGCACGTGGGCTCAGGAGTCACTGCCCACTGCCGCCTTCCTCTGGGCTCTCATCAGCTCAGGCCACGTTTGTCTCGTGGCCCTGTGCTCTGTGAAAGCGGGAGCAGCCCGTGTGCCCTCTGTGCCCAGGTCAGGAGTGGCAGACGTATTCACTCATGTGCCGAGTGCCCTGAGCTGAGCCCACCGTCCCAGAGTGTCGTGCCAGTCCTTGAGGTAGTGATGCTGGTGCTCGCTCAGGACGGAGCTTGCCGCCTTCCGTGTCTGTGAGGAACTGGTGCATTCATTATTCAGCAGATATTCACAGAGCTCCAGCACGCGCCAGGTACTGTGCCAGGTGCCCAGTAACTCTGAGTGGACAAACGCTGAATGGTTCCTCCGATGGCATGGAAGGAGCTGGCCTCCGTCCCTGCACCCCTGCAGAGGCGTGCAGGCTCACACCCAGTCCCACCAACAGAAGGCCCGTGTTCATGATTTAAAGAAAACTGCGTTCTCTTTTAAGTGAGTAGTGCACACGTGCCCTTGTCGCATCTTTGCACCCAGCTGGGAGAGAGGCTGCGTTCTCACCCCCTGGTAGGGAGGTATAGCGACGCTCACTACTTAAATGGTGAGCAGAGCAGACGTCCAGCCAGGAACAGAACCCAGGCCTGACTCCACTCCAGCTCTTGAGGTCACGACCCGGGACCAGGAAGAAGTATGGCTGGGCTCTTGGGTGCCCAGGAGACCCTGATACCCTGGGATTCAGCAGAACTGTCCACAGCATCCAGAGGGGGACAGGCGGGGCCTGGGCTGGGGGACGGTTGGTAGGAGGAAGGAAAGAATGACCGGCTGCCGAGGCTTTGTGGCTCCCGATTCATGATTCATGATTTTTCTCTGTAGCTAATTTTTGCTAAGTATAAGAATTCCAGGAATCCTTTAGGAACTGGGGGAGACTGCTCTCTCCTAAAATATAAAACATCTGCTCTTGGTCTCCTCGCAGCTCCACTGTCTGGGGAAAAGCAGGGAAAAAGCGTTGATATAAAACAGACATTTCTTCAAACAATAAATCCCCCTTTACTGATTAATGAGAAAATAAATTGAGGGCCAGAGGTGTCGGACTTCTCAGGAGGCCTCTCTCGGCACTGCATTTTTTTCCTTCCTGAGAGCCGTAGTTCAGGACGGGAGACCAAGTCACCAGAAGACAGTTGAGGTCAGCGGGGGCGGGTGGCTCCTCATGGCCACCCCACCTCAGCTCAGTCATTTATGACCAGCGCCTTTGTCCTGGTTGGTGGTCATGGACTGAGCACCGAGGGCCAGACAACAGGGCAGGCCACTCGGGAGTCTCGCATTGTGTAGGCAAATCCCGCAGCACCCCGTTCCCGACCCCAGGTCCTCTTCCCGTCTCCAGCCTTTCCCAGCCTCTCTTAGGCCCTGTGCTCCCCCACCCCATATGGTCCCAGGTTCTCAGCCTCTCCCGTGGTCCCACCAGTGTGACCCCCTGGGTGTCACGAGACCACCCATGGCCTTTCTGTTGAGTGTGGCGCAAGCCTTGGGAGTCGGGTGGGAAGAGGAAGACCACCACCCTCGGCACAGCTGTGCGCAGGCGCGTGATCCAGGGTCCCGGGCTCTCAGTCTCTGCTCCATGGACGCGGCAGGCACTGGGGGTTCTGGGAGAGAAGAGATCGGGCAACTCTTGGGCGTCACCAACGGAGCAGGGTGGTGCGAGCTGAGGTGTCCACGCAAAGCCCTCGCTGCTGGTGGAGAAGCCACCAGGGCTCCAGGACTGTCACTGTGTCCCTGCGGGCTCGGAGCAGCCCGTCCTTCCTGCACCTTGCCCTCTGCTCTGTGTGGCACAGTGCTGAGGCCCTCAGCGGCCACCTCCTCTGCCTGCTCTGCCCGTGTCCCTGCTTGTCCTCAGCCCCAATACGGCACACTTGGGAGCCAGGAACGCTCCTGGGCACTGAAAGACAGACTTGGGGACTGACCTGGAGGGAGTCAGCATGAGCTTTCCGGGTGGTCCAGGCCCGCCTCTCTCTGTGAATGGGGAGGGCTGCGTCCAGGCCTCTGTGGGACAGCACTTGGGCCACAGGGCACCCATCCATTTCAGCTGAGGGGGTTTCTGTTGTGTCCCAAAGAACATCTGGTGAGGTTGACATGAAAGCGGAGTTGAGCAACCCGAACCAGAGGTCTGTGTGGCTGCTTTCCTGACTGCTGTGAATCCCAGCAGGACCCACCAGGGTGGCCGGCAGCCTCTGTGAGCAGCACAGGATTTGCAGCCCTGGGTGGGACCCAGGAGGGCCACCCTGACCCCGTCTGCTGTGCCCTTGCTCCCTGGCTATGGAGGCCTGAGGCCTGTCATCCTGAGCGGTACAGGACTGGCTCCCCTTGCTGAGGACAAGGTGGCAGCCACAGTGCTTGGCCCTCCTGTCAAAAGTGCGCAGTTGTGCCATGGGTGGCCCCTGTGCCCACGCCTCGCTCCTCGGCCGAGCTGGGAGACGGGGAAGAAAGAAGACAAAATCAACTCCATGTCCGGCCACAGAGTGGGCTCTGTCCCTGGCCAGGCGGCTTGCGTTTGTCTCGCCCTTGATTTTCTGAACCTTCTCTCGCCATCAGTCTTTCTCTGGCCTTTTTATCCATGGACCGTCTTTCATCCTCCTCCCGGCAGGCACTCCGCCGTGGCTGGTCTGTCCGTCCACTCCTTGCCCTCCGCCTCCTCTGTGCCGCTCCACTGCCCCGTCCCACCCGCTCTCCACGGACGCCCTTTGTCTCTTGCGGCTGGAGGTGCACTTGGCCCTTCTTACTGCAGCTTCCTCCCCCAGCGCTAGGCCACATTCACAGGGTCTTTCAAACATGGTGTGGCCACCGGGGGCCACCGGGGCCATCAGGGGCCATCAGGGCTCCGGTTCTCTCTTTGGTTGTCTGTTTAGAAAAGTGAGTTTTGCTCAGGGAAAACAGAAGTGTCCCCTGAACGTGGCCATCCTGGACCCACTCCTTCTGTGCGTTGGGGCCTGGAGGTCAGAAGGACTCGCCATCCCCTCTGCGGGAGGCTGGGAGCAAGGGTGGCGCACCTCCCAGGAAGGGGCAAGTGGAGGCGCTGGTCCTGAGGGGGTGGGCGTCAGGCCTGCCCTGCGCTGGCCTCCACTCCGGCAGGATGGAGCTGACAGTGCAGAACAAAGGCCCCTTTCTTCTGCAGGGCCCGTGTTTTGATAGCGTCGGGTTACCCCCAGCCCCCCCCCATGACCTGACCAGGCAACATGATGTAATGTTGTTTCTCAGGACCTCGTGAGGGAAGGCTTTGCCCAGGTCAGAGGAACGCTAGCTGATTCTTGCTGGAATGAACCCCGGCATGGTCTGATATGTGGCTCCGGTTCAGAAGGAGGGGCCCGGGGGGTGCTCAGGCTGGAGCTGGCAGTGGGTCCCCACCTCTGGGTGCAGTTGGGAAGTGCCCCGGGGAGCAGGCTCACCATGTCTCCCTTTCAGTGTGTGGCTCCAAGCCTTGTGTGGCTGAGAGTGGCAACCGGGAGAACAGCGCCTGGCCTCCCGTGGTGCTGGGGGTGCTGCGAGCCTGGCTGCAGCCGGGGCTCTTCCCACTGCCTCCCTCAGCGAGCTGCCCTGGGCCTTCTGTGGGCAGCGCCGGTCATCCTGAAAGTCTTCAGAACAGCCCAGTTCTGAGTCATACACTGGCTCATTGTGAATCAAAAGGTACAAGAGAGTCTACAGTAGAATTGCCTGGCACTCGTCAGGAATGGACAGGGCTTCCACCTCTGTCCCATGAGTAGCAGCACAGCCCTAGGCAGAGAAGGCCCTGTCCCCAAGGCCCTGTGTTCCCATGGGCTCCTCGGCGGGCCTCAAGCTGGTGGCTAAGAGCACTGGAGAGGAGCCCAGCCTGGCTTCCCAGTCCCCGCCCTGCTGTGATTGACTGCAGAGTGACAAGCAAGCTCCAGAGCTCGCTGCCAAGTCTGAGGAGCGGTCACCCTTCCAGAGTTGCTGGGCAGGTTAAATGAGTTAATGTGCAGAGTTTACAACAGCAAGGGCCCCTGGAGCACCACAGGAGGCTTTTCTTAAAGGACCCCTTCCAGGAAGTTTTCACAAAATATCTTTCCTACTGTGTGTGTGTATACAACACACACACACACGCACGCACACACATACACACACACAAATATATAGGTGTGTGTATATATATATATATATGTTGTGGGTTTTTGTGTGTGTGTGTGCCAGAGATTGAACAGGGGCACTTTACTACTGAGCCACATCCCCAGCCCTTTTTAATACTTTACTTAGAGACAGGGTCTCACTAAGTCACTTAGGGCCTTGCTAAGTGGCCGAGGCTGGCTTTGAACTGGAGATCCTTCTGCTTTGGCCTCCTGAGCCACTGGGATCACGTACAGGCATGCACCACCTGCCTGGCTAGTATATTTTAAAAAGCAAGTGATAGAATACGTGTGTGTTGTCTAGACTTTGTCTTTTTTAAAGAACGTTCCTACCTGCTTGTCTCTTAGCAGTGTGTGTCTCAGATTTAGGTGGCCCGTGTCCAGGTCTGTGTCCTGGTTTCCGATGTAGTGTTCCGTCACACTTCCTGTGGGCCAGTCCTCGAGGCCAGCTCCCAGAGTAGTCAGCCACGGGTGCAGGGAGGGGGTTCTAGCCCTTGCCCCCCACCCTTCTCAGAGCAGGCTGTGTCCTCTGCTGGCGCGTAGCCTCTGCAGGTGTCCCCTGCCTCCAAGTGTGTTCCCTCTGCCCCTCGCAGACTGCCCGCCCTCCCGCCCAGCTCAGAGGCCAAGCTCCGTGCTGCCGTCCTAGACCCCCTAGGTGCGTCCGTCTGCGCTGGCCTGCGCTGTGGGGGCTGCGTGTGTGTGCGGGAGCCCCAGCCTGGGAGAGCACCAGCAGCTGGCACAGTGCCTCTTTCACAGTCGTGCTCCATGGTCCTAGCTGGTGAGCGAGGCCTTCTTGGTGACAACAATGAGAACTCCCTGCCTCGCCTCCATCTCTGAGAGGTGGCCTTGGGGAGAGGCAGGAGGTGGCTCCTCAGGGGCTGACCGGGACTCGCTCTGACTAAGGTGGTTGCCAGCGGGCTGACAGAACCACAGAAGGCCTTGGGGCAGGTCTCTGAAGGACTTCACTGGGGGCCCTGCCTGCCCCAGGGGTGGACTTCCAGGGGCATTCTGTGGGATGGCCCGTTGGGGTCGAGGAGCTGGGCACTGAAGAGCCAGGCACAGCACGGCTCCTGGCCTGGAGATGTGGGGGACGCGGTGCGATTCTGTTGTCCTTCTGTGTGGGTGCGACACACGTGGCCGCGGCACAGGGTGGATGGGGTGCTGCGCTCTGAGCTGGTGGTCAGACCCACCCAAGATACCAATGGTGAGAGCGAGCAGGAGGCTGCAGGCCTGGCCAGGGACACAGCCCTCTCCGCGTCCCGTCTGAGGACTGACACCTGGCTTGTGGCACTGGCCGCCTTCCCTCCTGGCGCCTGGCGTTGGCCACCGGCTGGCGGAGGTTCTGCCGCCTCCCGCCCTCCATGGTGCCTGTCTGCGCCCTGAGTGTGGAAGCCGCCCCGAGCCAGGGCTTGCTCAGGCCCGCCTCGCCACACTGGGCCTGGTGCCACACGCACAGGTCGTCAGGGCGCGGCCAGTGGCGGAGGCTCTGGCCCATGTCCCTGGGGAGCGGAGACTCAACACAGCGTGCTCCCCGGGGATAAGGGAGTTTATGGACCCCACTTCTACATGGAGCTGCCCATAGGACAGGGCTGGGCTGGGCCTCCTTTCTCCCTCTCACTGGCCCCTGAAGTTTTGCCTGCCCTTATTGAACACTGCGTTTCCATTTCTACTTGTGGCTGAAGTGACCTTTCAAATAACTGCATGGATTTTTAGAAAACCAAGTCCCTGCCTTCCTCTCCAGGCTCAGTTTTCTTCATCCCAACGGACGTAGAATTAGAAAAGCGCCCTTTATGTTTCTAGATCAGTGTCTCCGCTCGGGCTGGACCTGCGCAGTCTGGAGGGCTCCGTCTCTGTCATGTTGGGGCCACACTGGCCTTTGCCACCAGCTGGCACCCTGAGTGGACGGCCGTGGCTGGGATGTGAGGTGTGCTGAACGTGGCCAGGTAACAGGCCATTGCTGGGCTGGTTTTTGTCTTTTGGACGAGGACTCTCTGTTACTTGGGACGGCATTTACTTGTGCCCACCAACTAGATAAAACCCCAAGACGTCAGAATGACCCGTTCCAGAGGGGAGCGACCCAGCACTGTTGACTTCGGGGCTGGCTTCCCTGTGTGGCATGTACCTGGCAGGGGCTTGGAGGTTGAGCCAGGAGTCGGGGCTGCCCAGGGCCATGGCAATTTGCTTATGGTGGCCACCAGGGGGTCACGATGGGTCTCCAGAGGTGAAAACCCAGGCTGTGTCCCATGGGCTGGGAATGGCCTTGTGTTCCTTGGGTAGGGGCAGAAGGTTTGGCTTTGCCTCTTTCCACAGGGGCCCCTGGAGCTGCTGTGGGCCACCCCAGGGACCTTTAGAGTGACGGATTTCCACAGCTGCGGCTGTGGGAACAGGCTTCGGATGAGTGGTCAGTGCCTAGGCCAGGGGCCCTGTTCCTGCCCTCTGTCCACCCTGCGACTCCTGCTGCTCCCTCCCAGCTCCTCCCCCCCACCTTATTCCCATTCCTCTGATGTGGTGCGAGACCCAGGTTCTGATCTGCATTTTAGTGTTGGCAGAGCACCAGGGCCAGGCCAGGCGGGCACACCCTGCAGTCACAGCTGGGAGTGCCTCCCGCACAACCTCTTCCCAGGAGTACAGTGAACCGGAAGAGTGGGCTTCCCTAGCCAAACCGTGTTTTAGAGCTACGGAGTTATTGACTCAGAAGTCTGCTCTCAAGGACAGAAGGCTGACCAAGGCCACCTCCCCCTTACTGAGATTTTCTGACAATTTACAAGGCAAAAACATTTCATGTAACAGGAAAACACAAAGGCACTCTGATGCTGACCCGAGACAGCTGCGTTTCGAGGCGATCAGGTCCTTTTAAGTGAAGTGACAGCTGCTGAAGTTTATGATACTCATGTGCCAAGGCCCAGGGCCGAGTCCATCCACGGACCGCCTCACGTGATCCTCATTATGACTCTTTGAGAAATGGAATATCTTTATCCTGATTTGCAGATCTTGAGACTGAGGTTCACATGAAGTAAGTAGTCTGTTCAGTCCTCGGGCTAAGGATGGAGCCTCCTGGGGCCTCCAATGCCCTGTCCCCTCTCCCCGTGGACACACAGCCTCCACCTGAGCTGCGACCCTGACCCTGCCTGAAGTCACACTTGTGCTCGGGCCACGTGCCCATGCTGTCCTGTCTTGACTCCCTGGGAGACGGTGGCCCAGACTCTGTCTGTGGCTGGGCTGTGTGGTGGGTAGGGCCTGGGGAGCAAGGTGGCAAAGTCCAGCCCCATGAGCCTGCTCGCTGGCTGCCCGGAGTGGACCTTTCACCTCAGCCGCTGCCTTCAACTGCGTGTTGTCCATCAGATAGGGTGGGGTCCTGTGGACAGCACAGGTGGCCTCCTGGCCAGCCCCAAGGTTGTGGCTGGTGGTCTGCCAATGCCGTCTCTCCAGTTTGGGACTAGACGTCATGCCATTTTCATTAACCCTGTGCCATTTCTTCGTGTGCCCGTGTTTGGGAGGGAAGGTGGCATTGTCACGGAAGTTCCAGAGCTTTCTCAACGGCAGGGCGCCTCCGAGCTTGACAAGTCCTCTCTGCTGTAGCGCTCCTGGAGGGTGTGCTGGGGCAGGATCTGTTTGGCCTGGGGCTCTCCTCCCTGGACCAGAATTTGAGGAAGACACTGTCTTGAAGTGCACAGGCCTCCCACAGTTCCTTGGGAGTACATTCCAGAACCACTCCCCTGCCTTTTCCAGGACCCCACCCCACAATCCAGGAGGCCCACGTCCCTGTGTAATGGCACGGCCAGGTGTGTGCCTGCAACCTGCGCCTGCCTCCCTTATGCCTTCAATCGCTGTGAGGACTTTCAATCCCAGATGCAATGCAAATGCTGGGACACGGCCATGCTGCTTCTTCATGGAGTGTCACGAGGGGCACAGATTTATGTAGATTGATTTACTTAGCACAGATCCAACTTTCTTTATACTATTTTTTGGTCTGTGGTTGGTTGAATCTGTGGACGCAGAATCTGCAGATACGGACCATTGACTGTGTTTGCCCCGTTGCTCAGGCGGTTTGAAATCTCCATAGCAGTGTGGTCCCTTCCCATCAGGGGACAGGGAAGCATGAGTTCACACGTTCCCCAGACTTAGGCATGTGTGTCCTTTCTGCAGGCTCTACCTTCACCCCCAAGTGCTTCACCATCTCTCACCTCCTTTTCTCTTTGGCCAGGATTCTGCTGCTAGGGGTGGCACTGCTCAGCAGCCCTGCAGGGACTGGAGCCCAGGTCCTGGGTGCTGGCCCGTCCCCTCCTCAGCCTGTGCTGCCTCCCAGTGGATGCAGCTCACCTGGCGCAGGCCTCCTGGTGCTGACTTCTGGGAAGGGTTGAGCATTTCCTTGGCTCTTTGTTGGCTTCATTGGGAGGAGTGACATTGTCTGAACTCTCCAGCCAGACTGCACAGCCCCCCCAGATGACAACACACAAGCACTACTCCAGCTTCCAAGAGCAGATCTAAATTGACTTCATACCAAGGGCGGGGGCTCAGGGTGACAGACACCTTCAGCCTTCCCCCAGGCTGGAAGGGCTAGCCAGGGTGGGTGTGCCTGGTGTCTGTCTGGCTGCAGAGCTCACTTCCCCTTCACTCCCTTGTGTGCAGCTACAGTGGCAATGTTGGTGATCTTATGATTCGGAACATAAATGAAAGAGTGAAAGAAGATAAGAAGATTTTTTTTTTCTTAAAAAGTTTACATCACCTAAAGGTCTCATGCTCTATCCCTCGGTAGTATTTAGGGGCTATCCCTGGAGGACAGTAGGGGCCGCACTCTGCTTATCCTGAAAAACCATTAGAATGGAATGGAGGCCTCAGGAGCTCCTGGGGTTCCACTCTCCAAACTCCAACACCTGAGGGAGTGGGGTTCCCAGCCTGCCAACGAGGGGCCCATAGCTTCCAGCAGACAGTTAAATAGGTGTGGTTGACTTGGGTCACAGAACACAGTGCTCTGGCCTGCCCGTGTGTAGACAGGATTGTTCTCTAGCCTTCAGAAAGCACCCGAGGCTGGGAGCGGTGGCGCACACCTGTCCTCCCAGTGGCTTGGGAGGCTGAGGCAGGAGGATTGTAAGTTCAAAGCCAAACTCAGCAACTTAGTGAAGCCCTGTCTCAAAATAAAAAGAACAAAGCGGGCTGGGGATATGACTCGGTTGGCAGAGAGCTTGCCCTGCATGCCTAAGACCCTGGGTTCAATCCCCAGCACCACCAAAAAAATGAAGAACACAGGTCTGGGGATGAGGCTCGTGGTTGAGTGCCCCTGGGTTCAACCCCTGGTACAGAAAAAGAGAGAACATGAGAATTAACAGAAAGCCACCTGAATACCAAGATGGAGTGTTCTGGCTTCTACATGAAGCACTTGCTTGCGGCTGACCACCAGCTCTGTTTTCGGGGCTCACTATCTCCACCAAGACCCAATGGAATGGGGAGAGGGTTGGCCGGAAGCAGAGGAGGGCTGAGCTGACCCCAGGTAGCCCTGGGCAGCAGGGAGGTCAGAGAGACACAGAACAGGTTCATGGGGAACAGGCTCCTTCTCTGACTACCAGCCCCGTCCCTTTGGAAAGCGCCTCCTGGTCCCCTGGACTCTGAGTGGGACACATGTACGCGCTGTTGCTGACATCCACCAATTTGATGGTCAGCCCGACCTCCCGCCACCCTCCACGCAGAGCCAAGCAGTGGCAGGGCCTTGGACACTCCTTGCCCAGGCTTGGCAGGGAGAAAGACCGCGAAGTGCAAGCTAATTTGAAGCTTCCCCAAACCACACTCCGTTGGCTGCTCACAGTACCTTTCAAGCAGCGACTTACTGGGCTGTTCAGCTCAGGGGCTGTGCCTGGGGACTGGGGACCAGCTTTGCACCAGCGGGTGGGGTCTTTCTTAAACTCCAGAATCAACTCTGGCACTGTCTTAACCCTGGTCACTAAGCCAGAGCCCTGCTTTTGGTGCAGGACCAGTTCACCTCCTCTACATCACCTGTCCCTTTGTATTCTGACAAAAAATGTGGCCTTCTCCTTAGGGCATGAGCTCAGCTGTGCACATTTTTTCCCATGTGATTTAGGAAAGCCAAGGGACCCATCTTGTGTGGTTAGAAAATCTTCCTTAGACGCAGAGGTGCAGCCCGGAGTCTTCCTGAACAGAGCGGCCACTTTGCCGGGTGCGGGGCCCCTCTGTGGGAGCTGTGGTGAGCTGAAGCGTTCTGGGGTGTACCTTCCCAACTGCCTCTCCTGCTCCGGACCTGCTTATGTTTCCTGTGCATCTTGAGAACTAGCCCTTCAGCCGCTCTGCTTTCTTCTAACCAGTTCACGTGCTTGCACGTGTGTGTGGCTGTGGGTGTGCCCGAGTGCATGTGGCTGTGGGTGTGCACGTACGTGGCCAGGTGTTGTTCTTCCTGTTGCACCTCCCTTTCCATGGGCGTGAGATGGGGCTTGTCTGCGCCCTATCCCCGTGGCCGAGAATGAGGTCTGGTGCAGAGACGGTTCACTGTGCGGTTCGCTTTGCGATTATTGACTCAGGTTCAGAGATTAAGTCAGAGCATCTTTTTTCTTTTCCATTTTTGTAACTGCCTTCTCTCTTTCTGTTTTAATTCTCTTTTTATTTATTCCCCATGAGGGAGAGAATCAGGTTCCTAGCACCTGTTCTGAGCATTTGCCTGGCTGGAAGGGGTGTGAGGGCCTTGCAGGAGCTGCCTGGGGAGCCCTGGGACCCGGCCTGGGGACAGGCTGCCCTCCTGCAGCCCTCGCTGGGGGCCAGTGCGGGCTGGTGGCTGGTGGGGCTGCCTGTTTCATCTGCCACCAAGACTTCTGGGCTGAAATGGCTATGAGACGTGACCATCTCTCTTGCTGCCTGTTCTTGTGGGTGTGCATTTGCCAGTGGGGCTTCACAACAACTCTCCCAGGGAAGCACAGGGGAACACATCTGGTCAGAAAGCTGTGGCCCTTGGTGCGAGAGTCACTTCCGGACTCACAGGCTGCCCCTGCTCCTGCCCACGGAGAGGCGTGCGGTGGAGACACTCTGCAGTGACTGTGCTCTGGTCTGCAGAACCCGCAGCCTGTTCTTCTCTGCAGACCCCTGTCGAGGAGCCCTGACCTCGAATCTGGGACAGGTCTCATTGTGGGATGGCTGGGGTCCCTGTCAGCCGCTGTCCAGACGTCCTGTGGGTGCCCTGCAGGAGCTCTTCTGTTTGGGCACCAGGAGGCCCACCCAGGCCCTCTGCACAGGTGCTGGCTGAACACTGGCACGTTCGGAGCGGGTTCTTCACCTGTGGGTCTGGGAGGCGAGGCTGGGCTGGTAACAGGGCCAGGTAGGAGGACCCGATTCCAAGCATGGTGCTGGGCCCTGCTGCCCAGTGTGCCTTGGCGCCGGCTGTTCCCGTGGAGCCTGTGCAGCTGGGCCATCCGCGTGTCTGTGGAGTCGCAGGCCGTAGAGGTGAGCCTGGACTCTTGCGCGGGGACGCCGGAGGCGCTCTTGGACTCCTGTTTGTGGTCTTCCTGTGCAGCTGTGACTTCAGGAGCACTGAGGCTGTCACAGAGCCGCTCCCCCACTCCCCCACTCCCCCCACCACACCCATGGTTCCCACCTTCCCAAACCAAACCCGCCTTCTCTTCTTGTCCCCTGCATCCTGACAGCCAGTTAGAAATAGTTCAGTGACAGATACAGCCCAGGCCTAACAGCCGTTTGGAATCAGCCACAAACCACCCGCTGGAGCATCGTCTTGCTGACACCTGTGGACAGATAGTGCCCTCTCTTCTTCCTCTCTTTCACACCCACTTCCGTCTCTGTACACGCATCCTGGTACCTCCCGAGGTGAGCTGCCCCACTGCACACAGATGGTCGTCACCAGCACAGTGCACACACGTGACAGCCAGCAGCATGCTGATGAGGGGCCAGGCAGGAAAAAGAAGGTGCCCTTCCAGGTGACCCTGTAGCATGCGGTGTGACTGCCCGCCGTCTCCTGTGCCTGCACCAGGAGAGAGGAGGATGGAGTGGAGAGAAGGGCCACACCCAGGTGCATTCGTGTCAGGTCGGAGGACAGACTTCGGCGTCTTGCCATCGTCCTGTGCAGGAAGCAGAGCCCAGGCAGTTCCTGTCTGGCAGCCAGGTGGTGTGCAGGTCTCACCTCACGCCAACACCGCCGTCCAAGTGCCGCCCGGATTTCTGGTGCCTCTCTGCCTGCTGCTCGCGCTCTGCTTTCCCCGTGGTTGCCGTGTCCGCTGCTTCTGCCTGCTGGGCAGGCGCGCCCGTGCCTGGTGCCCGTGCCCGGGTCTCCCACCTCTCTGTGCTGCTTGGTTGCTGAGAGTGTGCCTCGTGCCTCTCATTACCACGCTAACAAACTCGAGTCCTGCCTACCGAGGACGCCTCATACGTTATGCTAATGATCAAGAGACATGTTAATGATATTTTAGAAGCCTAATTAGTGGAATATATAACTATATGCAATTTGGTAATGGACTGTGACAACAAGTTGTTAAAAGGGGCTTGACAAATCCAGTTGCCTGTGGCCTTCGACAAGCAGAAGCTGAGAAGGGAGGAGTGGGACGCCAGGGCGGGCAGGGGGCATCCGCATGGGGTCAGTCTTCCTCCTGGTCAGCGTTGCTCCCACCACCGTCCACTGTGCTCCACCACCCGGCGGGCGGCGGCCCAAGGAGTGTGTGCTCATGTTTCTCAAGCCGTCGCCACCGTCGCGATGGATCACAGTCCCGCATCTGTGTTACGACCCTCCCCAGCGTCCTCACCTGCGATTCGACAGGAGGTGTGCAGTCGGGAGCAGGGTCCTACGCCACAGAGAGGTTTTATCGTTACCGACCAACATCAGGACCACGTAAACTGGACATCGTCGGCGTCTCCACAGTGTGGGCCAGAGTAGCTCGAGGAGCTGTTTGCATGCCAGGTCCAGCCCAAGTGTCCCTTCCTCTGAGAAGGAGCTGATTAGAGTCCAGTGTCCCCCCAGCACAGGGACTCTGAGTTTGAGGGTCCCGGAAGGAACCTAAGGCTTTCTGTGTGTGCTGATTTACCAAAGCTGGTGGAAGGAAGGTTTGGTAAATCAGCACACACAGAAGGCCTTGCCTCCCGGCAGAGCAGTGTCCGTGCACACCTGCACACTCACATACACGCCCATGCACACATGCCCAAGTTCCTGGAGTGCGTGAGATGCTGTTAGTTCATGAAACACACGTCCACTTGAGGCAGCGAGTTTTCAGGCTTCGGCCCACGTGTCCTTCCTCCACACAGTGACTCCGTGCAGGTGCCTGGGAGTCCGATGTCGGGGGAGGCGGCGCAGGCCCAGGGCTGGGAGCCCCTGCCCTCCTGTGGCTGCCAAGCTGCCTGTGAGGATGGAGCAGGGAGGGCGTGGAGGCTCCCTCCGAGTGCTGGCGCGCCGTCTGCCGTTGTGGCCTGGGAAAGTGCCACAGGAGAGCAGAGCCCTGGCCCACAGTTCTCGTGAGCACGCACACCAGCCTGCACGTGGAGTCTGGGACTGTGTTGGCGGTGGCACCAGCCGGTGGGGGGTGTTTGTGCAGGAGCTGCTGAGAGCCCTGGGCTGGCGGCAGAGAAGCGCTCAGAGCACGTCCTCGGTGCAGCGCCCCAGGTTCGCAGCCTCTCGGTGGGGGAAGGCAGGCCCAGCCACAGGCACTCTCAGCAGGGAGGCGTGCTTGCTGCCTGCACCCAGCTGCCCGTCACCATCAAGTGTCTCTCCTCGTGAGCCCCAGGCCTGCGTCGGGCACCCTGCCCAGTGCTCCCTCAGGGCTGTTGGGCTCACCTCTCATAAGGTGACCTCCCGCTAGCACTGGCCTGGGGGCTCTGGGGCCTCCTCACCTCTGCAGTGGCTGGGTGCCTGGTTTTAAGTTTGGTAAAGGATGCCCTCTTGGCCCCCAGGGCATCTGGGGAGCCGAGGTGTGCTGGGTCCTGTCGGCTGGGGAGGGAGCCCGCCGTTAGCCACCTGCTCGGGGACCAGAGGTCCCCCTCGGCAGCAGGTCAGGAAGCTGCTGGTGGGCCTGGGCCTGTGGCAGACCTGGGTTCTTTCCTGGAGACCCCACGTGCAGTCCTCTGCGGCCCCTGCCTGGACCCTCATTGAAGCTGAGCCCTGGACTTCACGTCTTCCCTTCTCTGTCCTCGATACATTTACTGACAAAGTAGGGAAGGGAGATCATGTCTGAACTCAGGACTCTGTTAATTATGTCTGATATTTGTTTCAAATTAAAAATGAGAACTAATTTTGGGGAGGGAGACAGAAAGGGGGAAAGTTTATGAGAGAGCCAGTAGGAAAAGCACATTCATTATCAATGTCTTTCTCACTGAGTCGTTTGAAGCTGGGAAAATTAGCAGCCGCTTTGAAGCTCGGCAGATCTTTCATCTTTGTGTGTGTGAGTGTGTGTGTGTGTGTGTGTGTGTGTGTGTGTGTGTGTTAATATTAAGTTGAGATTCTTTTTCTTGCCACTTATTTGGTTTTTCTGCTAATAATGAAATTATAATGAGATCCCTGATGGGATTTGGAAAAAAAAAGAAAAAACACCTCACATGAATTACCCCCTTCCCTCACCCTCCTGCCTTTCTGTGAAATCTATTCTGCATAATAGGTCTTTGTTTCTGGATTTCAGAGAACTGAAGGCGGCCAGGCCTGGGAAATGCCCCCCATTGTTCTTTTTGTCAAATAGGATACAAAGTTGTGTGAGGCAGGAAGGAGGCCAGTCCAGCCTCTGGTGTGCCCCCAGCACCCCAGCCCTGGTGGGCGGCCAGGTGAAGGAGCCATGCTGCAGGTGGGGTGTTCCGCGTATTTGAGGCCTGCTCACCTCCCTCCTCTTCCTAACTGTGGGACTGTGGGGTACGTGCCCCGCTGATGTGTGCCCCGGGTGTAGAGGGCTCCTCTGTCCTGACTGGCAGAACTTCTCACTGGGACAAACCCGCTCAGGACAATGGCGTTCTGCAGGCAGCCTCCTCCCTGTGTCCTCGGGCTCCTGCCCCATCCGCAGCGTCAGCCACAGCTTTTAGAAATGCCATGACCAGTGAGGGCCTGTGGCCCAGGCCCAGTGTCCCTGCCAGGCCTGGTTTTACACACGCGCATGGCTTGGAGCCCTCGATGTCTTCAAGACAGACACACGCTTTCATGATTTAAAAATTGCTGTCTACGGTTTGTTCCCATAAACAGCATGAGTCTTGACACCTCTCAAGTCAGAAAGCTCTCCATGATCCCCCCTAAATCTCTTCTGCTTCAGTGTTTTGTCTTAAGCCAGAGACCGCCTGCTGCTGTTTCCTGATACTAGAAAAGCAGCGCATAGAGACATTTGTGTGTGTATAGTGGTCTGTGTGCCACTGTGTGTGTGTGTGTGTGTGTGTGTGTGTGCGCCTGTGTGTGGCTCTCCATGTGTGCAACTAGCTGTGGGTGTGTGTGTGGGTGTGGCTGCCTGTGTGTGTGACTCTGTGTGAGTGTGGCTGTCCATGTGTGCAGTGACTGGCTGTCCAGTGCAGGGCTGTCTGCATGTGGCTGTCTGTGTGTGGCTGTGTGTGCAAGCAATTATGTGTGTGGCTGTCCCTGTGTGTGGTTGTCTGTGTGTGGTTGTCATTCGGCAGGGCTGGCTGTGTGCACAGCTATCCTCAGGCAAATATAGTGTCCTGCATCTCCCACGTCCAGGGTTCTGATCACGGCTAATGACCAGCTTTGGGGCCTCACTCCCCAATGTGTCTGGGTCCCCCTCTCCTTCCTCCTCACCATTAAACAGGTATAATAAGGCTGGGGAATCTTTACAGTTGGTGATTTTATATCATAGATCAAAGATCAAAGCAGAGGAATACACAGCAACCATAAAATTAACTGCTTTTCCAATTTTACAATGCTTTCAGTGATAGAGAATCTTATAAATTTAATATTAATTAAACACTTAGCTTTTAACCTCCTCCTGCATCTACTTTTGGCGGTGGCTGGAGAAACTTAATTGGGCATCTTAAATCTTGCACCACCAGCGCCGTGACGGGAGGGTTTCAAAGCCCCACTCCAGCAACGAGCGCTCTCCTGCCTGCCCCTCCACTCACTTAGTGGGAAATGCTTTTTTTCCTTCAGGAGGAACGAGCCACTGGCTGATCTTTAGAGGAAGTATAGCTTGCGACCCTGTTCCACGGTGAGCGTCACCTCGGACCAGGCACCTTGGCACTCAGAGTGGAGCCGTGAGCTCCTCGGTTCTGAGTGCTGATGCAGATGTGGGGCTGGGGAGGCTGGCCCGCGGCTGTGCCCCTGCAACTCCAGGGTGCTCAGCCTGGCAGCAGTCACCTCCCGCCTTGGTGGGAAGACAGGAGACGGGCTCCTGTGGCCTCCACGGGTCTGCACGGTGGTGCTGAAGAGCTTCAGCGTCATGAACTGGGAGTCAGATGGCAGGAAAGGGGGCCTCAGCAGGGAGCCAGCGTGGTGACCGAGGTGTTCTGGAGAGACTGGACCATGCCCAGCTCTGGAGGGAAATGGCCATGACCTTCTGGAGGGCAGGCGCCATCCCCGGCAGCCAGGCGCAGGTCCCTGTGGGCTTCAGAGCTGCCTCAGGAGACATGGTAGTGCCACCCATCACACCCCCTGGTACCTTTCCTGCGAGCCACTTTCAGACCCGTCATCTCACTTTCTCTCCTCTCTCACCTGGAGGACTTGGGGGGGGGGTGAGACTCGCCCATACCAGTTCCCTCCGTGGCCTCCGTTTGACGCTGGGAATCGCAGTCGATGGAGCCTGGGCCCAGGAAGGCAGCTTTCTGGCTGCCTCTGGTCCGGGACTGGAGGAGAGCATCACTGCTCTCTGGGGACATGCTCTCAGCTCAGGGCCTGGGGAAAACCCTGGTTCACGAGCATCACACTTTGAGAAAACCTACAAGAGACTAAATTTGGAGGGGAAGCTATAGAAGCCATTATCTGCTGTACACAAAGGTCCTCATGGTTCTGCCTCGCAGTAGTGTACTCTGGGTTGACTTGGGGTCACTAAGTTGTCCACTCCTGCTGTCTTCTGGGTGCCCATTGGTTCCTTTCTGGCTGATACCCCAGAAGCATATCTTTGGGGGAAGGTGAGGGACACGGAGCGTGGAGCGTGGCCATGTCCTGTCCCCTGCTGCGGGCTCTGGCGTCGCCTTGTCTGTCCCCGAGGGCAGCGGGGAGCGCTGGCCGCAGCTGTGAGGGAGCAGTGAGCTGTAGAGTCGCCGTGGCGCCGGGAGCCCTGGCTTGGTGCACCTGGCTGGTCTGCCTCCCTGGGAGACTCCGCTGCTCCTTCTACTGCAGCTGAGCCTTCTGAACCTTTTAAGAACAGAATTGATGAGATGTGGAACCTGATAGCTGATAAATTAAGGGTATTGGTAATTTAACGACTCTATTAGAAGATGGCATTTCCAAGATCAGTAGCAACATTTGCTTGCGTTGTCTGGGAGGGCGTCTGTGGAACCCTTTATATATGGATCTCTCTGTTCCTCCATCTATCTGGATACATATGATATGTGGGGTGCTGTAAAATTTTTAGTGCCTTAGTTTGGGCTGACCGCCTTATTACTCACGAGTGAGCTATACAGGTCTTCCTTAACAAGTGGCAATAAAGGCTTTACAACACCCCTTGCACCGTCACATATTTTTGTTTAGGCCACATATTGTCTTTTTCTTTTTAAGCCTCCCTTTGCTCATGTCCCTCTCAAGTACCTCGGTTGCCATGGCGACTGTTCCTCGTTGCCTAGGGTGGAGCGATGACATCCTCACGCAGGCTTCTCCAAGTCGATGCTTGTTTGGACTGACCTCAGCACTCAGCTGGGGCTGGGGCTGTGGCCCTGACCCTGGTCATCTGTGCACTTTTTCTCTTTTATGCCTGAAGTTGTGTTTATTAGACTGCTGTGCCTGCGCTGTCCCTGCATTAATCATTCCCCGTGTCCCCGTGGACCTATTCTGCAAACAGTGTAGGGAAGCTGCATGGCCTGAGGATCGAAGACGAGGAGGAGGAGGAGAAGGAAGAGTTGCTGTTAGACATGCGGCCATGTCAGGGGGCGACAGGGAGCCTGGGGCTGGCCAGCTCTCGGGGACAGAGGCACTTCCCACAGACTGCCTGGGTGCCCTGCGGTCCTGTGTATCTCTAGGTTCTCCCCTCCAGCAGGATTCCTTCTCCGACTGTGGAACTTAGTTCCAGAGGACAGTTGTGGACTTAGGTCCCACCCTCCGAGTGCACTCAGAGGGAAACTCGGGCCCCGAGGCCACGGTTAGTGCCAGCAACCCCAGTGGGCTCAGCTTGACTGTGGTCAGTGGCCTCTTTCAAACAGAAACTCTTCAGGAGGATTTTGCCGTCAAGCTCATTCCCCCAGAAGCAGCCGTAGCTCCTCAGCAGTCCTTGGTCGTGGAGGCGCATGGTGGAGGCCTTGGGAACAGGGCCAGGGTTGGGGTGGTGAGGCCCAAACTCCTCAGCCCCTTCTCCTGCAGGAGTCTGGCTCCCCACCCCAGGTGCCCTGGAGGACCTGGACTCCCATCTCACCTGCACATGGAGCTTGGGCGTGGACTAGGCGGATTCAGGAGATCTGTGTGGCCAGCGCGGGGTCTGTCTCTGCTCGGGAAGGCAGAGTGAGCATGCAGGACCCACCGTGGTGTGACAAATGCCAGAAAGGTGAATGAAAAGCCCCGCAACCTCTTCCCTGTGTCACCTTGTGACAGTAGAGTCCTACACCTGGAAGGAGGTTTGTTTTAGGGCCTGAGTACTTTGTCCTAGGCGTGGACAGAAGGGCCATTCATTCCTGGTGACGAGGGAAGAATCTCCTTCCCCCACGTCCAGAGTCTGAGAGGATCGTCACAGGACACGGGTGCGGCACTTAAGGACCAGGTGGCTCTCTGGGGGTCCCCGTGACCCGAGGGTGGTGCAGCTCGCCGCAGCGGATGAACTGTTGTTCTGCCCACACACACAGCAGTCTGCAGTCACTCCTCCACCAACCTGGGCACGCTGCATGGTGCCCCTCCACATCCTCCTCCCGTTACCCCAATACTGAGGGAGAAAAGGCCATGCTCCCTGGGCTCCTGCCAGCAGCTGACGTGAAATAACTGCATGAAGGTTATGGGGTGACCCGGAAGGGGCTATCGTTCCCAGTGGACAGCCCAGGAAACCAAACGCTGGAGATGAAATATGGTGCCCATCTCCTCCAACCAGCGAGTGGGGAAGCCCTTGTGGAGTTGATGGCCCCTGCCCGTCCCTGTGAGTCACGCGGGCCTTGGTGGTGGCTCCCTCGTGCAGTCTTGGGTCTTGCTTTGATTGACCCCTTCTCAACTGTGTGGGCAGTCCTCCCTCTGTGTGGAGGCACCTGCCGGGACCTGGATGAAGCTGGCCCTGGGAAAACAACCTCCAGCCAGGGCAGCTTCCTTTCCATGCAGAAAGTTCTAATTAAAACAAAATAAATGGTTCCATAAATGCGGTGGGGGTTCCCCCGCAGTGTTCACAGTGGGTCTTGAACACACTGAACTGTCTTAGGGTGTCCATGAAACGGCCAAGAGCGGGCACAGCTCTCACTTGCTATGAAGCCTGGGGGCTGCGAGGAGCTGCAGAGCCGCAGCAGGACAGCAGAGCTGCCGCTCCCCACTGACCCTCGCACCCAGATACAAAGCGCGAGCGATGCACCCGGAGAGCCGCAAGTCCACTGTTAACCCATTATTCATCTTAGTTGTTGGAGAGCCCGTTGCTGCCCAGCCTCCGGGCATATTCACAAGTGATAGGAAAAGGCCAGCCCCTGCCACCACTGTTTACTGTCCACAATGGAGAAGGCACAAGCAGGATGCGCTGTTTTCCGGCAGATACTTGCATCAAGAGGCACTTGGAACAAGAGTGAGACAATGTGCATTGAACGCAGAAAGTCAAGTCAGTGTGGTGGCAAACGCAGGAAGACAGCCCAGACGAGGGGTTGGAAGCAGGTCAGGCCCACGTCAGACTGTTTCCCGTGTGAAGGCGTTATCGGAAGGCCGGGACGGACGGGCGGCACCCACTCCTGTCACCGTCCTGCAGAGGGTGGTGGCGTGGCCACACATCACGGGCTGTTGCTACATGCAGCTGACCCTTGGCGTCATCGTGCCTGAGTCCTCTGAGTTCAGGGTGACGCCCTCTCTGACAAATGCCGATATTTCATTATTACTGTGTTTACCTGGGGCGGACCTGGACCCTCCTGGCCTGAAGCCAGAGGCAGTGGTCCTCACAGCACCCCACCCACAGGGCTGGCTGGAGTTGCTCGGGGGGCACCCTCCAGTGCCCCGCCCTCATTGTGCCCCGGCTCGCCCGTTCCCAAGGAGTCAGACTCTCAGGTATGTGGATCTCAGAGGCAGGTTGGGAGGAAGCCAGGCCGAGCTCAGGGAAGTGGAGCTGCTGCACCTGCCCTCTGGGGCCCAGCAGGCCTTTCTCCTCCTGGACATGGCAGTGTTGGACAGCAGCCGCCATGGCCGTGACTGTGGGGATTTTCATAATCCACAGAGAAGTCCAGGAGGATAGCGGGTCAGGACCTGGAGGAGGCCTTGTTTTAGAGCAGGTAGGGATTCCTTTGAGGTCAGAAGTGACTTGGTGGCAGAGCTGGGACCCAAGCCGGTTTTCCGACAGGCCCTTTAGGCACCTTCGTGCAGCAGGGAAGGAAGACGAACGTGGTCCTTCTTCCTTGAGCCCTGCCCACGCCCACACTGGGTTCTGCACCAGCATCTGCACGGCCAGCTCTGTTCTCCGCCTCTGAGATCTCCTCTTGGCTCCATCTGGGCGCTGGAAGAATTCGAGTGGGCACATCATCTTGAACTGAGGTGTCTGGGTGCCTCCCTGCAGAGGCCACCGCCAGGAGGCCGTTGCCTGCGGTCCCTGAGCGAAGACAGCCAAGGTGGAATCCCAGCTCCCCGCTCACAACCCCAGGGCTGGGCCTTCTGTTTGAGCCTCTTTGCCTCAGTTTCCTCCTCTGTTCGACAGGAAGGATGTGTCTACTTCAGGCGTCCACCTGCAGCACATGGACGCAGTCGGGTGGGTCTGGCACACGTCACTCTCTGGCAGTGCCCCCAGCCACCTACCAGGTCCTGCAGTTAAATCTCCATTCCACTGAGAAGGAGCCCTCTTGCAGCCGCCTGGACGAGGCTGACCAGCTCTGTGGGCCTGCAGGGCAAGCTCCTCCTTGGAGCCCACTCCTGCTGCCTGGCCCACTCCTCCAGCCCGTCCACCTCCCCCTGCAGAGAAGACCCTTCCTTCTTGCTGTGCACACAGTGGTCCTCCTGGGTCCTGAGCCTGTGGTCATGGGGTCCTGGGAGATGTGGCAGAAGCTCTTGGAGCGTTGCTGTGGCCAGTGACACCCAAGACTGAGATCAGTGCCAGGGGCCTCCTGGGGACCCTGTCTGGTTCTGCCCCTGGCTCGGCTTGCCTTGGGCCAGCAGATGGCTGTAACAAAGCATGGGCCCAGAGAAGAGCTGTGGAAACAAGATCTACCCTTTCCCTTTTCCTCCTCACCTTCATCTCCTGAAGGCTCGGAAAAGAAAGCTCTTAGCTCTGCTTCCTGTTGAAACTCGGCCCTGGGCTCCCTTGGCCGTGCCCACAACCCACTTCTTCTTTCCACACTGTGCTGTGGGGGTGCCATTTGTGGCACCTGTCTGGTGCGGGACTGTGGGCTCAGAAGAGGTCCCCTGGCTCCAGCTGTGGTTGCCCAGCTGCCTGTGGGGGTCAGTGTCTTTGTTACAGGACTTGCGCTGTGGGGCCGGGCCTGCTGTGGTCAGACCTTGGTGAGAGCCCCACGGCTCTCCGTGAGGGGCTTCCTGAGTATCTGCCATCGGCGGTTGTGGGCGGCCAAGCAGGTGAGCTGTCCCCAGGAGGGAGTGGGCAGGAGCCCCTTCCAGGCCGCGGATGCTCTGCGCCCAGCCTTCTTCCTTCCCCTTCTCCAGGAGGGTGAAGTGTGAGTGTGGGGAGGGGTATCCTGAGGGTGGGGGTGGGCAGAAAAGGAGGAACAACTGTAAAAAATGTTAATTTATTAATCACTGAATATATAGCAGTTCCTCTGAAATGCTGTTGCTATGCCAACACCCTGGGAGTTTATTTTCTTAATCCAAGAGAGGAGCCTCAGTCCTGGCTCCCCTGCTGTGCCATTTGAATTTGCTGCTGCCATGCTGCCACCCTGGTGTCTGTTGTGAGGTGTGGGGGTGGGGAGGCCTCCAACCACCAAGGCAGTCAGATGCAAAGCAGCAAGAGGCCTTTCTCATGCGACTTAGTAAAAATGACACAAATTAATATACTCTACTTAAACCAGACCAAGATTAATGGTTCTCTTTCAGTGCAGCTTAGCCTAACTGTCACTCCACAGGCGTTTGTCGGACAAAATCAACACTAATCAACATTTATTCGTCTCTTGCCCTTGGGTCCAGGGAGCGCAGCGGCTGCGCGTTCTCCGCTCCTCTCGCCACGCTTTTCGCCCTCCATCCAGCCTCGCCATACATCACCCTTCCTCCCAGCGCCTCTCCTCGCGCCATCCCCAGACTCAGCCATCAGGGCACATTAGAGGCATGATAGATTTTCTGTTTTAATTTACATCTATTACATGACCATGCAGCCCATCTTGATTCAGTGGAGACCAGCGTCGCCCATTGCCAGGCTCCCTGGGCGCGTCCCTGCGCTCACTTATTAAGGTTCCTTAGGGTGCCGCTCCTGGTGGCCTCCGGCCTCCCGCCTCCCTGGGACCTGCTCAGGGATGACGTCTGGGCACACTCTTCACTGCTCAGGCCTGTGGGCTTGGCTTCCTGGGCACCACCAGGTGGCCGGGTCTTCCCTGGCTTCCTGGGTGGACTTGCTGGGCTCCGGCCTGGGCTGGGACAGGGCTGGGCAGTGGAGTCAGGGAAGCCCTCTAGACTGCAGTCCTCCCATCTCCTTTCCCTGTCCTTTCCCTCCCATCCTCACCACAGTGAGACTCGGAGACGGAGGGAGGTGGAGGGAGAAGGGAGGTGGAGGGAGACGGCACAGCGGGCGGGCAGGGGGGGGTCTGCAGGAGGCTGGCGGGGGGGCTGTCCTCCAGGCCCGTGTTCCCCCCGGGGGGCTGAGCCTTGAGCATGTGGGGTGTGTGTGTCGAGGGCCCCCTTACAGGGCGTCTCCCGAAACTGGCCTCTGCCCTTTTCTCCCCCAGGGTTTGAGCTTTACTTATCGACCTGGGCTGTGTTCCCTCCCGAGTTGGGGTTGTTGGGGACATTTCATCTTGTTCATCTGTTCACTTATTTTTGCGTGTGGTACTGGGAATTGAGCCGGGGTGCTCTACCATTGAGCTACATCCCCATCCCTTTTTAACATTTTTAGTTTATTTTTATCTTGAGACAGGACCTTGCTAAGTTGTTGAGGCTGGCCTCAAACTTGTACTCTTCCTGCCTCAGGTGTGCACCACCGGGCCTGGCTCTGGGGTTGTTTAGGACTACTGACTTTGGATATGTGCAGAAAAGAGCTTACAAAGGGGACGTAAGTCCGCCTGTCTGCTCATACCTTTTCACCCTGTATTGCTTTCTGTGGGGACATGGTGGCTGACTGGTCCCCGGGATACCCTGCCTTTCTTCTCATATTGCCACAACCCCAATCCTCCCAGCCACTGAAAAGGCCCAGATTCTTCATTTGTGGCAGCTGCTGCTTCTGAGCTGCAGTGAGATTGTGGCCAGAGAACAAACCAGCTGAGCCTGGCTGGGTGAGCCGTTGGTGTGTCTTTGCCTGCGGCTGCTGACGTCTAGGAGAGTGGGAGGAGAGCTCAGGACTTCCACTTTGGTTTCTTATTACACAGCAATAAAGTAAATGGCGCTTAGAATAACTCTGCACGTGGAGGACTGTAGCTCATTTGAGAACACAACTCCACCAACAGGAGTGCGTAGTATCTTGAGCTTGGGAAACTGACCTTGTTAATTCTAATGAGGGGAACACCCTGCAGCTGGGCCTAAGAGGAGCGAGACACCAGTGAGGTTCTCACTTGGGGTGGTCGCTGGAATGAAGCTTGGAGAATTAAGTCTCTGGAGAGATGGAGAGGAGAGGGCTGGTGCCCTTGGTAGTGCTGAGGGCTTTTCCTGGTAGGCAGGGCAGTCCTCTGTGTGGTCCCTCCTGCTGGGCTTATCTGCCCCTGAACCAGGGTAAGAGTGAACCTAAGGTGCTTCCTATGCATCCCCTGAGGGCCAGTGTGAAGGCAGGGCCGCTGTCTGAGGGTGCTGGCTGATTAGGCGCCAGGGCCCCGGGCTCCTCTGTCCACCGGACCCCAGCTTCCTATGGAATTTGGACACTGTTTCAGTATCACCAAAGACAAGGCAGCTATTTGATGACATGAACAGTAAGTTGGTGGCCTTGGCCTGCTGCTAGGGGCTGACGGACTGACCAGGGAGCTTGCCTCATCCGCTGCATGGCTGGCCCCAAGGGAGCATGTGCTGAAGGCTCCTCGGGGTGTGGCTGGACAGCCTGCTTCTCCTCCAGGTTCCCAGCTCGCGGGCCGCAGCGCCTTCCCCGTCCCTGGCAGGTCCCTGCCCTCAGCCGACTGTGCAGCCAGGAGGTACAGACTCTGGTTACAGGGGCCGACTGGCTCTAGGGCGTCCGAGGACCAGTGGAGTACGGGGTCCACTGTGCTCACGTGCTCCCCTGACGTTCAGCCCTGTTCTTGGAGAGCTCCAAGACAGCAGCGAAGGGCACTGGTACGGCTGTGGCTGTGTGGGATGGGAAAGCTGGTTGCCAAGCAGCAGGGATTGGACAGATCGCGCTGCCTAGCAACCGCGGCAGCGTGGTCACTCACACGGGCTTCTGTGCCTCTTCCCTTTTGGTCTGCGTTGGGCTTCTGTGGGCAGCTCCCTGCCTGGGCCACTGTAGGACCAGGAAGACGCTGAGAGCAGGGCCTGCGTGCACAGAGCACGTTCTAGCGGACCCTTCCCAGAACCTCGATGACGGAGCAGGACTTCTGCCTAGTGCTGGTCCCTTCACCCGTGAAGTCACCCTGCATGGGCAGGTTGCCTGTAGGCCGAGGAGGGACCTTAGGAAAGAGCTGGATTCCTGGGTGCAGTCTACTGGCCTGGCCAGCCTTTTCCTCTGTGTGTGGATAGAGAATAGCCAGTTTCTGATGGGCACACACGCCCACTCACCCCAGCGAAAAGGGCACGTGGAGCAGAGCCCTGAAACCTGTCATGGCAGTGCCTGCTGCCCGCCTATTCCTGGCTGACCATTGGGGTGCCACTCTTCCGTGAGGTCACCTGCTCACCACGGGTTCTGAAGAGGTGGGTGGTGGAGACGCCCTGGGTGAGAGAGAGGCCTTTGCTCTCCTGGGTGGTGGTTGGCACGTGGAGTGCCTACGAGAGGAGTGAATCGGAAGCCGGGAGAAGGTAGTGTGCATCAGCCTGCCCCTGTCCTCCTGTGAGCGCTGGTCACTGTCACTGTGCAGGTGTGACATCAGAGGCCAAGGTGGTCCTTGCCCTGCCGGCCAGTGGTGTGGCTTCCCCAGAGCCCCGACCCACCCAAGCCCCAGGGAGGATGAGGGCCTACTTCTCAGAGAGGGGTGGTCTAGGGCTGACCACGGTACGGGGGCTCCCCTCTGCAGACTGCTCCCTGCCCCTGGGACAACACCCACACGGCTCCCCTCCCCTGGCCAGCCCCCGGAACACGGCCCATGGCTGTACTCTGGGACTTGGAGCAGAGAACGTGGGCAGTGGGCTCTACTTGCAGGCCACGTTCCTGGGGTGTGGCCTCTCTGACCTTCTTCTGACCCCCATGCCCTGGCTGAGGCCATCACAGCAGTGGTGCCCACCATGGTCTCCCCCGTGCCAGAGGGAGGAAGGAGCGGGCGGGGAGGTGAAGGAGGCTGGCGCCGGCCGGAGTTCCCACCCTGCCTGCCGGAGCTCAAGGCTGGAGAGCGGAGCAGCCCAGGCCTCCTGGCAGACGCATCCCCTGTGCACCCATGGCCATGTGTGGGCCAGGCCAGCCTTCCTGGCCCCACCCTGCCCCGTGTGACCCTGGCCAAGGCCCACTTGTACCAGAGACCAAGTGTGGTGTGGCCTTGGCTCTGGCCTCAGCCTCAAAGCCGCTCCCTGGGCGGGCCGGGGGTCCAGGCCAGGACAACTCCTGCCCTCCCTCAGCTTCTGTCAGCCTCTGCTGGGGCCCGGAGAGCACCTGAGGGAGGACTCTCGCCCATGGACTCCGCCCCTCAGCACCTGCAGCCTTTCCCTGTCCTGTCGGGTTTCTCCAGGGCTGGCCTCAGCAGGCCAGGGTGGCTTTTGGTATTCGCCTCACAGCTGCCATTAAGGTTAGGGCACTTGGCCCATGTTGCCTGACCCTTGGATCCTGGAAACCAAGTCCTGTGCTTGCTGGTTATGCCCTTCCATCCCCCTCCCTCTCCTCCCACTCCAGGCCCAGGGCACAGGTCCAGAGCTCTGCCTGCCCCCATGAGCCTCACCCCAGGTGTGCGCCCACCACACTGCTTCTCAGGGGGTCTCCCTGGGCTTCTCTGTCTCTGGCTCCCCGAGGGGGAAGCTAGTTAAGATCTACTTCAAAGCTGAGGGAACCGTCCAGCCCCTGATCTGGCCAAGGGTCCTGGCTGTCAGCAGGGAGTGGGACTGAAACCAGCCCCGGTGTGACTCCTGACTGCTCACCTGACCCACAATATGTCTCCTTTACATCACAGACCAGGACACTCCGGGCGTCTCTCCATTTTCACGTGGAGGAGTCCGTGCCTGGCTCCGAGGCTACAGGAGACCCAGACCCTCAGGAGTGTTGCTGAGCCCCCTCAGAGCAGCTCCTAAGCTGCTGAGACTTGGGCTGACCACTGTGTGCCCTTGTCCCCTGGCATCCTTGGTAGAAGCGAGGCTTGGCTGTGCATTGATTCACTTGACCGAGTGCCTGTTGTGATGGACACGGTCCCTGTGATTCACCCACAGAAAGCAGACGTGCTGGGAGTGGACGGGAGACAGCAGCACGGCCTGCTTTCAAGGAGCGTGCGGTCGGTGGTGAGATGCACTGGGAGCCTGCGCGCTGTGCCGGGCTGGCGCCACTGTGCTCCTTCTAGGGTGACAGGCGTCCCTGAGCTGTTCTGCCAGCCCGGTGCTTGAGGGCAGAGGACGGCGGGGCAGTGTCTGCCGAGGAGGCCATGGTGCTGGGTGGAGATGAGGTGAGGAGGACACTGACTTGGGGATGATGACCTGGGAGGTCCCGACGGGGCTTCGTGCTGGGGGCTGCGGTGTTTCCTGGGAGCCTCCTGGACATTAATTCTGCGTTAATTTTGTTATTAGAGACCTAGCCAAACAAAGGGAGGTGGCTGGCTCCGGGCTGGCTTAACCTTGATGAAACAGTGATTTCACCAGGATGATGTTCCCCATCTATCTTCATCCATCAGGGCTCTGCTGAAATATGCTAATGAGGCCCAAAGACAGGAGCACCGCCGTGAAACGGGGCGTTGCAGGCGCTCTCTGCGCCCACCACAGGGCGATGCCCCTTGCCGTCCAGCTCAGTGTGGGCAGGAGGGCAGGCAGATGTGGTTCAGGACTGATGGGCCAATGTCCACTGAGTCCCTGCAGAAAGGAAGGGTGGGACGCAGAGGCACACGCGCAGGACAGGACGGCCAGCTTGCTCTTGGCGAAGGGTTGCAGCTCAGTTCCGTGGGACCCGCTTTCCGGCCGTCCACCTCAGAGCCAGGCGTATGGTGAAGGAAGCATTTTGTCTGTAGGTCCCAGCATGCGACCTCCCACTTGGTGACAAATCAAGTTGTCTGTCACCATGTCAGTTTGTGTCACTGTGTCTGTTTCCAGTGGGTAAATGAGAGAAAACCCGGAGCTGCAGCCTGTTGGGAAGTGAGATATTCTGCTCATGCAAACGCGTCGTGGAGCTGGTGTGCCAGGGTTGCTTCCTATGCCTTGACCTTGGTTCTCACGCCACCCTGAAGAAGTGACGTTCGCTGGTATTCACAGAGACAGCTGAGGAGCCACCTCCGTGCCCAGATCGTAGCTGTAGCTGCTGTGGCTGGGGTTCCCCTGTGGCGGGAACCCCTTGTGGGCTGACGCTCTGTGCCGGGGTCACCGGACCCACTTGGCTCGTGTATCACGTCGACTTTCACTTTGGTGTGCTCTGCACGAGACTTTCCTATTAGACCGTAAACTCAGGCCAGGCCAGGACCCCGCTGCTGCCCTCCAGTGCTGGTAAGTCTGCAGCTTCAGTGTGGAGCTCCTGACCTTAGCACCGTGCTCCTAGTGGGTGCCGGGAGCTGGCCAGCTAGCTTCTGGTCTCTCGCCTTAGGTGATGTCACTGGGATTCCATTTGATTTTCCAGGTCACCCCTAAGGCACCACAGTAAGATTTTGGTTGCTTGAAGTTTACTGCTAGATCCTACTTGGTTCCTGCTAGTCCCCTAGCGTCATCCTACGGAGCCTTTATCTGGCCACACAGAGAAAAAGGAGCAACAAATGGATTTTCCTTTTTATTTAATAGCATCTTCAGGCCAGTCTGTGTAAGGAGTTGTACACAATCCTGTTGAGCCTAGGATACTGGACAGCTCCCGCGAGGTTGCCAAGATGCAGACCCGGAACTTCAAGTCGGTCTCAGTTGCAAAACAAGCATAAGAATTCCCAAATCTGAAAGGTGCCAGGTTTTTTCTTAATGGTGATGGAGAAGGGTAGAAAGTGGAGTAAAACGGTTTAAATAAGATGCTAATTTCCCTGAAATAAACTGTGCCTGAATAAAAGCGCTCCATCTTGGCCTTAAAGTCTCCTCTGCCGTTTATTACATCAGGTGGGGACCTCGAGGCTCCAGACGGTTATTCAAGACTTAATAACCAGAGGCCCGTCTGCCCAGGATGTGTGTGGGTCAGTGTGTCTTGCCAAGAGGTAGCATCGGCCGTGGGGTCGGTTGGCCTGCTGTCTGCAGGTCTGTCTGTCAGCTGCTTCTCCGTTTCTCGTCTTGGAGCTCACATACAGCAGATCTTCTTAATAAAGCCGTTTTTCAAATCTGACTTTGGACTAGGGACTGCTTTTTCTCCAAATGCAACAGCTGTTAAACATGGTGCATTGGGCACGTGTGTATCTCTTTGTTTAGTTTTGGGTTTTCAGTCTGTGCAGAGACAGCAAGAGTGGGAGGACTCTATCGATTTCTTTCTACCCGAGAGGCAGCCACTGGGTGTGGGAATGAGTCTTCCGGCCTCTAAGGGCTCAGGCTTGCCCTTGAGAATGGAGCCTATTGTCCCCAAACAGGCAGTGCAGGGTCCCCTCCTTCGGGTGAGAGAGAGCTGTGGAGCCCAAGGTGTCAGCCAGCAGAGGTCAGACCTGTGGCCCGTCTGTCCCCGCTGGGTGGGGAAGGCATTTCTCTGCCTCCTCTCTGGGCCTGCTGTCACCGTGGCTGTCCCCAGTGCTCTGGGAGCATTAACTCCCTGCAGGGAAAAAAGTTCACAAAAGAAATGAATTATGCATATGGAATTCATTTCCTTCACCAACAGGGAATCCAACAAACTCCATGGTGTTTGATCTTAAGGCCGAGGGGAGGGGCGAGGTGGGGGACAGACGATGGCGGGACTTGGAAAGGAGCAGGAAGCAACGTTCGTGGCCTTTGGAATACTTTGTGGCCTATTAATTTTGCCAGCACACGTGTGCACACACGCACCTCGCTCAGATCACATGCGAACTTGTCCCCAGGGAAACTGGAAGGTGGTGAGGTCATCTGGGGAGAGGGGACAGCAGCGCAGGGCCCTGAGCCTCCTGCAGGGAAGTTGTGGCTGATTCCTGATGGACGGACGCCTGGTCAGGTGCTGGAGGCAGAGGGGCTGTGCGGGGAGCGCCCTGCTTTCAGAGAGAAGGTTGGGTGCAGGCCCCAGGACCCGGGCGGGCCGACCTTGCTGAGTGGCTTGCCCGCTGCCTCAGCCTCCTCTGTGCTAGTGGAGACGTTACCAGGCTCCAGCAGAAAAGCTTTGATGAGTAACACAAAATGCAAATCCACAGGCCTCTGTGCTTTCCCCATCCATGTCTTTGTCTTGCTAGCCTTTAGGTCTTTGGACTTATCTTTGTAGCCAGCCAGAATGTCTTTGGAGCGGAAGCAAGGAGAAGTTGATTCAAGAGAAGTGAGACAGTTAAAATAAACACAGAATTCTGCCATGGCACTCATCTCCGTTGTGAAAGCCATTTGAAACAATCACTCTGAAGTGTTTTGCAAGTCAAGCCACAGGATCACTCGTGGTGGCTGCAAACAGTGTGACCAGTAGGGACAATCTGCCGTCGATAGCACCTGCACTATGGAGTCGCCCTGAAGGTTTGGGGGTTTCCTGTGTAGACCATGACCCGGAAGCAGTGGCTTATCTCCTGCCGCACTGGGACACGTCCCTGTGCAGTGAGAGTCTTGGGGACCTCAGTCCCACTTGAGGCTTGAGGGGCCTGCCCAGGTCCAAGCCCGTGTCTGTTTTTGTCTCCCCCTGACTTCAAGGCACGTGGACGCTCACAGGGGTCCCTGGGTTGTAGCCAGCCCTTCCTCAGGGTGAAGACATGCCCTGGGTACCTGCCCGCCACAAGCAGGCCCACGCATGTCCTGTCGGCCCCTGTGAGGGCCACATTGGGTGGCTGCAGGCCTCCAAGTCAACCTCAGCCCCACACCTGGGCTTCACGGAAATTTTTTGGCATTATGAGTAAAAATCTGCTTTTAAGAAATGTTTGAAACTCAGTGGTGCAGAGAATAGCCCAGTACCTAGCATGAATTATTTATTTGTTTATTAGGATTTTCACGGCCCCTTCTGTCTTAAAGCCCAAGACACTATTTGGATCACTTCAAACTGATGGCATTTCACATTAAAGATAGACAGAGGACAATGGGATGGATGAGCAAAGAGGACGGGGACCAGAAGGGAGAAGGGGTGGCTCTCCAGAGCCCAGGCACCCTGTAGCCCAAGGAGAGAACAGAGACTGCAGGCCTGGCCGCATGCTGTGTGGCTGTACTTGCTGAGCCTGCTCCTGAAGGGGAGGCCACCAGCTTGACCTCACAGGCCACTCCCAGGACGAGCCCTCAGCAGGCCAAGGGGCTTTCCGTTCAAGGTGAGCAGGCCTAACCCTCCTGCCAAGTCGTTAAGGCAGTAAAAATGGTAATAAAAATGTTTTTTTAATGTTATGCGTGAACCTTTCAGTAACAGGTGTATTTGGAGCAGAGTGGCTCTCCACCCTGGCTGCACATCCAAGGCACCTGGGGACCCTACAGAGCACCACCACGATGTGCTCCGCGCTGGAGCAGCGAAAGCAGCGCCTCTGGGGGCTGTGCTGAGCGTCCCTTTGTCCCACCACCCAGCTTGTCGGGTTGTCACCGGGCGGTGGGACAAGGGACGCTGCCAGGGAATGGTGGCACGAGAGGAGATGCCAAGCCTGAGCGCGTCCAAAGGGGAGAGAGGGTGGTGGGTGTGGTGTGCCCAGTGCTCCTCTCGTGCGAGGTGGGCAGGGGCCTGGGCTCTGCAGGGGGTCCCCAAGCCGCAGGGTGCTCTTGGGGAGTGTCACCACAGGTTGGCACAGCTCACTGCTCACGTGCTTCAGGCTGGGAACTTTAGAAGGCCAGGGTTCTGGCCCCTTCCTCCCTCCCTAGTTCCGGTGGGCAGGCTGCCACTTGGTCTAGGGATGTCACGCAGGATGTTCTCAGTGGCACAGAGCAGAGGTCCGCCTCTCCTGCCCATTCTGCAGAAGGGGACACTGAGGCCCAGAGAGGGTGACTCACTTGTTGGGGTCCCCATGTTGTCACCTGCTCCAAAGCCACCCGTCTTTCCTCGGCCTCCAGGAAGGCCTGGCCTGGTGGGGGTCGGTGCTGTGCTCCCGGGAAGGCCTTGGGCTTTCCCCGCTCAGACAGTGAAGAGAGGAAGCCACCTGCAGTGATGCCTCAGAGCGCCAGCAGGCCGCGTGGGCTGACTGGAGAAATAGTGCAGGGCAGGCGCAGTGGGGCGGGGGCCTGGCCACCGCTGTCTGCCCTCTCGCTTTCCCGCACAGGCCCTGCTGGAGCACCCTGCACTCTGGGGGCTCCTGGGTCCCGCCTCCGAGGGCCGTGCTGGGATGTGGTGTCCTAGCCAGTCCCCTCTGGATCCCCCCGTCTCTGTCTTCCTGAACAGATGGGCTGCGTCTCCTGCCCACGACAAGCTTACCCCACGGTTAGTCTCCCAGGTGGAACATGCTCTGAAGCCCTCTGAGGCCCTCTCCTTGGGTGATGGCGCTGTTGGGGACACCTACCCGCACTCCTGCCTCTAGGAAGGAAGGAGGTGACCATCCACGAACCAACAAGACTTCTGGGGGAGTCTAAAGGCTTGAAACCCCGTGCTGGACAGAACTGCCTGCCCCCAGAACGACCACACCTGTCTACACGTTCATCCAGCAGGGGATGACAGGGTTGGTGCCTGGGACTTAGTGTCCCTGCATGTGGTGGGCCTCGAGCACCGGGCACCCCCACACTGCTGTCGTGTCCTCCCTGGTCCTCTGCCCGGTGGCAGCCCCTGTCACATGCTCTCAGTGGCTCCCCCACCCCGCCCTGGATATGACGGACAGACCGACACCTGGGGCCTCTGCCCCGCTGGGTGTGCTGCTTGAATCTGGCCTCGATCCAGCCCCCGCACACTCTGCCTTGGGGACTCTGTTCAGTGCTCGCTCACACCAGGATGACGCCTTTCCTCTCCCTTCTTGTAATGATTTGCCAGCTTCCGGGGTTCTGTGACCACAGAAGACATTGATGTGGCTTTGGAGCGTGGCTTTGGAGCATGGCTCTGCTCTCCAGAGTCCTCTCTGTACAAAGGCAGCGCAGGAGTCCGAGGTTTCTGGGAAGGTGCAGAGGAGAAGGTCACCCTGGCCTGTGGGTCTGCGGCCATGCTAGGGGAAGGGCCGTGCTGCCCAGAGCGGCCACCTCACCTGTGCCTGACTGCAGGGAGTGGCCCTCTCTGGAGATAGGCAGAGGCAGAGCTGTCTGTGTGGGAGAGGGGAGTCCCTCTGTCTGGCCCCCAGCCTTCTCAGCCGTGTGGGGACAGAAGTCCCTCAGCCCCCGCAGCCTTCCTGCAGCGGACTGCGGCCACCTCTTTGTCTCCTGACACTGGTAACAGGGTCGGCCGCCCCTCGGTGTACACACCCACTCCATGTGGATGCTGCCCAGGCCTCTGTGGCTCCAGGAGCTGTGCCCCAGTGCTGGCCTCCCACCCCTGGAGGGGACAGGGAGCTAGCGCAGGGGCTGCTCCTGCACACTCTGCTCTCCTGCGCCTCCTCTTCTCCTCCTGCATCTTCCTAGTAACAGGGAGAGACGGAGTGGTGGCGGTTGAAGGTGCAGAGTGATGCTGCTCAGAGGAAAGAGAGAGAGAGAGAGAGAGAGAGAGAGAGAAAAGGAACATCCCAGGGAGCTCCGGAGGGGGCGCAGGGGACACTGCAGCGCTGCGCCGGCACCCCAGGCTCCTCACACCTCCCGGCTGTGAAGGAGGGTGATGAATTTGGTTTCCGCCAACATTAAACTGATAAATGAAATTTGTATGTTAAAACAATGATAATTTAATTGTATTTTCTTTCCTTCTTTCCATCTGCACTTCTGCCGCACCCTCCCCGCGCCGTCCCCGGCTTTCGGGAGGCAGGGAAGGCTGGGGAGCTTTGCAAGCTGTCGGTTTGCATTGTGAGGACGGGGAAAGGTCTCTACCTGGCTCATTTTGCCCCCTTTGCTCAGGCTGTCACTGCTGACAGTCTCATGTTTATTTCATCTCGCGTGGTGGCTGTCTCGTTTCCCTACCCTCCGATGTCATTAGCGCACAGAGAGCAGGCCCTGCAGTGTTGAGCCTAATGAATTCCGCTGTGTCTGCTGTGCTCCCCACCTTGTTACCAAAGCTCAAGGTGTCAAATTAGACCCAGCCTAGAGAGAGGGAGAAAGTGCCGGAGAGAACCCAGAGCAGGCAGGAGGGAGGTGCGGGACGACAGACAGCCCTCCCAGCCGAGCAGCGGAGGTGGGGCGAGAAGGACCAGGGCAGAGGGCTGGAGAGGGCCTGCCGAGGGGACTGCGGCCCTGGTGCCTCGGAGGGACCCCACGGCGCCCTGCAGGACCTGACGCCTGCTCCTGGCCCCGTGGGCTCGTCTCAGCCCTGGTTTGGTGTGGGCTGCTTTCCCTCATTGCCCGGCTGATTTATTATCATGGCTTATGCAGATTGTGCACCTTGCAAAGCAGATAGTAGCTTCAGCGTTGGGGCAGCCATGCACGCGTGTAGGGAGGTGGAGGGTGTCTGGGAGCTCCCGGCTCGGTGGCTCTGATCACCTGCAGAAATCCAGGTTTCAAAATGGCGGCAGTGATGTGCTCCAGTGACCCCAGCGGGTGCTCCCCAGACACCCTCCCGCAGTGCGCCCGGGAGGGGAGCGTCAGTCCCCCCATCTCTGATTCACAGCCAGGTGTAGCTTACTTTGTGTATAGGTCTGGCATTTTGTCTTTGGAGCACTTCGTTTGGAGAGAGCTTTGGTGGACTTTCCACTTTAGACAGGAGGTGAGGGTGGAAGCCCTGACTCTGCCCAAGATGACAGAGGCCGAAGGGGAAGGAGGGCTGGGATTCAGGTCCTGTTTCCAGATCTTGATGGTTTTTCCCTTAGACCACTAACTTCTCTAGATTTTGTGAAGGGAGGGGAGGTTGTTGAAAAAACAAAAAAAACTCGCAAAATTAAAAAAAAAGGAAATCGATTTATAGGCAGTAAAAGGGATAGATCTGAAGTCTGCCGATGTGTGTTCTGTAAGTGTAGCTAGTGCTGCAGTCAAGATGCCAGACGTCCACCACCTGGAAGGCTTCCTTCCACCCTCTCTGCTCAGACAGCCCCTCCCAAACACAACGCAGCCTCACCTTCTGCTCTGTGGGTACCCACGGTTGTCCAGCCTCGCTTTTTATAACAGTTTGATGTTTAAGACATAAATGTTGGACAAGGCAGCCAGCTAGCCCTGTTTGCCCTGGACACAGTGAGTGACCAGGCTGCCAGGCGGAGGGAGGGGCTAGCTCAGGCACAGGGTGCAGGGGTTTCCTGGCCTCAGCTCTCAGACCGTAGTCCACAGAGTGGTACTTGAATAGCCTGGGGCTTGTTTTCTCTTGAATTCGAGTCCGTACCTATCTCCTGCTGTTTATGACAGTACGTATGATGATAGGACTGCGTTTCCCTTCCTTCTCCGAGTTTTCTTTGTTGATTATTTGATTTTAAAATTCCGTTCCTTCTTGGGATTAAAATAGGATTTTACTTTTGAGAAATTTACACCCTCTTCTTTCCAAATGGAAGAGTCTGCTTAAGAGTAGAAGTCTCTGCCAGGTGCACTTAAGCCCGCTGCACTGGGAGGAGGGCTGTGGCCACCTTGTGGGCAGCACAGTCCGACTTCCTGGTGCTTAGAGTAGCAGTAAAACCCAGGTCCCTGGCTTATAATCCAGTGCGGTTGCTGAACCGTGCCTGTCGTGCCCCGGCTCCCTTGGTCCACTCGCAGGGAGAGAGACGAGCCGGTCTGGGCCTCTGTTGGAGCTGACATTGGGGCAAGACCCTGTCCTGGGTCTGGGTTGATCTCAGCTCTGTGAGCGTGTGTCCTCCCTCGAAGTCTTTTTCATCCAGTTCTCTGCTGATCACGCTGGAACAGGAGGCGGATGGAGAAGGGTCTGGAAAGACAGTGAAGCAGAAATGCAGGAATCTGAATTCCCGCCCCCTCGGAGCTTCCCTGGTGGGGTTCGCACTTTCTAGAGTCAAGACAGGCAGGGACCTGTGAGAGTGCAGTATGGGCAGCACACCACACACCATCTTCTGCTTTCCCCACCACCCCACCCACTGAAAATCACGGAGATTCAGGTGGGTAGCAATTCAGGCCTATTCAGGAGGGACGCAGTTATGGTCTGTCAATGGGAAAACCAGAGAGTCAACGGAATCTAAAGCGTCGTGCATTCGTTTGGCATCATCACACTGGAGGCACAGAGTAAATGCAGCAGGCTGATGTGAAGCAGCCACTCGGCAAGCTGAGGCAGGCGGATCTCGAGTCTCGGACTGGCTGGACAACTTAGCAAGACTCCTCCAAGATACACAGCTACAAAGAACTGGGGCACAGTCAGAGGTAGAGGCTTGCCTAGTGGGCTGGAGCCCCGGGTTCAATCCGTGGGCCCGTGGGCTGCAGCCCACGTGAAGGAGCGGCTCACTAGTTCAGTATGCCTCCGGGCCAGGCTCCCACCTCCCGGAGAGCACCTTCTGCAGGGCTTCCTGCTGTGGGAGTGCTCTGGCTTGAGAGTGGAGAAGTCCTCCGTTGAGTGGACAGAGGTGGGTGAGGGTCCTGGCTGTTGAGACCACTCTGAATCTCCCAAGGACAAGCTGCTTCCGAGGGTCCTGGTGGCACAATCAAGAGAGTGTGAAGCTTTCCGATGTTTCTGCTGACCCCACAAGCCTTCTCCCTGTGGCCACCTGGGCTTCTGTCTGAGCCAGGCACTCGGTGGCCTGGACTGTGGTCATGTGTTGTCTGTTTGCACTGGTCCTCCGGTTTGTGAGCTGTTTTATACAGTGGTGGCGCGCAGCTGCCCTGAGGCGGTGCTGCGTGGCCCTGTATTTTACATGGTTGGTTTAAATGGAACTGCTGCGGTTGCTGGAGTGTACCCTGTGTAGGACTTGACAGGGGTTTCGTGTGTCAGATGAGGCCATGGCTGTCTTTAGGGTCAGCAGGAATATGGAGCTGGAAGGAATGCAGCTGCTCACCAGGACAGTACGTCCTGGGGATCTAATGCAGACAGGGAGCTGTCAACGGCAGGTGGGGGTGAAATCAACAATGTATATCCTTAAATACTTCAGAAATGATATTTTTAAGACACTCTTTGTCTGACTAATTGACCAGGAATTAGACTGCTTAATACAACTGGCTTACTCTTAGGATCCGTGGTAGGGCCACTTGTGCAGCTCCGGCCAGGTCATCCTGGATGGTCACAGCAGGAGCACTGGGTCCTGATGTCCTCTCAGCTGCACTTGAACAGCGGCCTGAGTCGCGGCCTTTCCCAGGCAGGTTCTAAGCAGGTGTCAGTCTGTCCCTGACCCTGTCTGCCCAGCTACACTTGCCAGCAGAACGTGTGTCCTTGTGATGACTTTAATTCATGTTCTGCAGAGTCAGGAAGTTAATAACAGGATTCATCTCATCGGAGTTAGTTTAGATCGACTCTATGGTCATGTCAAGACTTTTCCCTTCCCCGAAAGCGAAATTCCAAAACACGCCTCCTCACAGCATCTCAGAACCAGCGAGGCTCCCGCATCCGCAGAGGACCCCAGCGCAGCTATCTCCTTCACCTTAGACAAATGGCGAGAAGAAAACCGTCTGGAATTTGGCTGAGACACGGCATGCCACTTGATGTCCCTGGAGGATTTGCAGTGTCAATTTAGGACTGAGTGATGGACACAGAGGAAATGAAGGGAAAAACCTAATGTGAAATAGAAAGTGTAAAGGACAATAGAATGCCACAAGGTACAGGCAGCCCTGGTGGCATGCCCAGCTGTGTGTGTGGCTTGTGGAGTGAGTTCTGCCCTGCTGTCTTTATGATGTGTAAGTGATAGGTGACTGCATCATGTTGTGCCAAGCTCGGGTAACTGTGGGCAATACACATGGTAGCAAGCCTGTGTCCAAGTAGAACGCCTATGCAGGAATTTGACTAACCCGTCCAAACCAGCTGGTAATATGCTTTTTGATAAAATACAGTGCCACACAGGAGGTACTGGTGATGTTTTCCACAGGGCCTGTGCGGAGACCATCAAAAAGTAGCCTGATGTGTTTTTGCAAAACATAGTGTCAGAGTGGCCTTGGTGTGGGTGCTCACTGTGGCCAGGGGTCGCACTTGGGAGGTGCGTCCCGAACTGGTGCCTCTTCAGGGTGGGGGCACCTGCTGTCTGTCATGTAGATGGGAGATGTTCATCTTGATGGTAGGTAGTGACAATATGTAACCAAACCCCGTATTTCACAATGCGCTATGACTGGATTATTGAGCAGTCAGACAGAGTGGAGCTGCTGCTTGGCAGTGTGTGGGGAACCTTTGCTGTGGCAGCAGTGGGCAGCAGCGGGTGGCAGCGAAGCCTCAGCTTGGCACACTCCCTGGTTCCTGTGACTGCCCCAGGATGCCCAGGCCAGCCTGCTGGTTCTGAAATGCAGGGCACTTGCACTACCGTCCTCTTCCGCACCGCTTGACCTGAGTAGCCCTGCTGGTCTTTTCTCCCTGAGGGGTCCTTCTCAGACAGAAAGCACCCCCCAGGAGCCTCGGCTTTGAGGTGTGGTCAGGGAAGACGCATGCTCCCTGCTGCCGAGTCGGCCTGCTGGCTCAGTGCCTCTGCTGGCTCACGGGCCCTGCGTGGCCTTGCCCTCGGCCGTGGTGTGGCCCACAGCCCTGCCAGCCCTGGGGGAAGGCAAGGTGATGGGTGGGGAGCTTCACAGGCTCCTGATGCCCCTTCACCGTGACTCCTCATTCATGTCTCAGTGGTGGCTCGGGGGCGGCCTCCTGCTGAAACACCTCGAGAGGCACCTCCTGGTCATTTGGAGTCCCCGCCAACACTGGTTTGTGTGTGGCCCGGGGAGTAGGAGCCATGGTGGCAGGTGATGTGGGTGGGGAGACCCCAGGTTGGGCCTTCTGCTGTCCACTTCTTAGTGGTTAGTCACAAAGAACAAGCAAAGGAGAGGGAAGAAGTCCCTTGGCCATCCTTGTTGATCCTGTTGGTTTGTGAGTGGCCTGTCCCTGGCGATGTCAGTTCCTGCCTGTCTAAGAGTGATGGCAGTAAGTACCCACAATCACTAGAGGCGAAACACTAGAGCGACCACACCTGCCCACGCCGTGGAAAGAGATCCGCATCCCCGGGGCCACAGGGTGCGAGTGGCGCGCAGTGTGGTGTCCTGGAGGTGACATTCGTCTTCAGCTTCCAACCCAGTTTGCGCTCTGGTTCTGCAGGTGGCTATGTGGAAGGTCCGGCCTTACGGCCTCGGACAGACTCTCTCCCTCTCTGGGCCTCCAGCTGCGCACTGTAAGGGGTTTTCAGAGGGTATTCATGGGGCAGGTTCACGCAGGACAACAGGAGTGAGGGACACGTGAACTGTGGGATAGCACTTGGTGCAGGAGGCGCTGGGGCAGTGTCGATCCCTTTACCAGTCCTTTGCCTTGCGAGGGACAGTGTGCTATGGACACAGAGGAGTGTCTTCCCTTAGAGAAACGGGAATTAGGTTTGCTGCTTTGAGCTCCAGAAATCCCATCCTGGGAACGTGCCCAGGTTTAAAGATGTACCTTGATTCACACCATCTCAATGGGAGGGCAAAGTCCCCCACCCCATCTGCCTTACAACACCCCAGAAGGGCAGGTCCAGGGCATCTGCGGACCTCTTCTAAGCCATCAGCATGGAACACGTTTCCCTGCACCTCTGTCTGCAGCCGCCCCCCTTCTCTCCAGGGCCTGGTTCTTGGAGAGCTGGGACCACAGCGTCTAAGGTTCTCTTGTGTCACCAGAGCACCTTGAAGAGTACCAAACATGCCGTCTACTCAGAAGGCATCTACTGAACAAAGCGGGGTGCTGGAGTTGAATGAGGGGGACGGATGTGCAGTCTGAGCCAAGGATGTAGGAGATGAGCCTGGGCAGAGCACTGGCCTGCGCAGGTCCCGGCTCCCCTGTGGACCCCACTCCTCCCTGGCAGCACCTAGTATTTGCCTTGAATTTTGGAGGGGTTGAGCAGAAGGACAGAGCCCCCCGATGCTCCGGAGGTGGCATGGTGAGCCTCCGAGGGCCAGTGTCGGTGCCTGTCCCAGGCAGACTTCCCGTGGCCACCGGGCAGTGTTCTCCACGGCAGTGGTCTGTTCTGAGGGTGATTCCCCAGGCTTCCTGTTGACCTTGGGCAGCCCTGCCTGCTGTCCAGCAAATTCCTTCCCTGGGTAGGTGAGCCAGAGTCCCTCCCTCTGTTTGCAACCAACCCTTGGCTGGCAGAAGAGCTCAGGGGAGAATGCCTGCGCCTGGACCCTGCTTCCCTAAGGGAAGTGAGGAGGGGACAGGGGACTCTCGTGGGGGCAGATGGTGATAAGGACAGGGTTTTCTGGGTGACTAAACAGACTGTTGTAAAGCATGGTTGGAGAGAGCTGCAGAAAGATTGCACCTGGCATTGAAATACAAGGGGTGCTGTGCCAACCTGAAACACTGGTTCCGGCTTGGAGCGAAGCCCGTTGGGGCCTGTGCCTGCCTGGGACATGCTGGGGCCTGGTGCTTTGGGGGACGTAGGCTGGGTTTGAAGAGCAGCTGCCAGGAGGCCGAGGAGTCTCTACTGCAGCTCACAGGACAGAGCACACACAACACCTGCATGGAGGTCGGCTGAAGGGCAAGGCTCCGTGGCGATGGCCTCTGGGGTGAAGTGCAGGCTCTGGCCGTGAGGGGAATTCCTTGCTGCTCCTCATTGCCTTCTGCTAGAGAAGTGAGTCGCAGCAGCACCCGCAGAGTAGGAGGAGGGCTCTGTCCAGAGGTGGCCCTGGTGGCTCTGCTGACACCTGCTGCCCTGCTTGGCTAGCACTTTACTCTTGACACTGAGCTCAAAAAGCCAGCAGGGGGTCCTGGGGGGTGACATTGGAGTCTGTGCCTACAAATGCACAGCGCTTTGACTGCTGATCCTACTCATGCTTTTTCTGGGACCTATGGACTCCTTCCTGCAAGCCTCTTCTCACGCTCCTTTGCCTACCTCACCCGCGGAGCCAGGCACCCTGGTTGATATCCGCTCTGTTCTCGTGCTGGGAGGCTCCCAGAGGACTGCACGTCACAACAGCAACACCGTTGGAGGTGTCATGGAGCTGCACACCTACCTGACTCAAGGCAGGCTGGCTGGCGCCAAGAGGAAACTCCTCTGTATCCACTACTCTTCTCTCTGCGTTGCAGATGCTGGAGGAACTGGGGTCAGCTGTCGGCTTTTGCCCTTGCTTCTTGATATCATAGTGATGAGAAAGAAAAAGGTGCCTATGTGTCACGCAACTGTGAGTGAAGCCCGCAGAGGCCCCTCCCCAGGTGTCTGCAGGGTCTCCCGTCCTGCGGCACCAGCGGGAAGAGAGCTGAGCCTGCGTCCCTTGGTGTGGTCCAGGGGCTACTAGCACCTTCCCTGCAAGCCGGTTTCCTCGACTGGCCTTTGGGATACTTGGTGTTGGACAATGTAGGCGTAAGCATCATGGCATTGTTGACAGTGGAGAAAAAGTAGTGCCCGCTTCTACGTCGTGTTATATCGTCGGGCAGTGGTGGATATTGGTCACAGATCACAAAGGAAAAACCAAAGACCTAAATGCACCATGGACAGCCTCTGTCAGCTCAGAATTTTCTCCTCAGATACTCTCCAGATTCTACCACATCATTTTCTCCCAGACTTTAACAAAGAACCTTTTTAAAAAACTATTCCTTTGTCTGCTTTGACTCTCAGCCTGACCAGACTTCAGTACCTCTGGGAAGTCAGGTTTAGGCTTATTGAGGCCTGCAGTGGCCAGGGGTCCCTCTGCACTGCACAGGTTCCATATCTGCCCTGAACCACCAGGGTCAGCTGACGGGAGGCATCCCTCCTGCTGGCTCAGGGCCAGAGGCCACAGCAGCTCCCACCAGGCAGGCCTGGGCCCACTCAGCCCATGGACTCTCGCGGAATTTAGATGTGTGGCCTCAGCATCATTGGGTTGGGGCTCTTGCCGCAGGGCCTGGTGGCAGGGGTTCACACACACGTCCTCCAGTCTGGACTTTGCCTGCTTGGCCATTACAGTCCCTCTTCCTCCTGTGCCAGTCTGCGTGTGTGGTGGAGGCTGACCATTCCGAGTCCTCCGCGACACCAATATGAATGTGAGGTGTTTTTTTTGGTAATGGTGGTTAATGTATAGAATTTGATCAGAAATAGCTTTCCTCCTCTTGAACAGGAAACATCTTCTCCTCTAGCCTCTGGTTATTACTGGGAGGGTAATGCACAGAGCTGCAGCTGTAAATTCAGAAGGGCACGGATGCTGACATTCGCTCAGCATGTGCAGATGCGTCCTGCCCAGTCTCGCAGGGTTCAGAGGGCTCCTGTGGGCAGAGGAGCCGCTTTGGCAACACCTTCCCATCTCCTCCGTTTCTTCAGTGAGGCTTTTATGGTGGGATGTGGACGTGGACAGGAGGTATCTTAATGGGGACCATTCCCCATTGACAACAGGGTGGCCCAGTGCACCACTGTGCTACTGTTCATGAAACACAGAACCCATTCAGCACCTGTCTGGCCTGTTGCCTGCCCGATGTGGGCCCTGAACATCAAGATGCCTATCTCCACCATGCTGTGTTCTTTAAAAGTATAGCTGTATCAAAGATACTTGCACTTAATGAGATGATTGCACCTGTCTGTCATCACAATTAAAACATTTATGAGATCATCAAACACCTTTTTGAGTCCTCCTCAATGTACTGCTCTTGGTGTGATATCCTATCCATCATAGCACTCTGCAAATAATTACATTAGCAAAGTATGGCGAGGTGTGTTGGCGCCGTAAGTGAAATATCAATTGCCAGGTGAGTTTGGGGTGAACGCTAGGCCACCCTTCACAGTGCAGCTATGACTAATCCAATGGTGCTCAAGTTAATTACTCTTCCCAGAAGCCCAGCACCGAGGAAGGGGGTCCTCTGGGCAGGCGTTGAGCACTGCTGAACGTGCCTGAGGTCCTGTCTGCGGCAAGCGGATGTGGAGAGGGCAGGAAGGCTGTGCCTGCCAGGGCTGGGCACCAGGTGTCTTGAAGAGCAGCGCAGACCCAACAGCCAAGGGAGGAGGCTGCGTGTCGGAGAGGCACAGCTGTCAGAACCTCAGGCTTCCCTTGTGGTCACACACAGAGCTTTTCCTTCTCCCTGTCACCTGGCCCTAATAGGGGCAGGTGTCTAGGTGTCTTGACCTTTTGAGTCCTTACCTGCCCTTGTAAATGAGGGAGCTTTCCAGCTTTCCAGCGTTAGTACTGGTCCCCATGGCAGCAAGCTGTGCGTGGGGGCCTCTGGTCTGAGCGAGTGCCGTCCGAGAGAGACAGGACTGCCCTCACTCCACCTTCCGGAGCTTCTGGGCGCGTGCCAGGGAGCTTCGTGGCAGAGTTTGGGAAAGACATCCTGCGTCATGGGTGAGGGTGGCTGGGAGCCTCCCGTGGGGTTTGCATCCTAGTGACTCTTGTGAACGGCCAGTTACGGGGCTCCTGTCCAGGCAGAGCCTGCTGATCTCTCGGGCACTCAACGTTAGCAGACAACTGTGGTTCAGGAGGTTTACTTGCAGTAAAATGATCCACTCTGGCAACTTGAAGCAGAATAGAAGTCGTAGTAAAAGATACTGCGTTAAGAAGATACCTGAGTGGACACTGGCTAGCTCACAGTGGAGGCCGGCAGCCTCTGGCACCAGCCACCTGAGGTACCTCTCCTGGGGGCTCAGCACCTGCCCCAGCTGCTGGTGCACTTCCTGCCCCCAGGAGGCCTGGGCCTGCTCACCCTGGTGTCAGGACAGTCCCCTTGCCTGGACAGCCAGTCTTTACAACCCAGGTCTTGCGACGCTTATAAGATTGCCAGAACATGTCTAATCTGTTCCTAGTTACGTGGGGGTCTGGGGCTTCCCGACTTCTGGCTTGGCCTTGGGAAATCGGCACTCATGATGTAGGGACTTGTCCACACTGACGAGGCAAAGTCACGGCAGGTGTCACAGGTGGGGTATGGTAAGGGGTCTCTGCTGGGGGCACTCTTGGAGGAGTGCTGAGCGCCCAGCGGGAGCCAGTGGAATGTGGCTCCCAGGGGTCCCTCACCTCAGAGGTGTCCCTGCTTGCCTTTATCTTGGTGCGTGTGTCCAGCCTAGTGGCGTTTCCTAGGCTTCATCAGCCGCGCGTGGCACCTCAGCTCTCTCCTCAAAGCCTCAGAAGCTGGGTGGAGAGAGCAGCTCTGATCCTTTCTGCGTTCAGTGGACACATTGTGAATGCTAACTGGAGGCTTAGGCCATTATTGTCATTATTCTTATTTGATGCTATTGTATATAAATATGCCTGAGGTTTCAAAGATTCAGTGATGTATTTAGCTAATGCTTGTGTTGTTATAATGTACGAGTGTGTTCGCTTCTCAGATTAGTCTGAGAAAGAAAAATGAAATCCTGATCATTGCCCCGAGAGCCGCCCGCTGCTGGAGCGGTCATCCTGCAGCTCGAGAGCTCACGGAAGTGGGGCTGCATTGTGGCTGCTGTGGGCAGAGAGGTGTCCCTGCTCGAGTGGCACAGACTGCACGTGGGCCCAGGAGAGGAGTGGAGACCAGCTGGAGGTCAGGCGTGGGCGTGAGAGGGTTCCTGAGACTCTGAAAGTGGAAGGATTTCAGAGAAAAAACGTCCTGGCCCCCGCCCCACCCCCAGAAGGAATGAGGACGGTGATCATTGCATGATCATGTGATATCGCTACCTTCCCTGATCCTGGATGAGCAGACTGAGGCTCAGAGGGTTGAGAACAGCCTTCGTCCCGTTCCTCCTGGTGTCAGCATCCAGGGCATCCTGTCTGGGGTGGTTCCGCCCACTCCAGGCTGTTCTGCCCCCTGCCTTCTCCACCCACTGACACGGCCTCTGAAGGATTTCAGGCCAGTTGCTCTGTCCTCCTGAAGGCCTGCTCCTGTGACCTTGGCCTTGCCTTACTGACGTCACGCTCTTGTGCTTCCTCTTACCCGGCAAAGAGCTAAATAAAAGGCCATGCAGAAAGCTCCTCCTGACTAAGGTCCTTGCCTTGTAGAAGTTTATAATCTGAAAAAATAAATATTGGCAGAGCCATAACTCTGATGTTGGCTGGACGACAGAGTGCAGAGAAGCAGGGACATTGGGGTCAGGACGAGCCTGTGTTATGGTAATCAGAGCTGCTTCAGCCTCCAGACATGTGGACAAGGACTCTGTCACAATCTGATAAGTAGTCGCAGCTAAGCATGGTAGGACGTGGGTCCTCAGCTATGTGATATGCACGGTTTCCTGTTGAAAAGCGGCCGTAACTGCCTGCCAGCCGGGACCCAGCTGAGCTTTGCTCCGGTGTGGATCTGAAGACCTGCACGAGAGCTGGAGAGCCCAGCTGGCTGCCCGCATCCCTGACCCAGTGGGCTTCTCAGGGTGCCCAGAGGCCTTGGGACTCCAGGCTGGTTGCAGATGCAGCTCGTATGCCTGCATTTCTGCCTCCTAGCCTGTGCCAGTGTCGGAGGCCCAAGGAGTGGAGTCCTGGAGGCCAGCAGGCTGTCCTGGCTGGGCTCATAGACAGCCTCCCTGATTGACAGGCTGTGAAGAGTGACCCACACGCCTTGCCATGGGCCTTCCGGGTGGACGCCTTCCTCATGTTTTGGTCAGTTCTGTCACCGCCATCATCACCCCATTGTCTCTTCCCAGAGGTTGACCGTCAGCACACGGTCCCAGGCTCCTCTTCCCAGGACTCTGAAATCCACTGCAAGGCCGGCTGAGAGACCTGTCTTCCTAGGAGTTTTGTGTTCTAACCAAGCAGTTGGTCAGGGCCGGTGTGCTCTGAGCATCCAAGCTTTGCACCAAGCCCGACTGGAGGTGGCATGACTGCAGCACCACGGGGACAGGGTGTGCCTGACCTTCCTCCTCCACCCACCCACCTCACCCGACTGTGCTCGCAGCATGAGGGTGCCCTGGCGCCCCAGGAAGGCCCAGCTGGGCCGTCCAGGGGGATCTCAAGGTAGGTGTAGAGGGCAGGCACAGAGCCACAGCCCCAGATGACATCTGAAGCCTCACGCGGGAGAGTATCAGCGCCTCGTGAGCTCTCCCTCGCGCACCTTCCCCTGGCGCAGCCGGCTCTTGACATCTTTTTATCAGACGGGCTTGGCACTGCCAGGACTGGCTCCTCGCGCTTGTTAGAATGAAAGAATGTGCCGTTTTAATTAATGATATGTAAATATCCTTGAATGGGCCGCATTTGCATATTAAGAGAGATTTGCGGAATCTGCGGAGTAATATATTTTAATTAAGGATTAATTAAAAATAATGGGAATTTCATTTCGCCTGGCAGAATCCGTTTAGATTTTAGCACACGTCTGCTTGGGAGTCTGGTAGCAAGGCTCCTGGTTCCCATTCCCGCAGACGGAGGCCCTCGGTGCTGATCCTGTCAGCGCCCCGCCCTGGGGAGCAGAGGGAACATAAAGGGTGGCGCTCTTCTCTCCCCCCGTGGCCCACCTCCCCTCCCCCCTGGTGGTGGTTTAGGGCTGTTTTGGTATTCTTTATGGTGAAGTAAGTAAATGGCTCTGAGACACGGAACACTAGTCGTGCTGGCAATTATGCTAATGGGTTGCTATTAGGCTATGATTCTATATGAGCAATTGGGGAGAAGAAATGCCTTACTGAGAGAGAATGATACAACAGACGTCTGTCTTATTGATATAGCTCCAGTGGCGCTTTCTGCATAATTACACTCGGCCACTGCTCGAGGTGGGGGAGAGGCCGCAGCGTTGGGGAGTCAGGCGCAGGAGACCCGGCCGGGGCGCCCCTGGTGAGTGCACAGAGGACACGCAGGGCAGCCTCCCCCAGCAGACCTGGGTGGTGCGGTGGGAGGCCTCTGAGTGTGCTGCTTCTGCTCCAGAGTGGGGTCTGTGGAGCCGAGTGCACTCTCCCCGGCCTTCTGTCTCTGAGCTCTCCCCTGCCTCCTTTCTTGGGTTCATGTTATGAACCCTTGTGTCTTAGGGCAGTCACTGTTCTCCCCTCAGCCCCAGATACATGTTCACGGCCTCCCTGTGCCCTTGGCCACCCACTGAGTTCTGTGTATTTGTCTGTTGGGGGTTTTCATGAAGTCTCCTACTAGTGATTGCACTGCTGTCTATTTCTCCCTTCGGTTCTGCTGCATTTGCTTTATGTATTTAGGAACTGTGATGCTGGGTGCATATGGGTTTCCCATCGTGTCTTTCTGATGAGTTGTCTTGGTCTGGGCTTACACAAGCGCTTTCCTTTTCTCCCAATTCCAGAGGTGGTAGAGTATGAGGATTGGGCAACCAGCTTGTAGCATTTCCCCCTGAACTTTGTGGCTACAAGATAGTCTAGTCTCTGAGCAGAGCCTCAGGAAGTGAGACTGCTTCAGGCGACCTGCAGCAGGAAGCCGACCCTCAGAGCTTCCGCACAGGAAAAGGCACTTTGATTTTCTTCCCTTGTATTAACACAGGGTGGGGGGATAGCCTCATGGATGGCCTGACTTGTATCTGAAAGCAAACTTCCTGGATTGTTTTGATGACTACTATGGGGGAAAGATGCTGGGGACCAAGGGGCCAGGAACTCTAGCAATTACACAATTACGCCTCTGCACAAAATCCCTTTCTAGGAGAGTCCCCTGGTGAAAATGTCAGCATTTCCACCTTCTCCTTGCTCTCATTAAGAGGTACATAAGCTGTCTCCGCTCCTCCCCACCCTGTGTGTGACTCCTGCCTTCCAAACTCAGGGAGCCCAGCTTCAGGCCGTTTCCTGACAGGCTAGCTGCCTGGCCAAAGGCGGGTGGGGTCCCCTCTAAAGGAAGATGGGCGTGGGAAGCACTGGATGCTGCTGAGACCTGGGGAAGTGAGGGGCCTGGAGAACCGCCAAACCACCAAGCAGCTCTGAGATACAGAGTCCCGAGAAGAGCAGGGGGGTGCCCAGGGCGCGGAGTCCTGTGTCCAGGCCTGCCTGCGCCCAGATCCGGGCAGGGAACAAAGCGAGGGCAGGACCAGAGCAGCCTCGGTCTGCACGTGTCTGCGCCTGTGCCGAGGCGGCCGCACTGTGTCTGATGCAAATGGGGGAAATGCAGTTTCTGGTAAGCGCTCCCTAATAAATAATGTCAAGCCTTCCTCCCTATCAGCCGGTGACATCCGCCTTTCTCTTCCCTCTGCACCAGCCCAAGACATTTAATGATGTGGTGCCCCTCCTGGGATGCGAGGTCCATGCTAATGTCCCCACTCACAATATGGTGGGGACGGCTTTGGAGCGGCCGTTACTCCACACTGACGGAATCACAAAGTGAATGCCAATGGAAAGTCCGTGTACTCCAAGTACAAAGAGAGCCCTCTTGCTGGCTGGCTTGCTTTTTAAACTTGGAGAAGTTACTCGTATGTTTTGCTTTTTTCTTTTCCTTTCATTATGGATAAATTCGTCCAGGGCTAGTTTTGGTCGCTGGAGGATTTCATTAACGAAATGAAGTAAAAATAATCAATTTCAGATGTTCCCAGTGTTTGTGGTAATGGTTTCTCTAACAATTCTGATTAGCCGTGTGAGATGGAATTTTTCTTTTAAATTACTGCCGCTGACATTAACTGGGCCACTTGTGAGTGGCCCACTCGGGCCTGGCCTCCCTTTGGAGCTGAGCCTCACCTTCCTGCCCGCGCCCTCCCCCCGCCGCAGCCTCCCCTGCGCTGTGGCTCCTGGAGGTTTTCCCTGCCCCTGCTCTCTCCCTGCAAGTGTGGGCCTCGGGGAAGCTGACTTCCTCCTCTTGCCTTTGGGGGTAGAGAAGCTGTAACCAGCCTTCGGATCCGAGGTGGGGCTGGGTCTGGGGTCTGCTCTGGGGGCTGGGTCTGGCTGGTGGAAGCCTCCTGCCCACACCCTGCCTGGCCTCCCTTCCCACACCTCTTCCAATTTCAAAGGAGGACTGAGCTCAGATGAAGAGCGTCCACAGTGGACTTTCCATTATTAATTTTCCTTTTATTTATTTTTCATGCCTTCTCTTGCCCGGGTTGCCTGTCCTTCTCTCGTTGCCCCTCTCCCCGCCTCCTGCCCCACAGCACATATACAGCTTTCCGTCCCCTGCACAGCAAGCCATGGACAGCGGTGTCTCTGCAGCATGGGCCTCCACGTAGGTGCCGTGGAAATGACACAGCAGGGCCTGGTGTGGGTAGAGCCCCTACCCTTCCCGGTGATCAGCTGTCATCTGCGGGCACTGCTGGGGATTTGATCCCGGTAATCTCTCGACCCTGTGGAAGACACTGAGCACCCTCCAGGACCCGGCTCTGCCTCTGCCGCTGAACCTTTCACTCTCCTTAATGAGAATCTCTCCTAATTATTTCCGTGGCTGCAGCAGAGGGACTGCAGTGTACGTAGACCTCGATGCTGGGACGTGACTGCCATGCTGATCAAGGCAGGAGATCAATAATTTAGGCCCCAGCTTTAACGGTAAAGCTGGGAGCTCAAGTGTCTGCATTCAGGTGCAGCCTGGAGGTTCAGGAGCGTTGACAATTCCATGGCATCTCCCCGCTTCCTGCCAGGGCTGCGGCTCCTCACACTCCTGACTTGGCCAGCAAGGCCTGGCCCGGTCCCTTGAGCCCTGTGCACCTGAACGTGCAGTGCCCTGCATCTCACGGCTTGCACACGTGTGTTCAATGTCTCCTGGGCTTTCTCTTTTTTTTTTATCTGGGGAGTGTCCCTAGGCACATCGTCCTTGGCTTTTGGACTACCCATATTTCGTCCTCTCGAAACCCACCTGGTAATATGCAGCCACTTCAAAGGCAAGGGTATAGTGACCTTTTTTTCTTCTCGGCCTGATATCCCCTTCTGCACCTCAGCTGCACTCGAGGGAAGGGCAGTGCCTAGCTCTGAGCTCACAGCTTACACAGGGCTCATGCCGTTCGGCTCTGCTCCTACGTGGGGTCCTTCTGTGAGGAAATCCAGCAAAGCTTTCCGGGTGCCAGCGATTTCATACCATGCATGTGTACTACCCAGATAGAGAGGTGCTGCAAAAATGATCGTGGTATATGACAGGGAAGGGGGTTTTCTCGGAGATCAGTCACTGGGGTATTCATTACCTAAAGCAACACAGGGCTGAGGCAGTGGTCAGTGCTCCCCCAAGGATCAGAGTGGGGCCGAGCAGTGACCTTGGAGTCCCCCCAAGGGAGCTGTGCCAGTACTCCTTGCCTGCAAGGTCAGGCTTCAAGGTCATGTTCTCTGCCTTTGAGAGTCCAGCTCTGTCACTGTTTCTTCTGGAAACCTACTGATATTTTAAAGTTGCTTTAGGACACTCAACTTTTATGAATTTGCTTATATTTTGACATGTTAAATTCAGTAAAAAAACATCTTTCCACCATAAATTTCCAGCTGAGAGGAACTTTAGGAGAATGTGGAGGATTGCCTGGGATTTCCAGCCCTGGAGACAGAGGGGCAGGCTGGTGGGCAGGCTGTGAAGAAGCGGCCCATCCCTGCTGCAGAAGCAGACAGCGGCTGCTTCTCCATTCCTCACACGCAGGGCAGGTGCCGAGGCCCCGAGAGCCGCGGTGCACACTCTCCCTGTGGGAAACAGGGCACAGGGACCAAGTGACTCTGGCTGAACACGATGCTGGAACGCGTACTTTCCACCGTGAGCCCGTTTCCCATCCAGCTAACTCTCCGTGGGCCAAGGCTGTTCTCATAGTGGTCAGTCCTGGTCAGGGCTGTTCCTGGCATTCACCAGGATGTGGGGCTTGCCAGTCGCACAGGAGATGGTATTGATTTTCGGTTCCTAGTGGATTCCCGTGGGCCGCGGCAATGCTGGACACACGACCTGGTGGAGGAGGAGGTGAGCACTGGACCGCAGAGCGGACACCTTGTGTGGCAGTGTGGCGCTCCTTGGTTCTCCGGCCTGCGGACACCTGCAGTGCTCTCCTGTCCTCCACTTCAGGGTCACCACTGCTTTGTTGTCTCGGATGCCAGCCCTGCCCTCTGGTGACTGCCACCCGTGCCCATTTTCCAGTTAGGGGCACAGCCTAGGGATCTCATGGAAGCTCGCAGGCAAGAGACGGCTAGAAAAGGGCGTGGAATGTCCTGGAAAGTTCTGTGGCAGACAAGCTAATTCTGAACCACTAAGTGCCAGTGAGGACTTGGCCCGACTACCCAGGCAGACACCTTACTGCTGCTGCCAGGACCGCAGACCATCCCAGGGCTGTTGCGCCAGCAGGGCAGAACCAACCACCTCACCTGGAGGAAACGGGGCAGTGCCCCCCAGTCTGAGTCCAGCTGCTCCTGGAGGCCACTGGCCCTGGACTGACCACAGGAGACCAGGTGGTTGGCCAGGGGAAGGCCCCACAGCCCTCCGGGAAGGTGGTCGAGGTTGACGCAGCCGGTGGTGCTTTCATGCTGCCTGTGGCAATGGCCTCGCTGTGGGGTGTGGACGTCCTGGCCGGCCAGTGCTCTCAGGTCGGTGCCGCTGGTCCTCCCTTGGCCGTGTAAGGTGAGGACACGGAGGCTGAGCGGTCAGGGAGTCTCGGGTTACACAGCTGGCAGACGGCAGAGCCAGAGCAGAGCTCCCGTCCTCCGTTCCTGGTCCAGGGCGGAACCGTGGCCTCATCAGGTCTCTTCCCCAGGAGTTCTGTTGAAAAAGTGTGAAGCCACTTCGTCCATGAAGGTGGCAGGGGCCATGGGTTCTCCTCAAGCACCTCTGGTGCAGCCCCCGGGTTGGCGAGAGCAGGAGCTTTCTTCCTCTTCCTCTTCCTCTTCCTCTTCCTCTTCCTCTTCCTCTTCCTCTTCCTCTTCCTCTTCTGTGGGCCTCAAGCCACGGCCACACTCCTGCCTGGTGAGGGGGCTCCTGCCTGGTGGTGGGGGTGGTGCTCCTGCCTGGGGATGGGGGCTCCTGCCTGGTGGGAGGGGGGCTCCTGCCTAGTGGCGGGGGGCTCCTGCCTGGTGAGGGGGCTCCTGCCTGGGGATGGGGGCTCCTGCCTGGTGAGGGGGCTCCTGCCTAGTGGTGGGGGGCTCCTGCCTGGTGAGGGGGCTCCTGCCTGGTGGTGGGGGTGGGGCTCCTGCCTGGTGAGGGGGCTCCTGCCTAGTGGCGGGGGGCTCCTGCCTGGTGAGGGGGCTCCTGCCTAGTGGCGGGGGGCTCCTGCCTGGTGAGGGGGCTCCTGCCTGGGGATGGGGGCTCCTGCCTGGTGAGGGGGCTCCTGCCTAGTGGTGGGGGGCTCCTGCCTGGTGAGGGGGCTCCTGCCTGGGGATGGGGGCTCCTGCCTGGTGAGGGGGCTCCTGCCTAGTGGTGGGGGGCTCCTGCCTGGTGAGGGGGCTCCTGCCTGGGGATGGGGGCTCCTGCCTGGTGAGGGGGCTCCTGCCTGGTGGTGGGGGTGGGGCTCCTGCCTGGGGATGGGGGTGGTGCTCCTGCCTGGTGGGAGGGGGGCTCCTGCCTAGTGGCGGGGGGCTCCTGCCTGGTGAGGGGGCTCCTGCCTGGTGGTGGGGGTGGGGCTCCTGCCTGGGGATGGGGGTGGGGCTCCTGCCTGGTGGGAGGGGGGCTCCTGCCTAGTGGCGGGGGGCTCCTGCCTGGTGAGGGGGCTCCTGCCTAGTGGCAGGGGGCTCCTGCCTGGTGAGGGGGCTCCAGCCTGGGGATGGGGGCTCCTGCCTGGTGAGGGGGCTCCTGCCTGGTGGTGGGGGGCTCCTGCCTGGTGAGGGGGCTCCTGCCTGGGGATGGGGGCTCCAGCCTGGTGAGGGGGCTCCTGCCTGGTGGTGGGGGTGGGGCTCCTGCCTGGGGATGGGGGTGGTGCTCCTGCCTGGTGGGAGGGGGGCTCCTGCCTAGTGGCGGGGGGCTCCTGCCTGGGTGAGGGGGCTCCTGCCTGGGGATGGGGGCTCCTGCCTGGTGAGGGGGCTCCTGCCTGGGGATGGGGGTGGGGCTCCTGCCTGGTGGTGGGGGGGGCTCCTGCCTAGTGGCGGGGGGCTCCTGCCTGGGTGAGGGGGCTCCTGCCTGGGGATGGGGGCTCCTGCCTGGTGAGGGGGCTCCTGCCTGGGGATGGGGGCTCCTGCCTGGTGGTGGAGGTGGGGCTCCTGCCTAGTGGTGGGGGGCTCCTGCCTGGTGAGGGGGCTCCTGCCTGGGGGTGGGGCTCCTGCCTGGTGAGGGGGCTCCTGCCTGGTGGTGGGGGGGCTCCTGCCTGGGGGTGGGGCTCCTGCCTGGTGAGGGGGCTCCTGCCTGGTGGTGGGGGTGGGGCTCCTGCCTGGAGATGGGGGCTCCTGCCTGGTGGTGGGGGGGGCTCCTGCCTGGTGAGGGGGCTCCTGCCTGGTGGTGGGGGTGGGGCTCCTGCCTGGTGGTGGGGGTGGGGCTCCTGCCTGGTGGTGGGGGGGCTCCTGCCTGGGGGTGGGGCTCCTGCCTGGTGGTGGGGGGGCTCCTGCCTGGTGGTGGGGGGGGCTCCTGCCTGGTGTGGGGGGGGCTCCTGCCTGGTGGTGGTGGGGGCTCCTGCCTGGTGGGGGTGGGGCTCCTGCCTGGTGGTGGGGGGGGCTCCTGCCTGGGGGTGGGGCTCCTGCCTGGTGAGGGGGCTCCTGCCTGGGGATGGGGGCTCCTGCCTGGTGGCGGGGGCTCCTGCCTGGGGGTGGGGGCTCCTGCCTGGTGGTGGGGGTGGGGCTCCTGCCTGGTGGTGGGGGGGGCTCCTGCCTGGGGGTGGGGCTCCTGCCTGGTGAGGGGGCTCCTGCCTGGGGATGGGGGCTCCTGCCTGGTGGCGGGGGCTCCTGCCTGGGGGTGGGGGCTCCGTCTGACAGCTCCACCCCCTTCCCCACCAGAGCAGGCTGCGCAGGTGGCACCTTGGGCCCATCTACACAGTGTTTCTCCCTGCCCACTGTTCCGAGCACCCGGCACCTCACTGGCTTTTCCTGTCATGTCCTGCCTTGTGGCCACATGTGCCTGTTGGCAGCTGTTGCCCTGGTGGAGCACTAGCACCGTCACCAAGAGCCCACCAATCACAGACTTCAGGCTTCTTGGCCCTGCACCCCCTGCACCTGCCTGGACAGACTGTCAGGCGGAGCCCCGTGGTTGGGGCCTGGTTTCCACGCTGCCTCGGGTGGGTCTGTGCAGCCTGTCACACCCCACCACAGCTGCAGGTGGAGCCTGTGTCCTCGCAGGTCGCCTTGTGTCACCTGTGTGCGGCTGGTGGGATCAGGTCTTGAGCCTGTGATAGAGGGAAGCCGGAAGGAAGGGCCTCAGCCAGGAGGGGCACGAGCAGGAGGGGCCTGTGTTCCTCCTGCCCCACCAGGCAGTCTGGCTTGGGATATCTCTGGGACTCCAGGTGACATTTCAGTCCAAATGGCTGGGTTCTGCCTTGATTCCTAGTTCAGAGCCTGCCCTGAACAGGCAGCTGGAGTTGGGCTGGAACTAGGGACAGGTGGGAGCGCCCATGGGGGAGGGTGGGCAGCTCAGCCCGGAGCCCAGACGCTGCACATGCCCAGCTCCTGCCCAGCGCTCCTGCTCCATCACCAGGCCTGAGGTGGATCCAGCAGAAGTGTTGGCAGCTCTTCTTTTTGCACAGACAGGTGGGCCTCGTCATCACGGCTACACCTGCGCTTGGACTCCACGTTAGGGTTCCTGGCCGGGCTTCTCCTCTGCCGGCTGACATACAGCCACTCCCGTGGTTCCCACGGTGAGGATCCTCCAGGCACAGGTGCTCTGCAGGGCTCAGCGCCTCTGTCGGCACCACTTACGGTTCAGGAGAAGGGGAAAGACGCTTCTCTGCCCCAGTGGAACTTCCAGTTTCTAAAAGAAAAGGCTAAAACACATCAATCGCAGATGATAATGTTCAATGGAGTTGATAATCATGTGTCATGGATTAAAAGTGCAATGCTATTTCAGAGACAAAAGCCGTGGTTTGGGTTCATGCTAATTAGGGCTGACTTCAGAGAGAGGAGGTGGGGGGGATAAGGAAGTGGGCCAGGGAGGGTTACCAGAAATGGCAGTGGAGGGGGAGACAAGGACTGATTCAGTGAAAGAGTGGCACTGAGAGTGGGCAGGGTCTGGGCGAGAGTGTGGAGTAGGTGCGAGACTCAGGACCACGTGGTGGAGACCAGGCAGCGGGAGTTAGGAGGCAGTTCACATGGAATCGCCATGTAATTCTCAAAATGTGCCATTACCTGTTCCCTCATACGGAGGGCGTACCTGACGGTGCACCCCCACGTCTGTGTGCAGGTGAGCTCCTCTGGGGCACCATGGTGGTCCTGCATATGCAGCAGGACTATGGGCTTGAAAGAGCCATGAGTGGAGGGTGGGGCCTAAAATTCATTTGCATAAATTCACCTGTTTGCCTCGGGCAAGGGGACCCTTTATGGGAACATAGAGGCATGTTATGAACCCAGCCCGGGGTCCGCGTCTTCTGCACATCCCCGGTGGCCAGCCATGCTCCATCCGCCCAGTGCTTTGTGCCTACCACAGCCAGCATGAGAGGCTGATCCTTCGTGGCTCTGTGTCTCTATCTGCATGATGCTGGATCACCAAACATATTCAGTTAGCAATGAAAGAAACAGTTTCGTGCTGTAGCCCTCTGTGCATGGGAGATTGCGTTTTTGATGAGTGAAGAAGCTGTTGATTCTATTCACGTGGCTGGTGGCCAGGGCCTCAAGTGGAAAACTTGGGAACCAATCCTGTGGCTGTCCTATGCCACCTGGGAGAAGCCAAGCTACCCCTGTGGAGCTTTGAGCTGTGCTTTGTCAGTTTCTGGTTTGGGCCAAGTGGCAAACACAAGCACACCCCACCCAAGCTCTCTTCGTCGGGGGGATGCCCTCCTGCTATAGGTTTTGTGGACCCAGAGTTTGCCTCTAGAGCACAGTGCTGCTGCACCCTTCTCCGTCCTGGGTCTGCCGGGTGGCTGTGGACAGTGGAGAATGTGGACATCTGTTGATCAGATGCATGGAGTTCCAAGCAGACCTTCCCCAGCAGAAGCAGGAAGAGCTCTAAGGGGCCATTTTCATTTAGATGGACCTAGACTGCAGAGAAGTTAGGGTAAGGAATCGTCCTCGCACCCTTGGGGGCTGGGGACACTGAGTTCACATTCGCATGTACCTTCTTGTGTCAAGACCAGGGCTATGAGAATGGCTGGCCAACAAACGTAACCCATCCGTAGGTTCTCCTCGCGCTCCGCCTCCCCGCAGCTCACACAGGGTCTCCCACTCCTAATTAACCACATCAGATGGCCCGCCTCCTTGGCCCGGCTGATGGGGTGAAGGCTTGACTCGGGTGGTGAGTGACGGGGGACCCCTCAGGAGGGGCACAGCAGCACCAGCACTTTGCACTGGTGCACACGTGGGAAGGACAGGTCCACAGAGACCATCTGCTGCCCCGAGCCCTGCGGGCCACTGGGGGGCCTGGGGACCTCAGCAGGACACGGGACAGTAGAAAGGCCCCTTAGAACACAGGCTGTGGCACACAGGGTAAGCAGTCGCCGGCTCCTGTCCCCCGTTGGCCTTCCATTTACCAACTCGCAATCTGAGATCATCATCGTCACCAGAAACAGCAAGTGCAGGGTCCTTGGATCTGATGTTGCTTCTTAAGAAAAAGTCAAAGCAGGCTGCGCTCGTCCAGCATTGGCTGAGGGACTGAAAGACAGATCCTCAGTGACCTAGAGGCCGGTCACCCCCACGAGCAGTACTGTAGGTTTGCACCCATGTTTATGTTCTCAAGTGAACCTCAGAACCCCCCTGGGAAGTGGGTTTGTAGGCAAGCACCTATCTCATCTTACAGACGCAGAGTTCAGGCTCTGGGGAGTTCAGCCATGGACAGGGTTGCAGGTCCCCCACTTGCAGTTGGTCCAGTCTTAGTATGGAGGGTGTGGTGGGCAGTGCCAGAGGCCACCTAAGACCCTTCTGGCTGTGCAGTGTGAGAGCAGAGCGGACCCATCAGCCTGCCCGCGTGGAGGGCCTCTGCCCATGTGTGGCTGGGGCTGGGCCTGCTTGGTCCAGTGGGAGCAGGAGCGGCTGTGTCCAGACCCAGGGTGCTTCACAAGGACCTAGAACTTCATTGCGGACAAAGTAAATGCCAGAGGGCCGTCCAGCCGACGGGCCTCATCCCTGCCTGCCTCGTTCCTTGGGAAGGCAGACCGTAAGCTGGTCTTGGAATATCTGAGAGAAGAGACCTTCACGACTTGGAATCACAGGTTCAGGAGAGACCCAGCTCCTACCTGGTGGCCCTGCCATGCCCATGCTGTGCTGGGATGAGCCGTCCTGCTGCTGCGCTGCCCCAGGCCCGGGGGTCATCGCAGTTCAGCCTCGTCCTCGCCTCCCTAGGCCGAGCACACCCGTTCCCGTCCTCAGCCTTCATTTATAACCCCATTCACATTTACAGAGCACCTACTGTGTGCGAGCCTAGCCATTTTATTTATACATCTTCCTTGTAATAAAAATTACACCCGAGATCTAGGGAAAAGAAAGCTAGTCACGTTCTCTTAGTGGTCAGGTAATAGTGAAATCGTGTGTGTGTGTGTGTGTGTGTGTGTGTGTGTGTGTGATATACACTTACGCCACATATGAACATGAACGTGTGTGTATAGAGAGGAAAAGAAAAATCAGTTGCAAAAAAAAAAAAAATAGCATTTGCTGGGCACAATAGTGTACAGCTGCAATCCTAGCAGCTCAGAAGGCTGAGACAGGAGGATCACGAGTTCGAAGCCAGCCTCAGTAACTGTGAGGTAAGCAACTCAGTGAGACCCTGTCTCTAAATAGAATACAAAATAGGTGTGGGGATGTGGCTCAGAGGTTGAATGCCCCCAGGTTCAATCCCCAGTACTACTACTACTACTACTACTGCTACTACTACTACTACTACTGCTAATAATAATAATAACATTTAAAAAATAGACACAAAGTAATTTAAACTCTGTTCTTAATGGTTTGATCTGTTGTCCTGGGGGATTCCAACTTACCTTTATTTTACTGGCAAAAATATTTATCTAGAAATACAGAAACTTAATAATAGAAAGAAGAATTCAGAGGGAATATTCAAGAATTCAAAAAAGCAAAATAGCACCTCTAAGGATTTTCTTGGTGTATGCTGTAAATGCTCAATAAAAATGTGTTAATGTCTTGTATTAAAACATAATTTACACATAATAGCAACATGATTATAATTACATAACTTTCCCACAGATTTATTAAAACAGATGTGATATGCCAAGGATGTTGCAGACCTGATGGGAAGAAGTGGAGTAGAATTTCCTTTAATGTACTATCGTTAGTTCAGACAGGCCCCCTGGTTATTCTGAATTGGTAGGAGAAGAGGCACCTAAGTTGGATTTTGGATTCACCACTTTTCTTTGCTGGTATTTAGAAATAAGTATGTGGTTTTCTGTTGCTTTTTGTTTGTTTTTGAGATGGGATCTTGCTGTGCTACCCAGGCAGGCCGGGGCTCAACGGATCCTCCTGCCTGCACACCCTGCCTGGCTAAATGTGACTTCTGTACAGCTTTTCCTGACCAAGGCAGAGACCTATCACCCATCCATCTATCCGCCCATTGCTTGAATAAATGCTTGCTGCACATCTACGAGGGGCCGGACGCTGTTCTTGGTGCTTCGAATACACCAATGCACACAGCAAAACAGAAGGTTCTCACTTCAAGGAACTTGCATTTTAGGAATCACAACTCCTACTCGTTCATCTGTTGCTCTTCTTGTCAACTCTAGGTGCGCCATGAACTAGACCTTCAGCTAATCACATGACGTCATCACAGGCCCTAAGGATGACTAGTCCCAGGTCTGCCCCATCTTTCTGCTATGTGAGTCCCACTTCCTTCCTCCTGCTGCTGAAGGGCTGGCCAGGCCAGCGTGCTCCAGGACATGGTCCACACCCCAGTCCCCATGAGTGAGCCATTGCTGGACCCCTGAACTGGAGTCCGAGCCTCCTCCCTGGCTTGCCTCCCGCCTTCTCGTCCCACAAGGGCACCGTGGCCAGCAGAGCTGCGCTAGCAGCTGCAGGCCCCTCCTCATTGTCCTGTCTGCCCACCCGCTCCGAGCCCAGCCGAGTTGCGATGTGCAGAGCAGCTCACCAAGTGCCTCGAGGAAGAAAGTGGGGAGAGGAAGGCTCCAGGACGTGGACTGCCCGCCGCCGTCACACTGTGGCTTACAGCGCAGCTGCTGCGGGGGTCACAGCCCACGTTGGAGCAACCCGCCTTCGCCGGCAGCATGAGCCGTTTCCTAGGGGTGGGCAGCGCTTGCCTTCACGCTGGCTTGTCCACCTGTCAGGCTGTCCTGTGGCAGGAGTCCTGCTCCAAGTTCACAGAGAAGGAGCCTCCAGGAATGTGCCAGGTAGAGAGTGTCCCAAGGAGACTTGAGCCCTGGCGCTGGCTCCAAGGCCAGAGCCCCTTCCCGCAGGCACCTCATCCCACCTTCCGCCTCACCTGCACTCCTAGGGCAGCTAGGCCCCGTGCCCTGTCCTCCCCGTGTTGTAGATGCTAGAACCGAGGCTCGCACAGGCGGAGGGTTCCACGGGGACTGTGTGGACGGTGTCAGACAGCAAGGGAGGCGGTGGACCGCGTGGAGGGCGGTGGCCTGGGCTTCAGATCCAGATCACCAGAGGGGAGTCTAGTCTTTCTGCTGTTTCACCTCATCAGGAGCCAGGGCCCCACCTGCCCACACCATGTGTGTGCCCTCACCAGGGTGGACCCGTCACCTGCTAGGCTGCTGGAGGCCGCTGAGCCCGGCCCAGGAGCCCTGCAGTGAGGCCAGGCTTCATTTTCCATAGGTGCTTGTGCTGCTGCTGTGGACACCCCTTCCTTTCAGTTTTGAGGGGTGTTGGCTCTCTGACTTCTGGTCATCCTTCAGGTTCCTGTGCTGGAGCAGGCAGTCACTTAGGGCCATGTCCCGAGTCACCCTGGGCCTTGCACTCTCAGTCTGTGCTTTGCAGAGAAGTCTGGGGAAATGTCACCTGTCTTTGGCAGACAGCATTACATCATATGATCACCATGGCTCGCGCTGCTTGATACTTAAAACCTTGCAGGAATAAAAGAAGGCTTGATTCTTTGATACCTTATGCTGCATGAATTCTGAAAACTTGAGAAGAAGGGAAATCTACGTGTTACTGCCTTTCCTGAGTTTTGACACGTAGGTTTAAAAAAATGCATTAAAAATTCTGGTGTCAGAATGAACAGACACTGAAGGTGAGCACCCGCGTGGTCAGGGCAGACCAGGACACTTCTCTGACCCCAGACCTCCTTTGTTCTTGGGAAACCTGTCTTTAGGTATTCCTCCAGGTTTGCTCGATCCATAGGCCTGAGGGACCCATGTGTATGTGGACATGAAGATGTTGTGGGTGTTGCGTCCCAAGGACAGTCAGTGTGGAAAAGGAGTCATGACCCTAGGCTTCAGGAATCACTTCTAGGCGAGACTGAAGCTCCCAGGACAGTCCTCCTGCCCCCTTGCATGGGCGCCTGGCCAGATGGTGACACTTGGTCCCCTGCAGTCGCACTTGCAGCGTGGGCTCCTCTTGGCCTCTCCTCACACCCAGGAGGAGGTGAGCACCTAGACCACATTGGCCTTTCCCAGTGGAGCTGCTCAGGCCTGTGTTGGAGCTTCAGTGAGAAGCGCAGGGACGTCCACCTTGGATGCAGTGATTCATCTGATCCTCACCCCACCCTAGCGATGGGTTTAAATTGCTAAGCCAGTTGCTGCTTGAGAAGCAGTCTCAGAGGTTGAGGACTTCCTCAGGGACGTAGGGCCCTCTGTGATAGGACCCCATCCTCCGGTGCAGAGCTGAGCTCTGTCTGTTAGGAGAGGCCCAGACAATGCCAGAGGATCATCAGTGTGTCCACCCTTGGCTGCAGGCTCTCCTCCAAGGCTCCCTGCTGTCATGGCTGCTCCTGGGAGCAGAGAATGGATTTTCCTGCTCTCTCTGCACTATTGTTGCTTTTATTTTTAGTTCTGTTTTCCTGAAAAACAGACTTTAGCCCACAAGAATAGCACAGCAGGGGCTTATCTCACCTAGGAACTGGGGACACCTTCATGCTTCCTGAGGAAGGGGTGCAGAGCCAGCCTCCTGGGGGGGGGGGCGTCTGAGGTCACCTCCCCATCCTGTCCAAGCCAGGCGCTGTCCTCCCCTCCTTCCTTTACAGCCAGGAACAGAGTGTGTCTGCTTCCCTGCAAACGAACAGGACGTCTGCAAATAAGGGGAGACCAAATGTTCCCTGAAAACCTGCTCCACCAGCAACAGGTTAGGGCGCTCTCACTACTGGGGCAGGTGTGCCTGCGGTTGGTGAGAGGAAGTCCGCCTCCCACTGCAGGGACGACAGTGGCCCTTCTGACCTCAGACCATGCTCCCCCAGCCTCCTGTTGGGCACGGCCAGAAACCCTCTCCCAGGCAAGCCTGCACGGTGCAGCCCCTCAGAGGGGACTGAGCTCAGGTCCTGCCTCAGACCCCTGCCACTCGGCTCCCCCTTGTTGCTGATGCCTCCAGGACTCCATCTCCTCACCTGTAAAGAGGAGGCCACCTACAGGTCAGGGAACTGGTGAGGCTTGCAGGAGGGTCCCTGCAAACCCTAACCGGGTGAGGTGCTCACTAACTGGCGCTCCTGTTATGATGGTGATGACCATGATACTTTTTTGGGATCAAAGTGTCAGGTCACCTGGAACCCGTGTGTGCTATCTAACACAGGCAGGCTTTTGGACCTGTCTTCGAACATTCACTAATTTTCCAGTGTGTGAGTTCATTTTCTGTTGCCATAACAGAACACCTGAGAAGAGACCATTTATAAAGAAAAGGAGACTTTTTTATCTCATGTTACTGAAGGCTTGGATGTCCATGATTGGGCAGCTGAATCTGGAGGTGGCTTTCATACCACGGTGTGATGTGGGGGGTAGTGGAAAAGCAAGGGGTGCAGCATGCAGAAGGGAGGGCATGCGTGTGCCAGAGGAAGGGGTGCCGAACTCCTGGGAGGGCTAGCCATGCTCATGAGAGACATTGTCTATGCATGAAGGCCCCCCTGGTGTCCGACACCCCAGGCCCACCCCCACACTGTAGCAGTGAAGGTCCCAGCACATGCCCTTCTGGGAGCCACTCAGCACAGTAGCAGAGGTTCTGCTGGCAGAGGTCGGAACTTCCCAGACTTCTCTGTCCCTGTCGTCTGTACCTGGTGTGGCTTCCTGGGAGTGTCTGGCTGGTGGCAGTTGGGCAGGGTGAGGACAGGCAGGTGCAGCAGTGGGGCCCCAAGAACAGCTGGACCATGGGACTTCCTGGGCTGCCATAGGAAGAAGCCTAGGTCAAGGCGACAGAGGGCAGAAAGCAAGGGCAGGGCTGCCCGGCAGCTGCTCAGGCCCTGCTACCTCCCTAGAGCTGGGGGTGACCTCCTTGGGTGCACAGAGGTGAGCCAATGGAGAAATAGGGGTGCCACTGAACTTCCTGGTCTCTTAGGCACAGTCAGGTCCATCCTCGGCCCTAACAAATGAGCCACATATAGCCTTCCCTAACTCTGGGTGCAGAAGTGATATTTGAAGTACTTCTCAAGAACCAGATGGGCACCAGTCAGAGCGGTTCTCAAGACCACTGTCTGCATGCAGGGCCTAATGCCCCAGCTGCTGGGTCCAGGGGAGCACAGAGGAGAGGGTGGAGCAGGGAGGACTGCACCTGGAGGTGGAGACGTGGGCAGAGGCACAGCTGTTTGTCAGCTGGAGCAGAAGATGTCAGCCTCCCAGCCCGTGGTCGGCTTGTGTGGATAAGCGCTGCACAGCGCCTGCTGCTGTGACGACAGGCCTTCTCAGGGCACATCCGAATGAAGCCAGAGTCGTCTCAGGGTCTCGTGCACGCTCTGTCTCACTGACAACTTGAGGTGAGCATGTGCAGCAACCCTCACCCGTAGCAGCTTCCACGACCTAGTTCTGCGATCTTGAGAAACCTCTATGGGGAGACAGTGGACTCAGCGCTCACTTAGAAAAGATGCGCCTTTAGTAAGCACCAAGAGGGTCTTCTTTTATCAGCTTCACATTTTTGGTCTCACAAGTCCCCACTGCTGTGCTCTGGGGACCTGTTTGAATTCTTGCATGCTGATGTCCCCTGGGCTCTTCCCATGGCCCCTGTGCTGCTCTGTAGGGCCTGATCTTTGTGGCAAGGCCTTGGAGGGACAGCTGCCTCCCAGCTCACCACCCCTCCTGCTAATGCTGTGCCTCTGCTGTCTGTCCACCCCAGTGTCCTCAACCTTACTTAAGCTGTACCCTTGAAGCACTCAACAGCTTGTTAGACGACTGTTCAGGTAGTCCTTGGCACTGGTGTGTAAAGGTTGTGCTAGTCAGCTCCTGGAAGCAGATTTTCTGGGTGTTTGTGTATATGGAGACGATAAGGGCTTAGAAGACAGGTTAGCACATGGCTAAAAGTCCCAGCTGAGGCTGAGGTGCCACAGAGGGTGGAGCTGGCTCTGCAGAGCTCCCCACCACCTCTCACAGGACCCCAGCCCAGATCCCCTGAGGGACAGACTTCCACCTACTCTCTCATGAGCAGCAGGGACCTGGGAACTGCCACTAGCAGGGGACTCCAGCTGCACCAGACCACGGCCTCTCTCAGATCTGCTCCAAGATCTGACCATGCCACCTGCCGAGCCGTCCCACAGGACGCAGGACCGCCTGTTCTCCTCTTCTCCCGCTCGGCGCCCTTCCTAGGAGACTCCGTTTTGCTCTTCTTCATTGCGTGGTGGGAATCCTCAAGTCTTCTGGACTTGGGTCTGTACCTGGGGTGCAAGGGGAAGTCCCCTGAAGAGGCCCTTCCTGCCACCCTCTGTGGGCCGCAGTCCCCCTCCTCTGCTCTCCTCCTGGCTGGAGGGTGGGCCGCCTCCTCTTGCTGGCCCCCTGTAGAGCCCACGACCTTCCTCCGGGGCTCCTGATATTGAGCTGGGAATGAGTAATTGGGGCTCGCCAAAGTGTTTAAACACCAGAATTGAAATTAATGTCCCCTCATTGCTGGGTGCGCTGACAATACATTACAGCAAACACCTTCCTAAAGTGAAATGAATGTTTGTTTATCCTCATGAAATATACATCACACGTGCTGGGAGAAGCTCTATGAGGGAAGGGGCCGGGCTCCTGCGGACCCAGCCTGCAGCTGACCGAGCTGAGGGTCTCCTCCTTCCCATTTCCCTCTTTCTTTCTTTTCTTCTTTCCTCCCCCACCCCCACCTTTTTTTTTCTTTTTTCTTTTTTTTAGAATAACCTGTCCACAGCTGTGTATCTAGGACATTAATATGGGTTTAATGAAAACTCCAGTTGATCTGTCCAAAGATATTGATGAGCAGTGCCCAGCCGTATTAATCATCTCCTTGAGGGAGGAAATGAAGGGAATGGGTGAGCAGGCTTCTGTCAGATGCCAATCCAGATGAGGAGACGTGGAAAAACCTCTCAGCCCTCCATAGCTGCTTCTGGGATGTGGGCTGGGCCAAGAGGGCAGGGAAGGGCCAGGACAGGGCAGGGGATCCGGGGCTCACCCAAGTTGTCTGTAAGCGTCTGCCAGTAAATCCGCTACTGCTGATTGTGTCGCGGTGGCCGGCGGCCGACTGACCAGTTGACCGATCCCTGCGCTGACTTGCACCAGGGGGACGTGTGAGGCTGGAGTCTCTCCGCTCCTCGCCCCTGCGCGGCTCCCCACGCGCCCTCCCTCCGCGCCTGCCGAAGTGCAGTTCCTCTCCCTGGTGATGCCGTTCTCTCCCTAAGTGCCAAATGTTTCTTGATAGGAACAAGCTACATTTCTTTATGGCTTATGGCAAACTGCCTTGATTACTTCTACTGCTGTACCCATTATGTGAATTAAATATGTATTCAGTTGCATGCTGCTCGCGATGTTATTGCGGGGTGACATATGGTACTGACTCAATTAGAATGAAGCTCGCATTAGATAACCCTTCTGATTACACGCATCCTGACCGGCTCCTCGGCCGCCCTCTGCGCTGGCTCTCCCGTGTCTGCAGGCCGCAGGTTTCATTATGGGTTATCATCTTCCTCCTCGGATGGGGGCTGGGCTTGGAGAGGCGGGGCTGTGGGAAGGAAGCCGATCCGAGGGAGGACGGACGAGCGCCAGGGGTGTGGTGGGCAGGGAACCGAGGGCGTCTGCTTGCGCTTGGAATGGGCCTTTGACATTTATTTTTTGAAGGTGGTCGTCAGTCCTGCTATGAAAGAGGCCGGAAAGGTCTCTCTCGGGCTGGGAAGTGACTGCAGAGTGTGCCATCAGAGATGAGCATTTGGAAAAGGACACTCTGCTGTTTTACTTGGTTTAATTGGAGAGCTGATCCCGTGGTAGCAGCAGTCGTCTTGCTTTTGTGGCACTCCTGGGTCTGACATGTGCTAGGCCACCTGATTCTCATCAGTAGCCACAAGCCGCAGGCCCCATGTTATGGATGAAGCCGTGGAGACGCACAAGGCCACCTGACACAGTAGTTCAGGTCACAGTGCCCTCGGTGCCCAGGTGGGGAGGGATGCTGCCACTGCAGGGTCTCTGAAGGGCACCTCAGGGATGTGCCGCCAAGCGACGGGGGATGGATCTCGAAGCCAGAGGAGCTTACGGAGTCTCACGTCCTGACAGGCATCAACCAGACCAGGGAACAGTGCACGGAGCACTCCCTGGAGGGACTGGGACTCCTTGCCACAGTCCTCCTGTGTCCTAACCTTCCGCCCAGCGCCTCCCTGCTCTACCAGCCCTGCTGGCCAGGCAAGAGCCTAGAGACCCACTCTGTGGGTCCCCCTGGCCTCCCTGCTCTACCAGCCCTGCTGGCCAGGCAAGAGCCTAGAGACCCACTCTGTGGGTCCCCCTGGCCTCCCCGCTCTACCAGCCCTGCTGGCCAGGCAAGAGCCTAGAGACCCACTCTGTGGGTCCCCCTGGCCTCCCTGCTCTACCAGCCCTGCTGGCCAGGCAAGAGCCTAGAGACCCACTCTGTGGGTCCCCCTGGCCTCCCCGCTCTACCAGCCCTGCTGGCCAGGCAAGAGCCTAGAGACCCACTCTGTAGGTCCCCCTGGCCTCCCCGCTCTACCAGCCCTGCTGGCCAGGCAAGAGCCTAGAGACCCACTCTGTGGGTCCCCCTGGCCTCCCCGCTCTACCAGCCCTGCTGGCCAGGCAAGAGCCTAGAGACCCACTCTGTGGGTCCCCCTGCCTCCCCTCCCCAGCGACCCTGCAGGGAGCTTGGCTTTCCTCCAGGGCTGGGCGAGGCCTGCCAGACCCAGGAGCCCTGACGGGCAGCTGCACTGCTCTCCAGCGGACCCTTGTCAGTGAGCAGCTCACAGTGGTGTGTTTGCACATCTCCCATCCAAACTGTGTGAACCACAGGCCCTGCAGGGACACCAAGGTGCACACAGCTGCTGGCCACAGGCTCATGCTGGACAGAGGTGACGGCGGGAAGGCCAGGGTGCAGGTGCTTGAGGGCAGTGGACGCCCAAGAGTGCCGTAGGTGTGTCTGTCTGGGTGCGCCTCCACGAGCTGGGAGCCCTGCAGGCCCTGACAACTGCTGGCTCAATGGGCCAGTGAGTGCAGGAGCGGAAGTGAGCCCTGTGGCCTGTGGGTCTGGGCAGGTCCCCTAGGGGAGCCACCTACAGATAGCAGTGCCCAGCCTCTCCTCCTTCCCACTTAGAGGCCCCTTTCAAGAAACACAGGAAAGATAAACAAGCAATGAACAAAAGTGCTTATCTTGGAGGCCAGGTGAATGGGCAGGGTGGGGCCGGGTGTGCTGTAGATGTGCTTGTCCTGTGAGTGTGGTGCCTGTTGGAAATCGTGCCAAAATAAGAAGGGCTTTCAGGAACCTGCGCCACCTGCTCTTCACAGCAACCCTCCAAGGGGGCATGTTTGTCAGATTTTTGTCAGGTTCTAATTGCACTTAAAAAATCAAGGCTCAGAGGGCTGAGGGCACCCTCCTAAGGACATGGACTTAATGCCAAACCCAACTGGGTCCTCTGCCGCTGCCCAGGCCTCTGTGAGCTTGGCCCACCTGCGCTGCTCCCCAGGGAGTGCCTATGGGAGGCCTGTGCAGGAAGAGAGGTGTGGGGCCACTTGTCGTGCCAAGTTTGAGCTGCTGGCGCCAGCAGGACGGAACTGGAGAGGTGCTGGCTCCCTCTTGGCTCTGCTGCCCTGCTTACCTCTGGGAGGACAGGAGGCGGGAAGCAGATGGCGGGCGTTCACCTGATCCTGGGGTGGGCCCTATGGGCCCCGGTGCCTGCTGAGTGGTGGGGAGCAGTGCTGGTGCTGCATCACCTGCAAGAGCCCTGAGGCAGGTCTGGCTGGAGACGCCACAGCTGGGGGTCTTGTGGACGCAGGACAGCCTGGCCAGTGCTTCATGGCCAAGGGCGACAGGTTTACAGCCTGCCTCAGGGAGGGGCCTGACTCCTGCCTTTCCCTGCTTCACCACTGCCCCTTGGCCTCCACCTGAGCTGCCTAGCTTGGCAGAGCAGGGGCAGAGCAGAGGCGGGGCCGGGCTGGGCTGTCCTGGCCTGCCCGACTCAGTGCGTCTGGCTCCTTCTGCAGCGTCCATGTGCTCTTGCTCCGGGGGCCTCCCTCCTTGGCGGCAAGGGCTTCGCTAGAGAATCACCCGTCCTGGGAGGCACAGTGTCACAGGGACTCCTGGAGGATGTTCTGGCCGTTCAGCAGTGTGCTGCTGACCACGCGGATCTCATGCTCATGTTGCCCCTCTGAAGAGTGGGGACGCGTCTCAGTCATGACGCATCCGCTTGGACCTGTTTTGGTTTCATCTCAAACTCTGTGGAACCTCGAGTCCCCAACTGGGGGCCATCTCCATGAAGCCTTGAGGGTGACTGGCTTCACAGACTTCCTCCTGGTTCTGAGAGGCCCAGCTCCTTCAGCTCCTTCTAGAAGCTGCTCTGCCCTGCTGAGGCCACATCCTGCCTCCCAGGCCACGAGCTGACCCCCGCAGCCCTCCTTCCAGGCTCTTGCCACGCCTGGTGCTCGTGGCCTATCTGGGGCGCGCACCTCTCTGTCTCCGTGGTGCAGTGCCCACAGCCTGCCCATGCCCTCTCTGTCGCCCAAGTGCCGTAGCTCACAGATGCGCCCTTGTGGTCCCCCTGAGCACAGGCCTGTCTCTCTTGTCAAACCTGCATCTCCGGCGAATAGCTCGTGTGCAGAGAAGCACCATCCACAAATGTTCACTCAACAAGTGGCAGATCAAAACCTGTAGATTCAGGCAGATGGGTCTTGTGAGTTTCAGCTCTCACAGGTAACTGCCTGGCAGAGTCTCCACGTCCGTCGTCACAGACCCTTGGAGCCAGCATGCCTACGTAGCACGTCACCCATTTCACGCCCATGACAGTTCTCCCTCCTGCTGCCTTCTCCCCCTCCTCTGCCCCATCCAGAGACTTCATGCTCATATCAGACTCTTAACCTTCTCCTACGCGCCCCCACCCTCCGTCAATAATCGACCGATTTGTATTGATCACAAGCTTTATTGGATGCTTTATTCCAGCATTTGTGCCCGATGAAGGAATGCCAAGTGGAGCATTCCCAACCTCTCCCCATTTCTCCTCCTCCCCTCGTGGTCCCTCTGGGGTCCCTTCCCGGACGCGGTGCCACAGCCCTGCGCTGGCATCTCTGCCCTCTGCTGCACACCCTGTGCTGCTGCTGGGACGCGCTCGGCAGGCAGGACATGCTCGCCTTCGCGCTTCTCCGAGCCCTCGGGGCGGCTCCGTGTCAGAGCTGCCGTCCTGGATCTCGGTGTGGGGCCCTGACGGGCTGCGAAGTGTGTGGCAGTGATTTTAACATCAACAGTGGTCCAGACCCGAGGTTTGCAAGTTATCTAAAAACGTGAACCAACTCAATTATCACCATAAAATGTCACTTTCCCTCACTGGACGTCCCGTGTGCCTTCCTGAGTGGAAAAGAAGGAGCGGCAGGCATCCCCCAGAGCCCTGGGCCTCTGGGCCTCCTTGCTGCGTCCTAATCCCATTCCCATCGGGGACCACGGGCGAAGTCTGCAGCGTGAGCTCTGAACGCTGATGTGTGGCCACTGAGCCGTGGTCCAGCCCTGCCCACCTCGCTCGGCCTGGGGCTGTCGCCGTTCCCTAAGCCTATGATGTCGACACTGAGCCCCTGCCGTCCCTGAACCTGCTTTCTCAGATACCGGAAGCTTGTCTCTTCCCTGGAAGCTCCTGCTGCCGTGCCCGCGGGAAACGCCTGCTCTTTCCACTGGTGGGGGCCTTCGCCTGGCACCCTGGTGAGTCTTGGCTCTTCTTTCCCTGCGTCCACTCTCCTATGGCCCTCACTGTGCCTCACATGGCCTGTGTCCACTCTCCTGTGGCTCTCACTGCACCTCACGTGGTCTATGCCCACTCTCCTGTGGCCCTCACTGCACCCACATGGACTGTGTCCACTCTCCTGTGGCCCTCACTGCGCCTCACGTGGCCTGTGTCCACTCTCCTGTGGCCCTCACTGTGCCTCACGTGGCCTGTGTCCACTCTCCTGTGGCCCTCACTGCGCCTCATGTGGCCTGTGTCCACTCTCCTGTGACCCTCACTGCACCCACATGGACTGTGTCCACTCTCCTGTGGCCCTCACTATGCCTCACGTGGCCTGTGTCCACTCTCCTGTGGCCCTCACTGTGCCTCACGTGACCTATGTTTACTCTCTTGTGGCTCTCACTGCACCTCACGTGGCCTGTGGTGTCCACTCTTCTGTGGCCCTCACTGCGCCCACATGGCCTGTCCACTCTCCTGTGGCCCTCACTATGCCTCACATGGCCTGTGTCCACTCTCCTGTGGCTCTCACCAAGCCTCATGTGGCCTGTGTCCACTCTCCTGTGGCTCTCACTGTGCCCACGTGGCCTGTGCCACTCTCCTGTGGCCCTCACTGTGCCTCACGTGGCCTGTGTTTACTCTCTTGTGACTCTCACTGCACCTCACGTGGCCTGTGGTGTCCACTCTTCTGTGGCCCTCACTGTGCCTCACATGTCCTGTGTCCATTCTCCTGTGGTCCTCACTGCACCTCATGTGGCCTGTGTCCACTCTCCTGTGGCCCTCACTGAGCCTCACGTGGCCTGTTGTTTTCAGCGTAGTCATTTTGGCATGGGCTGCAGGCACTTTGAGGCGCTCCCAGTCTTTTAGGACAGGCCTGGACATAGGTGGTGCCCGTGAGGGCCATGTTCTCCAGAGACAGGAACTGAGCCCGTGTAACTGGAGGGGCTAGCAGAAGAGCAGCCCATGGGAGGTCCAGGAGCTGGCTCCAGAGCACCCACAATAGGAACATGGCCTCAACACACCCCACAACACATGCCACTCAGCTCCTTTGTGCAGAGTCTGCTTGTGGGACTGTCCTGTGAGATGCTGGCTTAGGTCAAGTTGGGAGATGTATACTGAGAAGTTGGGATCAGCATCCCGTAGGAAAAGTGAGGCCCGTCCGGCTGCCGTTCCTGGTCCAGTGCTGGTTGTCTAGCAGTAAGCAGAGACCACAGTCATGGAGGGCAGGTGACATGGGCTGCGTAGGCTCCCAGGGCTTTGGTCTGGTACATGGGGGTGACAGGAGTGGAGGCTGAGGAGGGATCCAGTCAGGAGACAGAGGACTGGCTGGGGCAGGAGGATGGTGCCTGGGGAGTGAACAGGATCTGACATCTTGAGAGGCTTTTAAAGGGGGATTCACGGGGCTGGGTGGCTTTCGGGAAGGACCGAGTGGACAGCGGGATCGTTGAAGTCCTTGGAGTCCTTCAAATGTTGGAGACACAGAGAAATCCAGCAATGGCTGGTTCCCAGGGGCTGAGGCGTGGTCACAGATGCCACATGGACGGGTTGGCAGGGCTCTCCGGGTCGTGCGGAGGAGGTGCCACCTGTGTGGGTCAAACCAGACCCGATATCGTCTTGGTGTTAACGGAACAGGAAAGGCAGGATTGGGACAGCCGTGGACTGTGCTCTCGGACGGCGAGGGACCTTTCAGCTCAGTGATCACTGGAATAACTTTGGTATCCTCGTTGACTTTGATCCTCAGCTGGGGAGGGAACCCAGGCCTCTGCTCGCAGGGCCTGCACGCCACGAGTCCCGCCGGCCATACCCAGCCCTCGCTGCTGGCCTGGCCTCTGTGGCTCTCTCTCCAGAGCCGGCTGCTAGAGCTTGCTGTGCCTTCAGCCAGTTCCTAGCTGAGCTCACTAGTTCTCAGACAGTCTTCCTGGCAAGAGACCAGAGTTTATTGAGTAAGAGTGGACCAGAAAGAAATTGACAGTGGGAGTGGACTTGGGTTTCTGGGTCAGAGTGACCTGAACTTGTTTTGTGCGCTGTGTTCTTTGTGAGGCTGGGCAGGCACCTAATTTTCCCCATGTCTGTTTCCTAAGAGGATCGTGTCACCTTGGAATTCTGTGCTGGATTGTAATAATGGCTGTGTTAGGTGAGCAGCTGTGTTCCAGCTGCAGTACTTCATACCCATCATCTCCTTTAATGCTGCCTGCCGAACCCGAGAGGTCCAGCCCGCCGTTCCCCCAGCATGTTCAGAAGTTTCACAATGCAGTCCCCAACATGCTGACCGGTAAATATGTGGAACAACTTGCCCCACGTTGCTCAGCCGCAGGCCGCAGAGCAGATTGAACCTGGGTTGAACCTTAGGAAGCTGGGCCCTTCCTAAGGAAAGCCCTGGAGTCCTGGAGTTCACCAGGCCACGTGCCCCACCGGGTTCTGGGTCCTTACAGCAGAACGCCTGGCGCATAGGCTGGCACTTTGATCCTTTCCAGGCTCTTCACCGTCAGTGATGACCATCTGCTCGCATGCCCCTCTCTCTTCGCTGTTATAAACCTTGAACACAAGGACTGAGCCTGTGTGCCTTTCCCTCCAATACCTTCTCTATACATAACAGATCTCTGCTAAATTTGCTGGAAAGAAATTACATGGAGATCACATTAATAGGGAACAACTTTAGCCAGGTGGTGCCATGAGGTCACCTTCACCTTTCTGTCACCAAAATAGAAAAATCAAGGTGTCAAGAAGTATGTCATTACATTATATTAATTATGATAATTTAAGATAATGAAATGACTTCTCATCTCCTATCCAAAAAAAATAGCGGTCACAAAAGCAGAAGTGCCCCTTCCCTGGACGGCTAGATGGCTGTGGTGGTACAATATTAGGGAACAGCTCCTCCTTGCCTTCGGCCCCAGGCCTGCTGTGTCCCCCTGGAACTCTTCTGACTGGCCGTGGGGCGGAACGGTGCCTCTCTGTAGCTCCGTGGAGGGCCTCAGGTGTGCAGGCGTCCAGTTCTTCCCTTGTGCAGTCGGAACCCCCAGGAGTCAGGCCCCCTGGTCCCTGTTGTCCTGCAATGTGGATCCTCAGCACGTCCCTTGCTCTGTCCCCCGGGTGGACAGAACTCCACAGCTCTGGGCAGAGGTCGAGCCCATGAGGGCCCCGTGGAAGGCCTGCAGATTCAGACGGACTTGCTCTGGGGCCCAGAGCTGAGTCAGACCACCGTCGCGTTGGTCAGAACGCGACAAGGCACAGAGCATTCCTACTTAGAAGCTTTGCACAGGGCGCCTCTCATCCTGCCCTCTGAGAAGCTGCCTTGTGCTGGGATAGGAGGAAGTGCAGGGTGGCCTCTGCCGTGTTCAGGGAGAGGCCTTCCGCTGTTCACTGGACCCCTGGGCCCCTACTCCTTCTGTATCCCTGATTTGTCTCTGCAGCTGCGCCCACCCTGGGAGCTCAGTGTCCTCCTGCTGCCGTCCTCTGAGGCTGCTGAGAGTCAGCACATTAATCCAGGGTCTCCAACCCAAACAGGCCCACGTCCTCACACCTGGGGGCCGCCCCTCACGCCCCTTCTCTCCTGTCTCACTGTGTGATCATTTATTTCCTGGCCTGTGCCAGAGCATACACATGGCAGTCACCACCATCTGCAGAGCACTTGCTAACGGAGACACTGTCCTAAGTGCATGGAGGTATCTGCACCTAAATGCAAGTGACCCTTGCATTTGACAGATGAGGACACAGCCTGAGGCTCAGAAACAGGGTCCTGTGGCCAACAGATGGCCAGGCTTGGCTTCCACAATGTGAATCATAGCCCATGTTCCCTGTAGCACCACACTAGCTCAGAACCTCAGAAGGCAGCAGAGTCTTGAAGAAGAAACCAGGGAACTGGAGAAGCCCACAGCCCAGGTCCACACAGAACAGGCGTGGCGCTCCAGCACAGCGTGGCCTGGCTGAGGGTGGCACAGGTATGCATAGCGGCCTGGGTGAGGTGGCAGTGTTATGATAAGTGATCTGAGTCATGAAGAAGAGGCCAGATGATGTCCAGGGCTATGTCTGTCCTGGGTAGACATTTCTAGAAGAAGGAAGATGGAAATATAACCGGTATTTAAAAGATTCCCATCTGAAACGATGGCAATCGAGGCAGCCTTGAGAGAGCCTGGTACCGGAGGCAGGGGCTAGGGTGATCCGTTCCCCCTAGGGAGCCTCTCCTTGCCTTCCACCTCCTCCTGGCTCCCAGGGTCTCTTCCTGAACAAAGGCTGTGGCCAGGGGCTGCCCACTGCTCCTGGCACCCTGCTGCAGCAGAGCTGGCACCTGTGTGGCCCCCGCCCATAAGTGAGCACCACTCCCACTTGGTGCTCCTGGCAGTGGGCAGAGGGAGTGCTGGGCCTGTGTCAGTCCCTGAGAAGACACCATGGGCACCAGGAGGTGGTGGCCGGGGCTCCCTCTGCAGGGGAGCCACGGCTGGACGGTCCCTCCAGGCCGGCTGGGAGTCTGCAGAGAGGGAAGGAGAATGCTCTGCTCTGCTCCCACGGCCCTTCATCCCCTTTATTTTTTCTCTCTTTGTGGAATAATATAAAATGAAAAAGCCCAGCAGAAAGGGAGCGTGATGCTGTCGTCCGTGGCGTTGATGTTATTTATTTTCCTCAGTTGCTGCTCTGGAAGCCTGGAGTTGACAGAGCGGTTTTGTAGAATAGAAACATTATAGACTGTTACTGTCAGAGTGTTAAATGTGATGGATAGAGAAATAGAGGCGAAGGAGGGGACTTAATACTGAGAGCCAGGGTGCTCATGGGAAAATAAACCATCCGCACATAAGAAATGAATGAGGTAATGTGGCGGGAGGTAATGGGCTCTCGCGACACCGGAACAGAGACAGCTTTGCAGGGTGTGCTTAACCCTGGCCGTGCCGACTTCCCTCTGTGGTCCCAGGCTCTCGCTGGGTCCCCGGGGAGCATGTATGGCTTCTCCGCAGGGAAGCCCGTGCGCGCAGGGGAGCGGGGACAGACGTGCTCTTAATAAAGCCGCGTTAGCAGCCTGTACATCAGAGCTTGGCAGCCTCTGCGGGGCACGGGACCTGTGGCCGTGGGGTACAGTGTGCCAGGAGAGTGGGTCAGGGAGCCGCAGGGAGGGCACGTCCAGGAGCACTTTAATTGCTCAGGGCAGGGGGAGACTTGTGGTCCCTTATGACCCCAAGGTGCCTGCCACCACCCTGGCTGCTTGTCTGCTGGCCACAGAAGGATGGCCTGGTTGCAGCAGGAGCCGTGGCCACCCTTGTCACCTGCTTGTCCAGCACAGAACTGCTGCACAGGTGATAGAGGGACACTGCCAGGGGAAGGGCCTGTAGCAGATGGGACCGTGGAAGGGACCCAGTCAGCCAGGGTGAGAGGGTGCAGGATCCAGCATGGCCAGGTTCCGTGAGAAGCTTGTATCCGGCCCGATGACCCACCATGGTGTCCTGGGGCTGGCCGCCCTGCCCTGATCGTGACAAGCATTTGGTAAATTACGGGGACTCAGTGGATAGGGACCCTGGATGGCCCCCTGGCTGGCTGCGCAGCCTCGAGCGAGCCCCTTGGTTTCTTCATTCATAACACCAGGATAGTGCCCTCGCGTAGAACTATTAGCAAGGTTCACCGTCAAGCTTATCAAAACGCAGCCGACTGTAAAACATCAGGTAAACGGCAAAGTGTTACTGAGTTACTCTGATCATTCTGTGGTCAGTAACCAGCCTGCAGGTGCGCACGGAGAGGTGGAGTCAGGCGTTTCCCAGCAGCTCTCTGTGTGTTCCCACGTCGCCCTCCCTACCTGATGCAGGGGGCCTGTCCTGGCTGAATGCTTGCATAAGGTTGGCCCTGGGTCAGAGGGAGCAAGCAGCACCCATGCGGGGGCACAGGCACCCAAGCGGATCCTCTCAAGGGTTTCACGCCATCGCAGAATCTCAGTTGGAAGGACCCCTGAGGAAGGTCCACCCTTGTCCAAGCCCCGCTGAGGCACAAGCCCTGCCTTTGGGGCCTCCTGGTCTCTGCCTGCAGCTGCTCACCACAGATGTTCCTCGGCCCAACCTCGTCCTCCCAGGGCTCAGGTGCCCATGCAACCTGGCAGCAGGGCCCTGTCCTCGCTCCAGCAACAGGACAGTCCACATCCTGCACACCTGTGATTGATGTTTTGCTCTCTCCACAAGAGTAGAAGGACCTTGGCTGGATGGCATTCCGAGACTTGGTCCCGACTCGGGCAGCATGTGCCACTGGTCAGGGACAGCCCCTTGTGATCCTCTGCCCTCTTCTCCCATTTTCCTTCCTCACACGTGGTTCAGCCTTCTAGAAAGTGGGGCTCCTCGTCTCCCCAGGCATGCGCTCTGCTCCCACTCTGCAATGCTTCTCTCTCCTCGTCCTGTTTGCAGTCCCTGGCCACCCCTCCAAGCTTGCTTCTCACTGTCCCCAACAATGATGGAGTTCCAATGGGCCCCAGGTCTAGACGTGAAATTCGTCCAGGTTTCTTGTGCCCCTCATACACGTAGGTGTAGGCGATCGCGCACACTATTTTACTGATGTGTTCATGGAGCCAAGGTTCACGGCGTGGAATCTTCCACTATTGGCATCATGGAGCATTTTGGGTGTCCGGATGGAGGCGCTCCGCCAGTGGCAGTGGTGATGGTGACTGAGGAGCCGCGGAGGCAGGGGCACCAGGTCAGTGCCAGATGCTCACTCATCTGCCCTTTTTGTTCTAGGTAGAGTTGTCAGTGGACAGGGTCTGGGGGCTGGAGTAGCCCCCTGGGCTGAGGCCCCTCCTTTAGTGGGGTCGTCTGCTCTGCACCCGTTCTGAGGCTGCACCCTGCTTGGGGTCTTCCTGTACTGTGCATCAGCTGTGCTGTGACAGACGACTCAAACCTGAGGCCGCCTGGTCTAGAGCGGAAACCTGCTGAAGACCAAGTCATTGTGAACTCTGGCCGCACAGACCAGGTCCCCAGCAGGGCTTCCCATCTCCACTAGGGTCCGGGTTTCCGGTAAGCGCTGCACTGGGAACCACTGAGGTGCAGGTGAGTGCCCTTTGTGATGGGGGTGCCACACTTCTGTTCTGGAGGCTGGTGAGGAGGGGCACGCTGTGCTCCTTGTCCCTTGCCACCACAAGCTGCGAGGGCACTTCATCACATCTGCCATCGTAGCCTGGAGTGAATGTTTGGGCCAGGAGACTGTGTCGTGCACGGCCTTGCACTAGTGTAGACAGGCATGGTGAGGACCTCCGAGTTCACGGGTGTGAGCCCAAACTCGGGCCTTCTCCAGCCCCTGGGGTCAACGCAGTGGCCCATGGCTGGCGCCTCCCCTGGGCCTGCAGACAGCGGGCACCCTCACCCATTGGCAGCACAGCAGCTCTCCTTGGGGGACTCGTCTTGACCTGAGTGTGTTTACAAGTGTGTCACGTGGCTGTGGATGTCTTGTGCGTGTGCTGGATGGTGTGCCGTGTTCTGGGACTCTCCTGTTCGGTGGGAGAGGTGTTGGCAAGTCAGTGTGCAGAGACATTAGCTGATTGTGCCAAGTCCATCGATAGCCAACCATGAAACGTCTCCTGACTTCAGAAGTCCTGGTGTTTCCCAGCGTCCACTCACTCCTGACGGCCATGCTTAGAGGAGGAAGGCAGAGTGAGAGAGGAGACCATTGGGTGTGGCTGGCTGATGGGTCGGGGTTGCGGGGGAGGCCACGTATCTGTTGTTGAGCTGTGTGCAGGGGCTGGAGGAGGAAGGGCCTCCCCAACACGCATGCACACGCACACGCATACATGTACAAAATGGATCTGGGCTTGTTCCCATGAGCCTAAACTCGTCTCGGCCAAGGAGACCGGGCGGCTGTGAGTCCAAGTACGAGTGACAGCTGGGGTGACTGCCCTGCTGGCTGTGTCATGGGCCCCTGGCTGAGTGACAGAAGTCTAGGAAGCTCTAGCCGCCTGTGCCGGCTGGAGACAGCCCTCAGCCTGGGCTAAGGCTGAGGCCCAAAGGTGCTGTGAGAGGTGGGGAGGGGCACACTGGCCCCTCCTGCCCTCTCCCACACCCCGTCTCCACCAGGACCAGTGCCACCCAGAAGGACCCAGCCACCGTGCTCTACGGCTCTGCCACTGAGCAGCTTGCTGCAGATCCCTTTTTATTGGCATTTCCTCCAATTCACCAGCCTTGAATTGCATTTGAATCAGTGAAAGAAAAAGCGGGAAGAGAGGGAGGAGCCCCCCTCTTGGAGACGCAGCTCACAACTGGCTTTATTTGGTAAAACGCTGCAATAGATGCTTGTCAGAAATAATTTATTCCTGTTAGCTGTAATCTGAAGGAAAACAGATACAAGTCCTATAGTTAAAAAAAAAGTAAAGTCGACTTGCTTTCGCTGACAGTACAAAGGTGTCATATACAAGAAGGATTGACACAGACCAAGGGGTCTTGTGGGAAATATGATAATAACTATAAAGAAGACAGATTATTCCCCAGTCGCCAACATTCAAACCTTTTTACAGTCAGTTCAAACATATAAAACTTTATTGCTCTAGCAGAAAGGGGAACAATTTCTGGTTGCACAGCTTTCCCAGGGCTGGGTTTATACTGTCTGTGTTATTGCTCTATAGTGGCATTTTAAAGTTTATTGAACAAGACTTTTACAATTGAAGGAAGTATATAAAACTGTAAATTTATTAGATTTTTCAGGATAAGTGCCCTTTCTAGTTGTGCTCAAGAATTCGGAGCTTGAAACTGCTAGTTACAAGACTTATTAATATTAAAGACTGAGAGTGTGCACATTTTATACTGTAACAGATCTCAAAAATAACATTATTGCATTACCGCACGTCACAGCTCCGATGCTGTGGACTCGGGTGGATGCACCCGTATGGGACTCTATGTTCCAGATGGTAAAAAGTTAGCTTCTGTGGAATCTTGTTGAATTTGATGTTAGCTGTCGGCCGGGGTCTCTGCTCACTAAAGGGCGTCTCGGGTGAATGACCCTCAGCCCCTCGGTGTTCTGCTGTGCCTCTCTGCCTACAGGTATGATGCAAGCCAGGTGGTGGGCTCTAAGGGGTTTTATGGTGAAGTCATATGAAGCAGCTGTCCTTACCATAAGCAGAATGCTCCTGGAGGGAGATCTCCCCCCAGTGTCTTAAAGTTGTGACCATGGCTCCAGCAGTGCCGTCTTGGTGGTGGTGATCTGAGTCTGGCTTCTAAGCCTGGGCACATTCACCTCCAGGGTCAGGTGGCTCTGAGTTGCAGGGTGTCCTGTGCACTGTCTCCCTGGCTCCTTCCCAGGAGGCCATCCTTGTCCCGTTCCCAATGTGCCAGCCAGAAGTGTCTTCAGACCTTGCCTCGTGTCCCCTGGGGGCAAAATTGTCCCTAGTTAGGAGTCACTCACCTACATAATATTACAGTGTGTCCAGAAAAAGTATTTTTTGGTACGGAGTACCAAAAATACTGTAAGTACTGTAAGTAACTCATATGGGTTGTGTTGGTAATTTTAAAAAGTTATTGTTACCAAATACAATGAATTGCAAGATTATTTACTTTCAGAAATATCTGACTGTGGATTTTTTTTTAAACAAATGTGTTCCCAAGGGATGAAACAAAACTCAACCTTCACAGATTTACCTACGAGGACCACCTTGCTGTGTAGCTGGAGAGGTCCTGTGATTTGAGTCTGAGGCATGTGTTTATAGGCAAATGCACGAGTGAGAGTGCATTTCACATTCCCTTTATATTATCTTATGATTAACCACTGATAGGCTTTGCCTTTTGATTTTGATATGCATATGCAGAGACACATGTGTATGTCTATCTTATGCGCCTAACAGTGAAGGGTTTCAGGAGCACAGAGGCAATTCTGATCATGATTCTCTCATGTGACAGGTTTGCTTCTGAGATGCCATCCACTTGCCTTTGATTCTCGATTCGCATCCTAGGGTTCTGTACCCTCTGCAGAAGGTCTCGGTGGTGGGTAGATCAGAACATCCAAGGGTGCTCCTGGAGCACTTATACTTCCCAGACACGGGGTGGCGCCTGGTGTATCTTGGAACGTTGGTCTGGGACTCAGTGCTGATGTCCTTGTGGCCACAGCATTTGCTGGAATGATGAGGTGGCGGGTTTCCGGGGCACTGGATTATATTAGGCACTTGCTTTCTGACCGCCAGAGTTTTGGAGCCCTACCCTTGGGTCTTCCCTTTTTGCTTTAAATCCCAGATGCCTAGTTCCTCGCAAGGGGCATCGTGAGCAGGCCTTCCCTCTTGTATTTGCAGAGCTGCAGTCCCGTCCCTGTGGCTCAAGTCACATGACTGCTTTCTCCGTGTCTCGCTGTCTCTGTGGTCACCAGGCCCCAGATGTGCAGGAGCTGTGGCTCCTCAGCTTTATCTACCAAGTGACTTTCCGGTGAGCTGGGCATGTGTAACGTGACGGGACAGCAGATGACTGGACTCTGCTAGGGCTCTGCCTAGGACACCATGACCTGTTAGTGAGCCATGAGGTACACTGTGTCACCCCTTTTGTCACATTTGGCTCCCCTAAGTCATAACATGCCTTGCTTGAGCTTTTGACCTGCTGATAGGCATGCCCAGTGTGGTCCCCTCTCTGACAGCTCCGTCCCTGGACTGGGGGTGTCATGCTCATGAAGACTATGTGTTCAGAGGTGTCTTGGCCAGGGCCGTTGGGGAGCTTGTGCAGTGGGTGAACTGCCTTGCCCACCAAGCCCCTCCCCCGGGCTTTGCAAGCTTCAGATGCACCACCCTGGGAATGTCCCCACTGAGACTTCGGGAGGTTCAAACCTGAGCCGTGTTCATGCCATCCAATCTGCCATGGAGGAAAATCTTCCTGACGTCTCCTTCACCTTGTGGATTCCTAGGTCCACTTCTAGTGGCCATGGAGGAGACCTCAAACAAAAGAGGCAGCCTTAAGAAAGGAGAAGGTTCGCCCGTCCCAGCTGAATCCTGGGAAACTCGCCCTGAGCTGGTGAAGTGTCCGTGCCAGTTGGCCACCTGCACTGGGCTGAGGGAGGAGCAGGGGCACAGGAAGCAGCGCCTGTCAGGGCAGACAGGCAGCCTGAATCTTTCATGAGACTTGGTTATTCTGGTCACAGCCCTGCTGACACTGGGATCGGAATGCCGATCACAGGAGGGAGCGTCCCTGACAGAAGCCCAGGCTCACATCTTCCCAGGCTTCAGTGGGCCTCTCCACAGGTCTTGTTGCTGAATTCGGCAGTGTTCCAAAGGGTCCCGGAAGGGGAGTGGGGGAAGCTGGGGCCAGGGTGGGCACGTGGAGTGATGGGGAGATGCCCACCCTGTCTCCTGAGCCCTGGTGCTGAAGCCACTGGAGTTGCTTAGGATCTGCCCCAGCCTCCTGGAGAGAGCACAAGAAAGACCCCAACAGAAATGAATTTATGCCTAAGAGCTTGTCTTGGGAATGCAGGGGGCTTCAGAGTCTCCAAACCAGGACTTTCTTTTAGGGAAAGAAAAGAAAAAGGTGACGAGGAGGGTCTGTGGCTCCCAGAGGGGTGCTGTGTCCTGTGGAAGGTGCTCTGTGGGACAGACAGGCTGCTGGGCATCAGGTTGTCTAACACCCACCTTTAGAAGTGCAGAAGGAAGGACCATGGCCCAGCCACACCTTCCACGGGAGGCTTCAGTCAAGGCCTGCATGGCCTCTGGGCCCACAGCTGACCTCGCCACGGACGTCCCTGCCTTGCAGGAGCTCCACGTGCTGCCGTTCTGCAGCCAGGGGCGCCTGTCCATGTGCCCACATTGGGGTCCCATTGTTTCAGCCAGCCGCCTATCAGCCAGGCGAGTTAGAGAGCCTCAGCCCAACACAGGCCGTGGAAGCTGAGGCCAGGCCACGAAATGGCCGGTGGAGTCCCAGCAACATGAGGACTGTCAGGGTAGGGCTGTCCCCTGTCTTCTAGCGCCATGGGCTGGCCCATGTGGATGCAGTAGGGGCTCATTCCTAAGTTTGTTGGTGGCCGTGGGTGCAGAAGCTGGGCTCAGAGCGGCAAACACACAGTCTTCACAGGAGTTTGCTGCCCGGGGCCCCGAGCCCTTGACCCTGAGGCTGAGGGCCAGGCGAGGTGCAGCGTGGAGAGTGCACGGGGCTTCAAGTGTAGCTTCCCTGCAAAGCATGCAGGGCCTCAAACTCCGGGGCAGGTTTTTGCTGTCCATCCTTTGATTTCAGCCACCCCTTATTGAGTGCCTGTTGTATACCAGGCCTTGTGCTGGGCGCTGGTGCATAGACTTGAGGAAGGTCGTACTTCAGCTGCTCATGTGTTGGGGTCTGAGAAGGCTGCGTGCAGCACCCAAGGGGCTGCCAGGCCCAGCGTCAGCAGCACCCAGAGGCAGGCAGGTGCTGCTCACCCAGTGCCTACGGTCACTTGTGTCACCATCTCTGCCTGAAGGCTCCACCTCTCCCTGTGTTTGGCACAGAAGTGGGGGCTCATCGGGGAGGGGCCGTGGATAAGATGGGAAGCAGCCCCTCGGGGAAATGGGCCCAGGGCTGGATCAGGAAGCCCCGCAGTCTTGCTGGCCTGCAGTTGTGGAAGAACAAAGCTGGGCTCAACGAGACAGAAAGAATAAGGAAACAAAAACAGAAAAAGCGGGAGCCCCCTCAGGTTGAAGTGACTACTGCGGACTCGCTCCGAGGGGGATTCTCAGGTTTCCAGGATATTCTCAGATTCAGAAGGCAATCAGGGAAAGACCCACATGATCTTGAAACACAACCTTGAAACTGTCAGAGGCTGAGTGCCGACCACCAACCAGGGAATGCAGACCACCCACCCAGGGCCCTACGGGGTCCCCTGGCCCCTCCCTGGACTGTCCAGTGCAGACCACCCAGCACAGAGCCTGGGGCCCCGGCCCTTCCCTCCATGATGCTGCGGAGCAACGTAAGCTGCAGTCTGTTGGGGGAGCGTCCGAGCAGGGCAGGTGTCGCAAGGCCACGAAAAGAAGAATCACAACGAACATGTGCCTTGGGCTGGCATCAGCGGGCAGCAGAGCCTCCCATCCCCCCTCCTGGACTTGACTGCTGCAGGAGCATGGCCCTGGACACTGACCACTGAGGCACCACAGTCCCCTCCAGCCAGGGTGCTCTGTCGGCCCAGGTGGGACAGCATGGAGATGGAGCAGGTGTCCACGCGGGCTGTGGCCTGGATGTGTGCCCTGGGTCCCAGGAGCCCCTGCGGTGGCAGAGGAGCCATGGTAGACCCGCTTTGACATGGTCCACGCGCCCAGGGGCCGACGCTGGCTTTTGACTGCTGCTTGCCCTGCAAACCTGGATGGCCCTCTGCACATCAGGAAGCCATGCCCAGAAGAGAGTAGCGGCCCCTCATGGGCCGGGTGGCCTTCTTTCTGTGTCACTCTTCTTCCTTTCTCTCCTGTTGTCCCTTGTCCTCCTTGGTGGAAAGCCACCAGAAGTTGAGTCTAAAATGAGGAGTCCCCAGGCTGAGTCCTCTGTGCATGGCAGTGGACGTGGTGGGGTTCCTGGGACATCAGGGAGAAGATACTTGCAGGTTTAAGGAGGAACGGGTGGGGGTAGAGAAGAGGGTCAGGACAGAAGGCCAGGTCAGAGATGCTTCATCACTTGAAACATGGTGGAGTGTGGGTGCTGAGTTCAAGGCTGAAGGGCAGTGCCGGGTGCAAGCAGGGGCACCGTGCCATCTTCCTGAGAGGCCCTGTCCCTCACTGTCCCCATCCAGCCGCCGAGTCGTGAGCCCAGGCAGCCTGCTTGCTGTGCCCTTTTGCAGGGCCCCCAGCTCTGGCCCTGCTGCTTGCACACGTGTAAGCCCGGCCAAGTGCTCACCAACACGGCTGTCTCGTCTGTTCCCCTCCTTTGCCCTTCACGCCAGTCAGTCGACTTCCTGTCAAAAGGCATGGAGAGGCCATGCACAATGCTTTTAGGGTGCAGATTCCCCACCCACGGGCTTCTCCTCTGGAGCTTGGTCTTGTGTGGATGTGGGTGAGCCTGAAGGGAGGGGCCAGACCCCCATTGGTAAATGCCCAGTGGCTGGAGCACAGCTGTGGGGTGTGACCAGAGTCCAGGACAGGTCGCTGGACTTGAGCTGGGCAGAGAGTGCTGTGACTCCTTTCTCCCTAAGAGAATCAGAAGCCCCATCGGCCTTTTAGGGAGAGGTCCTGCCTGGTCACTGGGAACGTGGAATAGGGTCCAGTTCATTATGCCACCCGGAGAACCAACACAGCCCGCGTTGGAAACCAGGAAGAAGGGATTTAAAAGAAAAAAAAACCAACAGCTCTGCCGTGGTCGGCGGCCCTGCCTGCTGTCTACAGGCTGCTGCTACCCACTCGTCACAATTAAAATGAAGTGTCCGTCAGCGGCTATCTTCTCTGTGTGGCCCATATGTTTCTGAGCTGATACTGTCCGGATTATTCTGTTCGGGAAAACGATAACGGCTGTTTATAACCTTGGCAAAGGCTGAGGCCTAATCAGGCTGGAGCACATTTTCACCGACTGGCTGATAACAGGCTGTTAGCAGCCTTATCGCTGGGGAGCGATAGGCCAAAATAAGCAGATCTCTGAGCACAGGAGCCCAATCGAGTGCTGCACACTCCGGCCCGGCTTTATTTTTAGATTCCCTTTTGCTGGTTGATATCAGAAGGCTCCGAGGAAGGAGGTGGGGCAGATGGTAATGTGTGCCCGATGGGGTCTGAGCGAGGTGGGGGACGTTAGTCAACAGGAGAGGCAGAGGGTCAGCCCTGCTGCTGCTCCGGGCTCCCTTCAAATGAGGGAAACAGGAGCAGGTCCTGGGAGACAAAGGAAGGGAGGCGGCTGTGCTGGGCCTGCTGTGTGGCCGCCCGCCTGCCTGCGCGCCTCAGCACCTCCCCGTGGAGCCTCCAGCCTGGCAGCCGGAGGCGCCCGCGCTGAGACAGGCGCCCAGCCCTCTCCTGGGTGGGACTGCGGAGTGACTTCCCTGCCCCACACGTCCTCACTACACAGGTTACAGGAGAGGACAGTGACGAAGCCGGGCCCTGAGCACAGGGGCCCTCAGTCCTGGCCCCGGGGCTCCCAGCAAGTCCTTGGTTATGGAGGAGACTCTCCCCGGGGAGGGGGCGGTGAATTCTCTGTCTGCCTCTCCTCCAAGCCGTCAAGGAAAGGCCTTGAGAGCCAAACCTGGAGCTGGCTTTGGCTTACACACTGAAACAAAAAGTAGGAGGTCCCAGTGCACAGTGGCTGCTGCCTCAGTCACACCCAGAGGGAGGTCACAGGGATCGCCTGCAGTCAGTAGCCAGCAGCCTGTGGTGGAGGTGGTGCTGGGTGGAGCCCGGCCTCCAGAGCCCGGCAAGCTACCCCCCCCCCCCCCCCCCCCCCGCTGCCCGAGCAGGGCCCTGCATTCTGCACGGACCTTCATGGGGAATGATGTTAGGCCTTGGACTCCCTGTTCTGTCTGTCTCTGCCCCTCTTCTCCCCCTTCCCTCCACTCTCCCACCTCTGGGCAACTGCTTGATGGAGAAGTCGCTTTGTCCCTCTGGAACTCCAGAGTGGAGTCAGGCGGTGGGGAAGAGGGGCAAGGGCCCAGGGCTGGAGGAGGGGGCACTTTGAGGGGCACACAGAAGGCCACGGGAGCACCACCATTATCATGCTAATGTAGTTACAAGGCTCCCTTTACCCATTAATCTCTGAAGAGCAGGGTCCCTACCCTGTCACACAGCCCCAAATGACAACCACCTGTGCCTCCAGAACAAAACAGAGTGTTTAGGACCAAATGGTGCCATGACGCAGGAAGGGGAAAATCAAACACTTTGTCTGACTTTCCAGCTCACACCTGTGCCATGGCCAGCTGCCGGGCGTTAGGGTGCCTCACACCCAAGTCTAGGAAACATCTCCAAGGAAACTCAAAATGCAGGGAGATTATTAAATGTCTGTTTTTAAAATCCAAACTGAGATTTTTCTGCATTAATTTCTATTTTTCCTTTTGGAAATTAGTGCTGATGAACTAAATGTAAGTGACTTGGGTTGACACTTTCGATTCACTGACGAATTCAGTGGAGGAGTCTCTTGTGCTACCCTCCCACAGTTGGAGAGCTGTGGAAAGCTAGCCCTGGAAGGGGCTTGCGTCTGGCCTGGGCCACCGCCGACTTGGCTACTAGACCTCTGATTATGAGTTCCTTCCACATAGGCTGGCCTTTTGTCACATCATGTGAAAAGGGTCCTTGGGTGTCCGCCCAGGGAGCGAGGTAGCACTTGCCAACACCTGCTACCCTGTGCCACAGAGGCTGAGTGGTGGCTGAGGGGGGCAGGAGTGGGCAGCACTGTCCCTTGGCTCTGTTGTGAAGATGGCAGGAACGGAGGTCAGAACGCCGTACCAGGGCAGCACTCACGTGTAGGTCTGAGCGTCCTCCCAGGAAAAATGGCCAGTGGAACAGCTTCCCCCTCCAGGTAGGACGCTAGCTCTCTAACCACCCTTTCCCATGCAAACCCATTCCATCCAGAGATGCAGCTTGCTGGTCACAAGTGTTCGAATCACGCCGTCTTAGGGCTGGAAGGACCCGCTCTGCAGCACACCTCCTCATTTCGCACGAGAGAGTGGGTCCTCCAGAGAGGGACTGACTGGTCCAGGGAGGCTGAGCCAGGGCTTCACTAACCTCTCCACCTCTCACTCGGTGACTCTGCATCTTTGGGTGACTTAGGTTTCGTCGTAGGAGGATGCATTTAAAGTAAACCCCAGACTGGCCACGCCACTCCTCACCCCTCCGTGAGAAGAGGCTTGCGGCCCCCACACGGTTTCTGAGTTCGTCAGAGCCAGGGATTCTGTTGTCTCAGGGTTCCCAGGCTCCCCACGTGTGGAGCTGCGCAGTGTGCTGGCCGTGGGGTCCTTGAATGAATGAGTGACCATGGCTGCCAGTTGGCTCCTTCCCTGAAGGACCCTTCTGGGTGTGTGCATTTGTGGCCTGCGGTTCCTCAGTCTCTTCCAGGAGGGGCTTCGCTCTGCAGAGCCCCTCCGCACCCAGGGAGTGCTGTCCACTTCCTTCACAGTTGGTTGCTCCTGAGGGCCTGGGAGGACCGGTGATCCTGTGGGTCGGTTGACTCTGAGGTTCTCAGTCACAGCAATCATGCTCTTCTTAGCTGCCCAAGACCCTCCTGAGGGCATTGCTATAGAAAGACACCTTGTCATTTGTCCTGGAGAGAGAGGGACTTGCAGGACGTTATGTAACATGTCTCCTGTGGAACTGCAGGACCTGGAGCAGCATTTGGATCAGAGGAGTTTTTGTGAAATGGATCATACTTGAATTTTTGCTAAATGAGTGAATAGCCATGATACGTCCACTTATGCTCAACTGGGCCCTGCCTTCCAAGTATAGAACTGGACCCGGTCATTGTTAAGTCCCTTGCAAAATACACAGCTTCACATGAACAGAGTCCGAGCCTCGAATCTCGGCCAGGATAAACTCTTGCCCTCAAAGCATGAATTCTGCAAGTCCCCTAAAAGTCTGTATTTTCAGACCTGTAGCTTGCAGTGCCAGGACCACTGGTGTACCAGGTCTCCTCTCATCTCCACCCCACAAGATGGCAGCCACAAAGACCTGAGCCCATGTGAGCTTCTCAAAGCAGACACTCAGGTCAGAATCTAAAGCAGAGAGACTATGGGGCGGGGGATGACAAAACTGCTGTTTTATTGGATCTAACTTGCTCTTCAGAGGCACGTGACTGGCATATTTGGGTCATTAAATATAAAGACATTCTGCTTATGAATTATGCCAGCAAGATGTTTTCAGATCATACAAAAACGATGGTGTAGGGACGGCCAAGATGTGCCTTTCTGTGTGTTCGTGCACACGTCACCCCTGATCTATGTAAGGCAGGGGTACTCTGCACTGCAGGCGGCATCGTTCACCTGGGGTTACAGACCCTTTCATAAACACTCAGTCACTTAAGACGCATGTGAGCTAAATAAATAATAAGCTCCTTGCCCCTTGAACAGAGTATGAAGCCTAAATATTGAAAAATTAGGCAATTTAGCTCAAGGCAGAATTTGCAGAGAAAGCATGACCCGGTGAGCCAGACCTAAGTGCCGGCAGCAAGAATTTTGATCTGTAAACATTTTAATAATGGCAGGTCGCAACGGGCCTGAGAGAGTCTCTCGGTTAGTCTTCAAGCTTTTATTCAGCACCTGGTATGTGCCTGGTACTGAGAAAGTATTCAAAAAAAGAAAGAAAGAAAAAAAAAAGGCTAAAACATGCACAATTCCTTACTAAAATACGTTTTTGCAGTTTGGTGAGCACATTCTAGGTGCCAGACAGTTCAATATGGACCATAATTAAAACATTAGCTCCTGGAATACAGACAACATCAGTTCTGGGGGCAGAGAGCAGTGAAGTTCTGGGCTAGTGGCGGGGAATTGACAGCGAGGCAGAGGAGTTGGAGCTACGGATTGAAAAATGGGTAGGACTGGAGCCAGAGAAAGGGGGACAAGCACACACGACATTTATTTGCAAACCACCAAATAAGCAAAAGCAGAAAGGTCGGAAAGAGAGTGCCATTTTTGTATCAGCAGCCTCTGCGTTTGTTTCCTTCTGGTAAAAATGGAAGAAATGATGTCCGTGAGTGTGTGCCCCCACCTGAGAGAGCGTGGCCAGCCTGTCAGCAGGACCCGGCGCTGGTTCTCAGGTCCCCTGAGAGCCTCTGTGTAGGGACGTGGCCTGTGGGATGGTCAGGCTCGACTTTGGGAAGAGGCAGGCTGCAGGCTGATGGACCCTGGCAAACGCAACCCTGCTGGGGAGGAGTGCCTAGGTGCCCCGCGGCGCCTCCCTTCCCAGACTGAGCTCTGTCTAGGATTGTCAGGCAGGTGTTCAAATAAATAATGCAGCTAAAAATACTTCCAGCAGCAGCTGGGACTCCCTTAGCCCTGGGATGGGGGAGCGCAGCCTCCCACCACCTGGGCAGGTGTGTGCTGGCCCCAGAAAGGCGGAGTAGACACTGCAGACAGAGCCCCGTGTGGACAACCGCCTCATGCCCACTGGAGACAGGAATGAAGCAATCATTTCATCCAGCATTGCCTGGAAACAGGTGTGGGGCTGAGGCCAGAGAGGTGTAGTCCACAGCAGGCCCGTTAGCAGCGTCCACTAGGGGGCGACAGGGTTCCGGGGAGTGAATGGAACCCCGGAACTGCTGCCCATCAGGCGCTGCCCACCACCAACAAGAAGTGCTGGTGTGACCTCAGAGACCGTGAACTGTGTGAATGATCACGATGACGACTTTTAACGTGCTAGCTATCTATTATTAAGTGCTTCCTATGCGTCAGGTGCCAACTGGGCGGTTTCATGTGATCCTCCACAGAATGTCGGGGTAGCAAATAATATCCCTGTTTGCACAGATTCAGAAACTGAAGTTCAAAGTGAAAGGTCTTGCCCAGGGCCACACTTCTAGAGCTGACAGATGCAGCCTCTGATTGCTGAGCTGCAGCCACCTCTGCAACACATGAGTTTCGTTGCAACCTGCCAGTCACACGGCATGTTTGGCCTTTTCCTGGACCCTAACCTCTTTGTACCTGTGCATAAATAAAAACAGCTTGTGTCGTTGGTTTTGTAGCATATACAAGGTAATTCTGGAGACTCTGTGTCCCAGGGGCAAGCAACTGGCTAGGAACCATTTTTCCATCCACTCTCTCTCAGGGTTCAATCCGAGGTAGGGTCAGGAGAGATTGTGCTACCCCTCCCCTTAGAGGAGGTCAGGAGCGTACGTCTGGGGTGTGTCCTTGGGATGTGTCTCCCCACCCTCCATAAAGACGGTCAGGTGCCTTCCAATATCATGCTCGGGCCTCTGAGGAGGTGGCGGGGTGGTCCCGATGCACCGGCCTCCATTAGGGGTGCTGTCCCCGTAAGGTGAACTCCAGAGCATTTAAGTCCAACAGGAATATTTGGCAACCAGAAGTACTTGGGATTTGGGTGGCTGTGGGTGAGCGTTCATGTGGCTTTGACCCAGGAGCACAGGGGCAGCCAGATTCTGAGCTCCTAGGGTGTGTGGCCCCTGCAGTTCCTGAAACGGAGGCTGTTCAAGGGGGTCGGTAGACTCAGCAATGCCTTTGACTCTTTGACCCAACAGAATTTCTGTGGAAATGGTGGGGATGTGGGAAGGGTGCCCTCTGTGGCAGGTGGGATCCAGTTTGGAAAGAGGAGTCTGTCTCTGAATTTCAGATTCCAGATGTCGTGACCTGTAGGGGAGATAGACGAGGGTCTTCTAAACAGAGCATGAGGTCTTATTTTCTCAGTGAGTCTGGCCCGCGTGCTGGATCGCATTTAGACCTACCGAGGAAGGGCTCACCCTCAGGGTCTGGACGGGTGACAACCTTTGGTTGATAAGGAAAGTGTTCCAGGATTTCCCTCAGCCTTGCTTACAGCTGTGACCCCTGCTGACCTGATGGACTAGCAAGCGGGTCTGCAGAGGAGGCCTGCCCAGGAATGCTGGTCCTTGAGGGACCGTGGTCAGGGAGGCGTCCCAGGAGCAAGCAACTGGCTAGGAACCATTTTTCCATCCACTCTCACTCGGGGTTCGATCCAAGGTAGGGTCAGGAGAGACTGTGTTATCCATCCCCTTAGAGGAGGTCAGGAGCTTACGTCTGAAGTCTAGAGTAAAAGATAGAATGAACCATGGTCCAAACGACAATATCCAGCCTGAATCTGGACACCACTCCTGCTTGGCCTGAGTACTTGAAATCCTCAGGCTGTAAATCAGAGTAGCTTCCTTTACGGGAAGTTAGGGGTAGGCGTATGGCATAGTGGACCACTGGGGGTCTTTTAAACCTGTGTACGTATCTTGGATCAGGATTTTTGTGTGGAAGCCCAGGCACGTGCATTTTGTGCAAGCTCCCCAAGTGAGTCTGTTCCAGGTCCTGCTGGGCTGTGACCGTTGGGTTGCTTTAGATGACTCCACGGCAGCATTGTCTCTGGCCTGTCCGACATGCATTCCAGCAATCGAGCAGTATTCCTGCCATGAAATTGGTGATGTCTGGGCTCCAGAAAGCGGGTGGGGTCCGCGTGTTTCTAAAGCGTGTGCATGTGGGCGTACACTCCTCTGCACGCTGATGCACACAGTCTGCTGCCGGCCCTGCGCCTTGTGATCAGAGCAACGTGGACGTGGCAAGACTGGGCAAACTGACCCTCCCTGTCTCACCCTCCCTGCAAACTGGGCTAACGTCCTCCAGGTAAAGCCCTGGAATCCCAGGCTGACCTTTTCATCAGGCATTATGATCAAGTTGCGCGTCTCCAGTCCTACCACAAATGCCTGCCCCGTGGGAAAGTCAGAAGGCCCCAGGGTTCCTGGACACACCAGAGACCTCGTGACAACTGACTCTGATTCTTTGGAACTAATCTGTACTGAATGCAGAATACCCGGCTTCCCATGGAGCCTGAAGAGTGCTGTGTCCAGCTGGGCCTTGTACCGTTCTTCTTCCAGGCAGGAAGGCAGCAAGAGAGGGTGCTTTCTGCCTCAGGCAGTCCTTCCCTCCTTGTTCCGCATATGTTCTATTTTTTTCCAGTCTTGTGGTCCTAAAGGCCACTTGGCAGATGTCTGTGTTCACCCTGTGTGATGCTAGGCTCCTGGGTGGTGGAGACTGCTGGTCTTTGGGGGGATGTGAAGCCCCTGTGGTGCTGAATCCCTGTGTGGACATGCCAGCCCTTTCAGGGACACAGGGACATGAGTGACAGTTTATATGGCAATCAGAGTCAGCACCGCACCCCACACCCTGGCCCTGCCCATGAAGGCAGCCGAGCTCCGAGGTCTCTGGTGTGTCCAGGAGCCCTGGAGCCTTCTGACTTCCCTGGGAGGAAGTCACAGACAGAAGCTGTCCTTCGCAGGCTGACGTCTGCTGACCCAAGCAGAAGCCCCTCCAGTATGTCTTCAGCCAGTGCCCAACGGGGGCTCACACGGGGAAATGCCGTCAGTGGCCTGGAGTGCTCCTGCCCCCAGGCCCCGCTACGTCTCATCTGGCGTGAATATGTGTGGTGTCTGGGTAGGAGTGGGCAGCGGCCGGCCTGCCGGGTGGTAGAGAAGCCCAGCGGAGCCCTCCTGTCTGGTCTTGGACCTGCAGTCAGGAGGTGCTTTCTTCCCAGGGACCCAGCGTTCCCGCGGTTCCCTGCTGAGGTGCGTTCACAGCCACCGCGTCTACCGCAGCAGACAGGTATCGGGGCACCCTTGGGCAGCGGGAGGGAGCCCCTCTCCAAGAGTGACAGGATCTTTAGTAGCATCCTGTTCTGCTGGCCAGAACCCAGAAGAAGACGTCAGGCCGGCGAGGGCCAGCACGGGAGCCCTGGGCTTCCTTCCAGTCCCAGGGCTCTGCTGGGTTCTGGGGCATGGACGACTGCCCACTCCCAATTCTGGAATCTTCCCCTTGATGTCATCATGCAGGGGGCTCTTCCAGGTGGGCCTGGTGGCGGAAGGTCCTCTGGGCGTGGGGGAGCACGGGCTGGCTGCTTTCTGTCCCCAAGCCCTGGGGCGGGCAGTGGACGGCTGCCTGTGAACTTGGGAGCCAGAGGACGCGGGCTTTCCCCTTGTGTCTCACAGTGACAGCAGGGTTTCGAGTCTCAGTGACTCCATCTGCAAAACTGGTGGCAGTGTTTTCCTGCTCTGTGCAGCACTGGGGAGGAAGGGAGGCTAAGGACTGAGGACACGGAGGGCTTCGCTGAGCTGTGGCGAGTCAGGCTCTGCCTCTCTCACGCCATCTGCCACTCTCCTCTGCAGACTTTCAGGTCTAAGTACCTGCTGGTGACCTAGTGGACGGCGCTGGACATCTCCCTTAACTCCATCGCTCTGAAATCCCACAAGGTTCAGGGTCCTTAGATTTGTGAGGCAGCTAAATGGAATGTCTAGAGTCCAGGCTTCTCCTTCTCTGATTGACTTGCCACAAAGGTACAGGGAGGAAGTGCTGTGGTTTTATTTAGTTGAAAGAGTGTATTAGCCCTCAGAAGACTCTACCTTCCTTTATTTTTTAAGGCTATAGCATGGATCATTTACTGAATTGTTAATCATTTAACTATATGAACAAAACCCAGACTAAGAATCCAGGGTGTTCCTCCTGGCCTCCTGGCCTCCACCCACCCCTTAAATAGCAAGAGTATGTCCGTGAGGCACGTGGTCTGGCACACGGTGCGGGTACTGCTCAGCCCCAGGGGCCCAGATCAGAAGGCCCACCATGGCCCAAGGCCCAGCGCAGCTGCAATTGTACTGGTGAGCTTAGGTTCTGGCCCAAACGTGGCAGGTACAGCCCTGTGAAGGTAGTTCCCTCGTCGTCACCATCCTTAGCAACCTGGGGACTCCAGACAGCAGGAGCAATGCTCAGCTTTGATGGTGGCGGGCCCTGCACTCCCAACTGGGCCTTCCTGTGGACAGTGCAGAGGAGAAGGGTGCCTGTCCTGTCCTCCCTCCCCGACCTCCCTCCTGCAGGAACCCATCCTCAGTTATTCCCACACTTATTCCCACCGTCCTGGCCTGGCTGAGACTCTATCCTCAGTTCTTTGAAGAAGGGTTTGACCATCACCAAGGGTCTAGGTGCTCTGCCGAGTGGCCCCAGGTGTTGTCTGGGAGGACAGGGCTAAACCCTGTGTGGCCACCCTGCTGAGTCATACACACCTGGTGTTGTGTTCTCCGTGTTACCAGCAAGTGTGGGGCATCTGGGGAGTCGTCATCCTCGGGGCCACATGGTTTGTAGGAATAGTGAATCTTCCAGGCCGAAGCTCTGAAATCTGTGCTGAGAGGAGCTAAGCAGTGAGGAGCTCAGGCCTCTCATTTATGAAGGCGAAGCTGGAGTAGGTGAGCTTGCATCAGTAGGGCGCACTTACAAACCAGACCCTGACCCAGGTGGTCTTCCCATGAGACCTTGGGGTGGACGGTCACCCTACTGGCCTGGTCACATCTCTTACACACATCTCTGCCCAAACACCAGGCTGCTGTTTTTTAAACCAAGCCCAGAAGGACAGCTGAGTGCATAGGGCTTTCTCGGGCCAGCTATCCCCAGGCTCATGCTGGGCTCTGCCCACTAAGCTGGTAGGCACTGGGCGGTGTCCAGCCTGGTCCTGTTTAGAGCTTTGGTGGTCACCAGGGTGTTAGTGTTGTGTGAGTGGCAGGCATGTGAAAGGGGCTGGAGGCAGAGAGGGACAGCTGCATGTGCAAGCCCCCGTCAGACCGCCCGGTCATCTGAGTCGTGTGCATGCTGGAAGGCCAGAGCACTTGGTGAGGATCATGGGCTGGCTGGAGGACCTCCCCTCTGCCTGGGCCGTCCTGCCGCAGAGCCCGTGCGCTGCCTGTGGCTGCAGAGGGCCTTTGCTACGTGCCGGAAGCGTGGTGTTATTATTGCTCTCCCCCATTTAATGTCTGTCTCTTAGGCAGCTGGTGATGTTTTAATGAAGCTGGAATTGTATAGTCTGTAGCGGTGGATAATCATAAGCTGCCGAGTCAGAATCAAATTAATAATTCATGAAATTAAAGTGTATAATTAATTTGAACCGTGCAGATGAGAGGAAGGGCCGGAGCTCACAGCCTGGAAGGAGCTCAAGTGTGGGGAGTGTTTATTTACTGAACTCAGCGTCGATTCCCAAACAGCGCAGACCTGCACGCAGCGTGGGCAAGTCTGCGGGTCGACCTGGACGCATACGCTCCCCCAGATCAGGGATGTGCACCCCAAATTTGGAATGAGTCTCTTAGAAGCTGGAAAGCATTTTAATCAGTTTTGATTTGCCCTTCTCCGGTGCCAGAAGAATCTTATTCAAATGGTAACTGAGATGGCCAGGCGTCATAGCAACGTGGTCCTTTGTAGCACGGGTCCTGCAGAAGTCCCTGTTAGAACTTCCGCTCCTAAGAGGGTGCTCCATCTGTCTGTCCCCGTCTGTCCTTCTCTCTCTCAACAGCCAAGATGCCTGTCTTGCTCTGGACATGGGGATGATGGCTTCCCCTTTGCAGTAACTACAGGGAAAACATAGTTTTGGTGTCATTCCAGAAACAAGTGAAGGGAAGGCCGCCCAAGCATCCCTCAGGGGTGGCCCTGGCCAGACTCCCGACACCCTCTGCCTTTTCCTCTCTCTGTCTCTGTGTATGGGTTTCTGTGGTGTCGGTGGTTGACCTCAGGCCCGGGCACTCCAGGCAAGCGCTCTGCCACACCTCACCCCCTGCGGACGTGGTGTGCTGTGACAGGCAGGGTCTCGCCTGTGACCCCTTATCTGCCAGGTGGCTCACGTGAGTCTAGATGTCTGCTGGACCCTTCACTGTTGTGTTAGGGGTGCCTGAGCAGCTGGTCCCCGTGTTCTGACCAGGGCTGCAGGATGCCCTTAGAGCACAGCAGCTTCCCGCCCCACAGGGACTTGCAGGGATGATAAGAAGGAGCAGGAGTCTGCGCCCGCCCGTCCCTCTGTGTCAGGCCTTGGAGAGTTCTTGTTCTAAAGGGACAGTGACTGGGACCCCTGATGTGAGTAATGATACCAAGGCCCCCTTGGTCTGGGCTGGATGGAGACTCAGCCAGCTTCCCATGCTCAGGGCGGCAGAGTTCATCTGTCCCTCATGAGAAGGCTTCCCCGTCTGCCTCCGTGGGCATACTTCTGTGGGACGCAGTGCCTCACTGGCGCCAGGCCTCATGTACCCGCATCACTGCTCCTGGGGCGGGGGTCCCTGGTGAGCTTCCCCTGGCATGGCCTTAACTCCTGCAGGACTGTCTGCTGCCCCGCAGGTAAGGCTTCAGCCACTGGTTGGTGTCTGTCAAATGGGCTGGTCATCCACCAACACAGCTCAGGGTTTTGTTTTGCTCTCAGTCGTCCTGAAACCATTGCATTTCTCAGGCTGATGCACCCATCAGAATCATCTGGGGCCAACCTTTAATAAATGCTTCTCAGTGGGAAAAGATAGCAGCCCTCTGGAGTGGCTGGCTTCCTCTTTTCTTTGCACATGGGACCGAGTTCTCTCTGTGCAGTAGCTGTCCATGATTTGGCGGGCAAGAATGCCAAGACAGAAATAAGGTGACTGCCCAAGATGAGGAGCGTGATGGGCAACTGTCCTGTGGTCTCTCCTCTTATTTTTCAGTTGGTGGCTGGAGCCTTTGGTGACCCCAGGATTTGCAAATAAAATTTAGCTTCCTCAGAGCTTCTGGAATCTCCTTCTCTTGTGTTTAATTGAAAATTATTTTGTTTTTTTATTTTCCTATCCTGGGCGAACTACGAGTCATCTTATTGGGAAGGTATCACACTACCTGATTTTCTGTACAGCCACTGTAAACTCAAAAGTTTCATCTGTGAACAAGTGATAGACCACTTGAGAGCCTGGCTGAACGTGCAGAATCTGCGTGCAGCGTTTACCTGTGAGCTTTCTCTCGACAGACAAAGGTTTGGGTCAGTCACAGTCGCCTCCTCCGGGAACAGGATCTTTCTGATTCAAGGATGTTGATTAGAATTTGCAGGCACTGTGGCGTTTTTGTGCCCTGGGCTTACTCTAGAGAGAAGAGGAGAGCAGGGCATGGAGTCCTGCTCTGCTCACACGTCACCTGCATACCTGGACAGTGACCCTCAGGCCCAGTTATTTTAGTCCTGCAAACAGTGATTAGCATAGCATGCCACTGAAGGGCTTAATCAGCCCAGTGGCCTCCCGCCACATGGACAGCTGGAGCCCGTGGATTAAGACAGAAGCCCGGGCCACATCTGGATGTGTGGATGGTGAGTGGTGGCGAGCGAGGGAGCGAGGGGGTGTTGTAAGATTGTGGGCGTGGCCACCTCCCTCTCCATGGCTCAGCACCCTTTGACACTGTTGAGTGTGACATAGAAGTCTGTGTGGGGTAAGATGGTCTTGGGGAAGGAGCACTTCCTAAGACCTGGAAGACTAAAGCGTGCTTCGGTGGTGGAAGCAGCCACACTGTGAGCAGCAGGACAGGAGGCCTGGAGGCTCCAGGGGCCCGTGTTGTGCACGCTCCTCCCCAGGGAGGCAGAGTCGGGAGCTGTCTCAAGGGCCGCTACATGGCACTGGGAGAAGCCTCTGCTCTCCAGGCTTCCTCCTCCTGGTTTTGTTGTACCAGGGATTGAACCCAGAGGCACTTTACCACTTTACCCTTTTTACTTTTTATTTTGAGACAGGATCTCACAAAGTTGCTTAGGGCCTTGCAAGTTGTTGAGGCTGCTCTTGAACTTGCAATCCCCCTGCCTCAGCTTCTGGAGCTGCTGGAGTTACAGGCGTGGCCACCTCACCAGGCTCAGGGACTCCTTTGATCATTTCTGGATCGGATGCTCCCGCGGTGCTGGATGGTGTGAGGGATTTGCTAGAGCTCAACACCAAGCTTAGGCCTGACTGGGTCACACCTCCAGGGGTAGAGATGTCGACCTTTAAGCAGCCCTGGAATGAGTTACTGCGCTCACCCCCTGGCATGTGCATGATGAACATAATCAAATGTGGTCGTTAACTTGTGTAATTTATGCGTTTGTCTAATGTGTGCCCTCAGGGCCTGTCTTACAGTCTTAGAAAATCCCTGGGTTCTGTGGGTCTGACTGCAAGGCTTGGAGAGGGGCTGGGCTCATGTCATTTACTGACCGCTTGCTCTGTCGTAGATGGAACCACATTTGGTTCCATTCAGAGAAGCACACTGGGCATTTCAGTGAGGCACACCTGCAAGCACTCCCACAGTGGGCCAGCGAGTGGCCTGGCAACCTGCCCTTGTGGTTCTGCAGCGTGGAGCAGCGGAGCTTGGTCCTTTTGTCTCCTGTCCCCCACAGCTTGACTCGAGTCACACTCACAGGGTGGGAAGGGGTCTTGAGTTGAGTGGGACAGAAGCCAGTGATCCTGTCCCACACACCAGAGAGCACTCATGGTCCCACGGCCCTGGCACGTGAGGTGGGCCTCGGGTGCCCCCAGTCCACAGGCTTTCCTTTGTCTGCACGTCAGAGGCCCTGGGCCCAGCTTCCAGGTGAGCGGTTGAGCTGCTCTGCTGACCCGAAGGACCCCCTGGGTTGGTGGCCAGTCTGCGGGGGAGCTCTTCCCTAGGAGGTGTCTCCAGTGTGACCACCGTGTTGACCTCCTTGTTTACCGTTTGCTGAGAGCCCGAGGAAGGAAACAAATGAAAGAAAGTGGTGTTAGCTATGAGATTGGTGTGGCTGCGGCCATAACGGGACCCGGTGCAGGGCGGGCCTCCTGCAGAAGTGGACGCAGTGCCCCCAGGGCTGGAGAGATCTGCACTGTCCTCCTGTTTCCTATGCAAACCAGCAATTTACTTGTTTTACAAAAGGGATAATTTATGATTTATAATTTTCAGAAGTTGTTTATTATCATCATAACATTTCACCACAGGCAGCAGATAGCCCATTATTCAGAGTTATAATGTATTTTGATTTGGACAGGGCAGAATAATGAAATGGAGGAAGTACGGAAATATGGTGTTAATGCTAAGCAAACACACTTCACTCAGCAGAAGGGGACACTCTCTCAGCCAAATAATCGCTTGTTTTTCCAAAGATGTGTACTTTTGCTCAGGCCTCTGTCCTAGCGTCACCGCCCTGGCCCAGCGTCACTGAGTGACTTTTAACTGCAGATGCTTCTCCGTCCCGAATGTCCCCCAACCAACACAACATACATGACAGGCTACACGAACAGTCGTTCTCCCTCAAAGCCGCGTCTCTGCCTGGGTGCCAGTCAGCAGGACTGGAGAGGCCAGGCACGTCGGCTGGCTGTGACCTCTAGGAAACCGCATGGTCGGGTCGGTGGTCCCAGGGTGACTGCGGCAGGCTCCTGGGCCCTGTGCTAGGCACGGACGGCCACTGGTCAGCACATCGCTCAGCGATGTACATTTTCAGGTAACATTCAGGAGTGTATGCTGGCTAGTAGCAGTTTACAAAAAGCAGAAATAGAAGTGTGTGTGAACTCTTCCAGTGAATGAGACTTACCCAAGACCACCCTGTGGAAGGACTCCCCCGAATGACAGATGACCTGCTGGTGGCCGGCTCAAGGCAGGCCTTGACCTCCTGGCCCTCCTCTTGCCACTCGCCACGTGCTTGGGCCGCGCCCTCCTTGGTTTTTTTTCCTTTTTCTCCTCATCTTTGTCATTAAAAACCTGCACTCAGAACTGGTCTCTGAGGGCCTCAACAGGCTGGGCCTAGTTCTGGGACTCACGAGGTATCACACGCTTGTGTCATGAGGAGTTCAAAGGTGCCATGTGTGTTCACACGTGTGTGCACATAGGGTTTGAGAACAACACAAGGCACTTGGCACTTGCTGGGTGGCTGGACCATTCTCAGCCCCTCTCAGGAAATTGAACCTTTTAGGAGGGGTGGGCGTGGTCTGTGTGGTGGGCGTGGTCTGTGTAGTGGGTGTGGTCTGCGTTGTGGGCATGGTCTGTGCGGTGGGCGTGGTCTGTGTGGTGGGCGAGGTCTGTGTGGTGGGTGTGGTCTGTGTGGTGGGCGTGGCCTGTGCCGTCCCCGCCCTCTCACCATCAGGGTTCCGCAGTGTGTTTGGCAGCCGAGGCCGGCCCTCGGCCTCACTGTGCCTTCCCTAGCATGCCGCACAAGTGCATAAGGCAAGGACAGATAATAGGAATAATAGCAATTGTTACTGTAATTACATAAGCAAACGTTATCAGTGCTTCCTGCGCATCAGACACCGTGCAAGCACTTCACGTTCATTGCTTCATTTAATCCTTCCAATAATGGGATGTGCAATACCACCATTACCCCACATCAAATATTTAGAAGCAGTCTTAGCTTCTAGACCTTCCCCGTGTATGCTGCCAGGGATGGCAGAGCCATTGACTCTAGGGTAACGTCTGGAGGGCCTCAGGACATCTGGAGGCCACCCTGGGGTTGGGAGGTTAGGAGTGTCAGGCGGGTGGAGTTGGCACATGTCCCTGGTGGCTTCCCGTCCTGTCAGCTTCACTCTTCATGGAGTGACAGCCACTGGCTGTTGGTCCAGCATGGATGGCAACCTCAGGAAAGAGAGGCCGTGGGCTGGCACGGCTCAGTGGCCTGAAGCCCATGCTGCACCATCCAGGACCTGGTGATGCCTGTTGTGCCCAAAGGCCAGTTAAGTGGCCGCTTGACCTCCCAATAATGCCTCGGAGTGGAGACGTGGGTCTTGGGTTCAAGACACGTGGCCTAAGGACTGTCTGTGAGGGGGACCCGCCTGACCTGTGTCTGCTCCTCATCTGACGAAGGTGAAATAGCACCAGGTCACTTTCTCATCCCGGTCTTCTGACCCAGTCAGCTGTAAGATGTAAAGGGGAGCGAGTGCCCCCTCACCTGTTTCCCTGGGACCCTCCCGTGGCTCTGGCTAGGTTCAGCACCCCGCCTTTCCCAGGGAGAGATGCTGCTGAGGCGGTTACTGGGGCTCCTCCTGTTCTCTCTCTTTAGGCCTCACAGCTGCGCTGGGAAGTGACCAACAGGCAGGCCAGACTCCAGATGCACAAGCCCCCAAAAGTACTGCTTTCTCTGAGCTTGATCAGGACCACAGCAGAGGTGACTCGAGGCTGGGGGTTCTGTGGGCTGTGTCCCTGGGCTGCAGAAGCAGCTAGAGTAGACATGCTCTCCTCCTTTGAGGCCTGCCAACACCTGTCTGTGGCTGGTAGCATTCGGGATGGTTTTAATTTTCATCACTGTATTCGACGGCATGTTTGAATTGTCTTTAATGCACATGCATTTTTTGTCTTATGTGCATAGATGGGCAGCACTCATCAAAACGAGGTCAGGGAAACGGAGATTGCGTGTGTCTGCCAGTGTTTGTGTTTGTGTGTGTGTGTGTGTGTGTGTGCGCACACGCACACTTGTGCCTGACGTGTGGCCTGAGGACCATCTGTGAGGGGACCCCTCGACCTGTGTCTGCAGTCTTGCCCTTCCTCACCTATGCCTCCCTCCCCGGCAGGCTTGTCAGGGCCCATGTCATCTCCCCTTCTCATCAGGGGGAAGAAACACACCGCTTGGCTCCTCTGATTCCAGCCTGTCACTTGATGAGGTCCCTGCTATTTATATTTTTGTTAGGAAGAGAGGAAACACATCAGTAGAACCCAGGCCATCAGCCGTCCTGCTGGGTGCAGGGGCTCCCTGCTCGGGATGTGGGACTGCCCAGCTGGTATTTGAGCAGGGACCAAGAGGTCCACGCTGTGAGTGCGTGAAAGGGTTACTGGGAGCTACAAACAAAAACAACATGCAAATGAGGCCGCCAGCAACAGGTAGACTTAATCAGATGCTGTCAGATGAATTCAGCGTCTCCCATTGTCGCCTCTCCTTGCCTCGCGTTCGGAAGCCCTCATCTGCTCCAGATGTGGTTTAATTTACTGCGACTTGGCTAATTACTGTAATTAAGGATTAATTACTGTTAATTACTTTCACATAAACTCAACGCCAGTCAAAGAGCGGAGCCTTATGAAGCCTGCCACAGAAGTGAGGAGGCTCTGCGGCCTGCGTGAGAGCTCAGGTCTCAGCGTCCCTGGGCCCCCCTGTCGGAAGCATCCGACCTCCCAGCACCACCAGTAGGCAGGGAGGCCAGTGGTGCGCCAAGGGTCAGTGCTCAGGCCCTCTCTGGGTGCCCACCGGCAGGCACGTCCCCACCCAGGGGCAACCAGAAGGACAGGGCCAAGTTGGGCCAACAACCTGTGTAGAGCTGTGCAAGGCCCCAGCCCTGCCCAGAGAGCAGGGCCAGGCTTGTCCTCTCTCCATCATTACCTAGCTGGCGTTGAGCTGGTCGGAAGCCAAGAGTCCATGTTGGTGGGGAGCACGGGAGATGTTAGCCACAGGCAGGGGAGCAGAGATCAGGCACGGGGAGCCAGCGCTGGGGCACCCCACCCCCCGCCTTCTCTTCTGCAGCCTGGTCTCCCGTAAGCAAGGAGCAGGTGAAGCCACGCGGAGGCCATAGTGCCAGGCTTGCAGGCAGGAGGGCGCCCTGCTCTCTGCTGCCTGGGCTCCCAGCTCTGCCAGTCAGGGCTTCCTCTCTCCCAGAGGGGCCAGTTACGTCAGCCTGGTGGCTGCTGAAAGTCTTCCCCTCTGCTCAGTGCTGGGTGCAGCCTCCTCCGGGCACCTTCACCTCTGCACTGAGAAGGGCCCGGATCCCTTTGGTCCTGAACGGACCTCCCCTACCTGGCCTTGGAATGTCACTGTGCCCTTTCTCCCTTCCTTCTTTCCTCCTCAGCGGGCCGCCCTGTCTTTGGTGCAGGTGACGCTGCCCTGCCTCTGGCACTAGCCCCCTCTCTCCAGTCTTTGCTTATCTGTCATCACCCTGTGTGGCACCCTTCTCTGCAGCCCAGGGACACTGCTCCAGCCGTGGGGCCTGCAGGATGTGCAGAGCCTTCCCCAGCCCCAGTGTGCTGGGCTCCTCCCATGGCCAGGTCCTCAGTGGACTCAGCCTCGCTCTGCCGCCCCTCCCCTGGTGCCCACGGGTGCCCGCGGTGATGTGTGTCCTATACTCCTGGCCTTGCCAGGTGTCCTTCTTATCTGTATTTGACACACTTCTGCATGACCCCTCCAAAGCTCTGCTCCCTTGGCCTGTGTCACTCTGGATGTCTCATAGGCATCTCTTCCACTGGGTCCTGAGACAGCGGTGTTTCCATGGCGACCTGACCTCACAGGCACCGCCTGTTCATCTCCCTCTACACTCGGGGTGTTTAAGACGCACCCAAGAGACTGAGTGCTCTTGATGTCAGATGATGGTCCCACGTTGCTGTCATATTCCGCAGGGTGCCGGGCTGTCCTCCACACAGCAGTGCCTCTGCTTGCTGGACCACAGGCCTGAGATCCACAGGAAGGTGTACGCGGCATCTCTAGGAAGTAGGTTTCTCTGCTGTGAGCCAGGCATGTCTCTGAGGCATTTAAGAAAATCCTGGGATCAAACTGTTTCAAAGTAAGGTTCAAATGAGGTCTTTTATGATGGTCACATTTCAAAGCGTACAGAGCGATCACAGTGGCCTACTCTGCTCTCTGCTGCTGCTCCGTACGCCATTCCCTGTGTAGAAAAGGTAGCCTGTGTGCACCTCGGTAAGGTCGCCCTCAAACTGACTAGATGAAACCACTCAAGTATAAAGGAACCTTAATTTGGGACTAAGGGAACATTGAAATCAACTTTTAATATATCCAGTTAAAAATTCAATAAATTAACAAAATTAAGCAACCTTATATCTGAGTTAATTCTAAATGAGATTTTAAGTTTTATTAAATAGTTTTAAACCTTCCTCTTGTTGACCAGCTAAAGGACATTAACTTCTATACAATCGAAGTGTGTTTCTGTTTTTGATAGATGCCTGTGTGTCTGTTTCTGCTGAGGCTGCAGCAATGTTCTTTGGGTATTTTTCTTTGGTTGGCTACTTCAAACGGACCGTTGGGCTGCAGCTCCACCTGCCTGCCTTTACCCGCTGTGTGCCGCTGCGCTGGGTAGGCCTGGGTGTATTCGTATGTGTGCTTGTGTCTGCTGTGTTGTTTGCTGAAGAAATTGATAGATAGAAAATTGATAGAAATTAACATTACACCATAATCAGATCCTGCCATTCCCTGATTGGGATCACCTGCCTGATGTGTGGTGCTGGAATGCTGCTGTGAAGAGCATCGCTGCCAGCTCAGGGTCCCAGTCTGGGTGGGAAGGAAGTGTCCCTCGCACAGTGAGCCCAGCTCAACTAGACTGGTCACCTCATCTGCATGTTTAAAATACAGAGGAGATAAAAACTGCCATGCGGAATCACTTCCTGTATCCTGTTATTCCTTGTCTGAATAATTAATTCACAATTTGAATTTCTTCTTTGAAGTGGTTTTCTGCTTTATAAGCTGTTGCCGTCCGATCACGTGTTGGCCGGCCTTCACCAAACACTGACCAAGTTAGGGACTGGCTGAGTGTTCTTATCCCAGAATATGACATGGACGTACATGGTGCACTTAACACTTATTGGATGCCTGCTGTATGCTACCCACAGTGCTAGGCCCTGAGGACGACAAGTGTTCACCCCCTCTGGTGAGGAATCACAGAATGGGGGCGTGGACGAGATGCCGTTACCTGGTAACACGCGGGGCTTCACAGAGGGAGCACTTTTCTCTTTGTGGTCACATTTTCTAAAGTGCCTGAACAACAGGTAAAAGGAGAGAAAGGGGGAAACACGAATCTTCTACAAGGTGCGTGATCTAGGGAGGGAATGTTCACATAGCACCTTTCTTCTAATGAAGTCGGTTCCTTCAGGAATAACTGTGCAGTGAAGGGGATGTAGAACAAAGAGAACACCATGGCTTATTACTTTACAATCTGGAGAGCAAGAGCTGTGGATAGGAAGTGAAAACAGGAACACGGAACATGTCAAATGCTTACATAATTCATTAATGCTATTGCAAAAATACTCATCTCCTGATAAAATTCAGTGTAAATGCTTAATTTGTTTGCGTATATCATGGAATTGCTACATTACATATTGCACATGCTATATGTGCACCACAATTTTAGTTCATCTATATTTCTATTATAATATATTCCATATTCTCATCACTACCATTTGAAAAATACCACTTTTGTAAAATAAAGTATTTAGATATAAGTTTTCATTCAACACGTGGCAGCATAAAAACTTACTAACTGCCTAAAAATAAACATGCCTGGCTATGCACAGTCTGTGTATGAAATTAAGCTATGGATAGATTATAAGAGCCTCATAAATTTACTGGGAATATCATAGATGTGCATGTGCTAAATGTCAGGTGTGGTGGCACACGACTATGATCCTACCAACTGCCGCAGTCTGGCTGGGCACAAAATAACCGAGCCGCCATGGCTCTCAACACCAACCTGGAAGCCTGAGGCAGGAGGATCTCAATTTCCAGGTCAACTTGGGCAACTTAGTAAACTCTGTCTCAAAATAAAAAGGCTGGGGTGTAGCTCAGTGGTCGAGCACCCCTGGGTTCCAGCCCCAGTGCCAAAAAATAAATAAATGAGAAGATCTGCACATGCCTGTGTGGGTGTACAGGACCCTGGGTGTGCAGGACCTTGGGTATATAGGACCCCTGGTGGTACAGGACTTGGGGGTGTAGGACCCTGGGGGTGCAGAACCGTGAGTGTGCAGGACTGTGGGTGTGCAGGACTATGGGGTTGCAGGACCGTGGGGGTGCAGAACCATGGGGGTGCAACGTGGGCATGCAGGACGTGGGGGTGCAGGACGTGGGGGTGCAGGACCGTGGGGGTGCAGAACTGTGAGTATGCATGACCCTGGGGGTGCAGAACCGTGGGGGTGCAGAACCATGGGGGTTGCAGGACCTGGGGGTGCAGGACTCTAGGGGGTGCAGGACCGTGGGGGTGCAGAAACGTGAGTGTGCAGGACCCTGGGGGTGGCAGGACCTGGGGGTGCAGGACTCTGGGGGTGCAGGACCATGGAGGTGCAGGACCGTGAGTGTGCAGGACCCTGGGGATGCAGAACCGTGGGGTTGCAGGACCTGGGCGTGCAGGACTCTAGGGGTGCAGGACCGTGGGGGTGCAGGACCCTGGGGGGGCAGAACCGTGGGGGTGCAGGGCCTGGGGTTGCACGCAGAGGCCTTGCTGGTGATAGCAGGAACAAGCAGGCAGAGGGACAGGCGGAGGAAGGAGCACCAGTGGGTGAGCTGTGTTGTCCCATCCAGGTCGTAGCTGCCGGCATTGTTTTCCTGCATTTGAGGATGCAACATACTCATTTAGCTTTCAGAACGAATGGCTTTAATAAGGGCAGAGCAAAGAGGTGAGTGACACTGATGGCTGCAGAGGCCCATCAAGGCCGCCCCTAAGGCCATTGAGCCCGTGCCCAGGACCACAGGACCATGAACTCCACAATCAGGACAAGTTTCAGCATGCGGGGTGTCCTTCAATGGCAGGAAGAGCCACTGGGGGCAAGGGAAGGTGTTCATCAGCAGTAAGTGGATGCTGGCCAAGGCCTTCGGGAGGTATTATTTGTGGTGAGGGACAAGGAGCTGGACGGCCGAGGCTGGACGTGACTCCAGCCTCCACAGGCCTGGCGAGGGTCCGGCACAGCGCACTGGGCCCTGAGGGCTGTCTGAGGAGTGAGGACCTCCGTCCCCAGCAGGAACAGGGCTCTGAGCACCTGCAGGAGGAGACCTCAGACTCAGGGAGGAGGCCCTTCTGGCTGCACATCTCTGCACAGAGCTGCTCCAGGCCTCCAGTGCCCCACCCACCTCTTCCCACCCTGCTCTCCTCTCCCATCACCCTGCCTGACTGCTTCATTACAAGCTGCCTCAAGGCCGGAATCGCCCTGCTTAAGCCTCAAATCATTATAATTACCATTATTAGAAATAGCTGCGGGGGAGGCCCCGGAGGCCAGTGAGAGGGGAGCGGGGTGCTGGCCAGCGAGCTCCTTTGAGCTCAGGGACCACAGGCACGTGGCCCCACAAAGCCAGCTGATGCGACGGCTGTCAGCTCGGCTGGCCCCACCTGTCAAGCGGGGGATGCGGCAGGGCTCATTTCTTTAATTGACACCTTCCTCTCTCGTTCCACGCTTGCTCATCTCAACCCCATTCCTCCTTTCATCTTCCTTCATTTCTGTGAGGAAAATCCATTCCTCTGCAGCTCAAAGAAAGGAGAGGGGGAGCCGCACAAGGAACCGTGGCACATAAAACATAGATCCTGACCAAGGCACACACCAGGAGATGAGGAAAGACGGTGTTGGCCAGAGAGGGGGGGACGGACGGGCAGGCGGAGGGGCAAGGTGCAGGAGGAAGGAGGAAGCAGGGTGGGAGGAGGAGGAGGGAGAGGGGCCTGCACAGGAGCAGGGGGTGGACAAGCAGCGAGGCCGTGCTGCCTGGCCCACTCCTGCTCCTCTTCAGTGCAGCCTGCTGGCTCGTTCTGTGGAAGGACATTGAGCTGGATCATGGAAGAGTCCAGGATGGGCATCCCATGGGTGCCTTTTAAGTTCACAGTGGGGACTGCAGAGGACTGTGGAGGTGTCCTGGGCACTGTGGGTGGTGTCACCATCAGCAGAGGCCCCCGGGAGAAAGGTCTGTGTCCAAGTGGCTCCTACCCCCCACCAGCCTCTGCCGCCGGGACTTCTCAAACGGCTGCCCACACTGTACTTCTTCACTCCTGAGGCAAAGCCCCCTGAGAAAGCTCCTCGCCTGAGCCTTGGGCTCCACACTTAGAACCACCATTATTTGGAGTTTATTTGAAGCTAGAGTGACTACTCACACATGACCTTAGGAGAATTTAAAGATGGGCTAATCAATCTCCTGAATAATGCAATAAATCAAGACGAAATTCAGAAAATATCCAAGAGTTTTTTAGTAAAGTTATTTATTTTTGTATTTGAAGTTTTTATTTTGTGTCACCCTGAGATGTCATTTTCAGAAACTAGTGGGTGCGTTTCATGCATGGTTGGAGGGATGGACAAACACTGCCTTCTCCCCAGCTGTTCCCCTTTGTATTTGGGGGCTGGAGTGTCCCCCCAAGGCTGTGCTGAAGGCATGGTTCCCTGCTGTGCACTGAGAGGAGGTGGGGTTTCTAGGAGGGGCTGGGGAGGGCCAGGTCCTGAGTATGCCTTCCAGGGAGTTCTGGGGTACCAGTCTCCTTCCCTCTCCAGCTGCCGCAGGAGCAGCTGGGCTCCTCCAAATGACCCCACCACAGACCCCAGGGCAGGGCCAGCTGACCATGGACTGGAGCCCGCAGACCTGTGAGCCCGTCCACCGTCCACCCTTTTCTCCATATCAGCAGCTTCCCAAGGTACTCACAGGAGCAGGGGGCTGACCAACAGAAAATGTGCTGTGTAGTTTGACAAGTTTTGGCAAGTAGGGATTCCTCCTCCCCAGCAAACCACCCAATCAAGGCAGTGAGTCTGCTTTCACATGTAAATGTCCCTCAAGTCCCATTGGTAGGTCCCCACCGTCCCTGCACCCCGCAGGCACCCGCCAGCTTCCTGTCGCTGTGGACTAGCTCTGCGAAAGGTGCTTTCTGTAAATGACATGACAGGCTGCAGTCCTCTGTGTCAGGCTCCTTCTAGGTGGTTCTGCACACAGACACACCTGCACACACCTGCACACACCAGGGCTTTTTATACATGACCCAGAATAACGTTCTGAGATGTTTCCCCTTGTTGTTTGACTTGATAATTTGTGCTGTTTTGTTGCCAAATAACCTCTCATTGTGGGAACGGAGCACTACTTGTTTATGCTCCACAGACTGCCAGACAGCTCGGGATCCGTCTGTGAATGCTTGTGCACCCGCCTCTGTGGGACACGTGTTCTCACCTCTCTCCGAGGTGCGCCCAGGCCCGGCATTTCAAACGCATAGGGCAGTCACTGTTTCCTTTCATCAGGAACTGCCCGACCCCCTTCCCAGTGGCTGTGCCTCTTGCTCTCCTTGGGCAACTTCCATGCGCACACAGGATACGCTGGCAAAGCTGTTTGTGTGGCTGTGAATGCTGGGTCCGTGCATTCGCTCAGTGGCATTAGAGGAATACTGTCCTGAAGATTCCCAGAGCCGAAGCAGCATGGCCTAGCTGAATTGTGCCGTTATTTCAGGAAACATCCACAGTTCCGCTGCCAGTGCGTTACTGGCTGCAGCAGAGCAGGCTGCTCAGGGCCACACCATGGTCCAGGCCCTGGCTGCGGCAGAGCAGGTTACTCGGGCCCACGCCATAGTCCAGGCCCTGGCTGTAGTCATCTTGATTGGGATCTGCGACCATGGCAACAAGACCTGCTGAATGCCATACACTGTGTATGTGCCAAATCATATGATGAGAAAATGCATTTTAAATTATAGTATGCAAAGGCTAAAAATATAGAAAGATTCCGTTCTGCCTGTGAGGATGCCACATTCTGGTGGCCGTCGACTTTAGCCCCCATTGTCGGCACAGTATTGCAATGAGGTCACCAAGTCAGACAAGGAACCGGGGATGCAGAAAGGAGAAAGCAGGACCACGTTTTTTGGGGGGAAGTTCAGTGCCCACGTCCCCTGAGGAGGACTTGTGAAACATGTGATTAGTGTCTTTACTGGCTACCTGCTGTGTGCCAGGGATTGAGTTTGGTGTTCATAAGGCAACAATGAATTCATTAATTAATTCATAAAGTATCCAAGTGTGTCTATTATGTATCAGGCATGAATAAGACATTATCTTTGCTCTTGGAACTCACAATTAATGTGGAAGACAAATGTATAATAATCCGCTCTTCTTATAGTAATAATGTAATAACATACATAGTTGCAAAATTCTATGGGAAGATGGCCCAGAAAGAACTTATTCTGCCTGTGGACACTGGTATTGACCAGCTGTTCACTAGACATAGGGTAGAGATTTGGAAACTGCCGTGGGAGGAATGCTATTAAAGACCTAGGCGTGTGTGTGCATGTTGGTGTTAGGAACGCTCCTTTCCTCTGCTGCACCTCAAGGCAGGAGTCCTGGTTTTGCCTGTCCTAACTAAAGCATAGATCATGAGGCACACTCCCAAAGCATCAGTGGAGAAATTGGCCCTGGAGTCCCTGTGGCCACTTGGCTCTGTAGTGTGACATGATGGCGTCATGGGTGGGGCATGAAGAAGGCATCTCTGGGCTCAGGGGCCTGGGGCAGTAGGTGTTGAAACTCTGAGTGGTAATGCCGAAGGCGTTGGGGCAGGTGAGTGAGCCAGTATTCTTGACTCTTCTGAGGTTTGTAAAGTTACAACCTGCAGTTTCTGAGAACAAGCCTGACCCCACGGCAGCCAGCGAGCCAAGTGTGGGTCTCTGTTGGCTGTGTGGTGGGACAGCAGCCAGACTTGGCTTTCTGCATTCTGGCTGCACTGCTGCAGTTAGTAGGGAGAGTGTCTTAGTAGGGCCCTGGCCACTGTAATCGGCGGCGTGACCCAGGAGGACAGAGTTGGCCTGCAGGCACGTGTGTGTGTGCGAGCGTCATGAATCACAGAGCCTCCCGTAAAGTACTAGGTAGAAAATCACCTACGACTACGGCAGAAACTGTCACCATCCATTTCCAGGGGGACTTGTAAACCCAAAGCTAATGGCCAGTGGTCAAGTTGGTTCCTGGCAGACTTTCCTCCCACCATGTTTAGGAGAACTATGTCCCGCCTGGCTCAGAACAGACTCACGGGCCAGAAGACCGCCTGAGAGCTGGGGTCTCCCGGGTGTGAAGGAGACTCCCAGGGGTTGCCAGGAGCCGGGTCCTTTCCTCCTCACCGTACGCGAGCCCTGGAGAGGCTCAGACGAGAGGAAGCCACAGACACAGTGGTCTTACTGGGGTAAGGAGAGAAAGACCTCCAGGGCTTCGACCACGGGCGTGCTCACTCCTCACGGGGGGCTGCAGAGCCCATTGCTGCCTGGAGCAGGAACAGTCCCACCCTGGGTTCCAGGGTGGCATAGACCCATTTAGACAGGCAGACAGGTGACACATTGAGGACACTATCTAGGTTACAGCTCAGGTGTCTGCTTAAGGAAGCGGTTATATAAAAACAGCCTATTTTTAACTCACCTTGTCCTAACCTCCGACTTTTAAAATACAAAATCGGAGACTTGCAGTTTGACCCAAAAAATACCACATGGAGATCAATCTAACTCAACTTGATTCAGCTTTTATTTAGCTATCTCAGAATGGGGGTTTGCGGCTTGGAAAGCCGAGGCCCAGATTCTGAGGGAGGGACGACCTGCGGTCAACAGGGACGGAGGTGCAGTGGTGGTGAATGACTTGGTAACAGCAGAGAGGCCCGGACCAGGGGTGGCTCCTGCAGCAGGATGCCTCCCCAGTGGCCGGCAAGCAGCAGCACAGGCAGTGGGCACGGAGCCCCCAGGCCAGGCCCAGCGAGGGAGCCCAGCCAGCCTGGGGCGGCACCCAGGCACTCCGTGGCAGCCGCCCTCCCACCCAGCCAGCGGCCAGGCAGGCAGGGGCCACAGGGCAGGGTGAGAGCTGTCACGCTGATGGGCTGCATTTCCCTCTGCACTCAGTCTCCGCATCGGGGGCGCCTGCTGGGGCTCCTGCCCTTTCCCGTCTCCCCCTCGGCAGGGACCCGCGCTCCTGGCACGGCCATCTTTTCACTCCAGCCCTTGCCTTGCTCTTCCACCACGCGAAGTGGCCCGACCTGAACATTCGTGCAGACCCGAACACCACGCCCTCGGAATCCTTAGGTCCTGAGAGCCTGGGTGGGCTTTGGGGGACCTTCCACGTGTTTCCAAGGAAACCCAGGCTCCAGGACTGCAGCCCTCGGAACCATGCCTGTCTCTAAAAACATCAAAGGGAAAGAAGACTCGCAGCTGGGGGGACACACAGCTCGGGGAAGAGAGCTCCAGGAAGAGGCAGCAGACGGACCTGAAGAGTCAGGGAGCTGTGGGGCCGTCCTCAGGAGCCCCGGGTAAGCAGCATGGCCGCCAGATGTCAGCTCTCATGTGGGGGAAGGAAGGGCAGGAGAGGCCTGAAGGGCACACTTCTCCCCTGAGTCAGCTCCTCACAGAGCCTTAGTGAGACTCCCACGGCGCACCCCAGACCCACGGCCACCCAGCACCTGCCCATGACCACCTGGCTGCAGTGGAGGCTGAGAGATGGAGTCACTTCCCAGCACACTCTGGGAGCAGAGCAGGCCTCTGTTTCTGAGGAGGAGAGGACAAAGGGTGTTGGCGAGATTAGCAGAGATGGGTGGGATCCGATGGGAACATTGGATTAATCTTGAATCACTTCATTCCCCACGTATCTGCTGCAGCAGAAAGTCCACCAGGAGACAGAGTCAGGGCTGGAGGAACCGTGGCAGGAGCCCAGGAGCCCAGCAGGCCAGGACCAGGTGTTTGGTGCGGGGAAGTGGGAGTCAGAAGTCCAAACCCGCATGTCTGACGTGGCTGCAGATGGGTTTCCTGGGTTGGGTTTCCTTCTGGCCTCCCTTGTCTCTTTGGAAGACTCTCTCTTCTGTTTCACGTTCCTTACTGCCTTGAGTTGGGTTCAGAGGTCAAGACCCATGGTGACTTCTCAGTTCCCAGCCACAACATTGTGTCTAAGGGTCATTGAACAGAGGTGCTCCCATGTGAAACAAGGACATGGTGGTTACTGCAGCTTTCTGTAGAACTTGCTTGACCCCGTGGGGCAGGGGCAGCGTCTTGCCTACGGGAGACATTCTGATCTGCTGGCTCCCTCTGCCTCCCAAGTGGCCACGGCAGCAGATAGGTCTTCCCCACCTTTCGTAGGCCCTGTGTGCTCAGGCCAGGCCCTGGCCCCTGCTCTTCGGAGCTGTCAGTCAGAGGAAGTGGAGATAGGAAAGCTGAGGACGTTTCACTCAGCAGCAGAGCAAGCGTTTTACACAGGCTCCAGATCTTGGCACTCTCTGGGCTAGTATCTTACCTAGGACAGGAGCCCAGGGACAGAGAAAGGAGAGATGGCCTCCTGGCTGAGGGGTTGTCACCTGCCTGACTTGGCGCCATGTAAGAGACTTAGAAGGTGAGATTTTTATACACTGCCTTAAACTTGGAAGGCAACACTTTTATTCTTATTTTAAGGACAGGGAAACTGAGACTGAGAGATGCAGAACCTTGTTCAAGGTCACATAGTGAGTGAATGGAAGAGCTGATGCTCAAGTCCATATTTCCCACGACGCCACATTGCCTCTCCAAAGAAAAATATCAAAGCAGGGAATTTAAACTCTACAGTGAAAAATAGAAGGAGCACATGGGCCACAGATTGAGCAATGGCCTGGAAATCAGAATTACTGAATTCTGTCTCTTCCCGACGCTGCCCTGGGACCTGCTTTATCATCTCAGGCTGGTGTTAAAAGCACTTGGTAAAGGATGAGCCCTGTACAAATGACATTTCATCTTAGTAATGACAGTTGTATCCACATCTACATTTCCGCCCTTATGAAATCAGACTGATACTGTTGTTTCTTCAACATGAAAGAAGGATTTCTATTTGGGGGCTGGGAGTGTGCTCAGGGGTAGGGTGCTTACCTAGCAATGTGTGAGGTTCCAGGTTCACTCCCCCCCCCCCCGGCACTGCAACAGAATGATAATAAGAATGTTGAAAGTGCCTTCCAATATCACTACCGGTCAGCATGGTCACCTCGTAGAGTGATTTGGGGTCTGTGATTGAGCTGCATCTTGTAAATTTGGAGAACCCAAAGAAGGTGGTAACACCTGTACCTCATGCCACACCTCTACTGGTGGCCGACGCTACTTGAGTGAACTTGAATAGGAGGTGGCTGGGTGCCTGGTCCAGAGCTCGTTCTGATAGTCCAGCTTGAAGTTCTGTTTTCTTACCACTAAAAACTGCAAATGCCTTTTTCCAGGTGTACAGCGTGCACGTTACTGAGAGTGCAATGTTGGTGACTCTTGTACATAGGGAAACGTAGCACTTATACTGTGTAAGTCGTGTGTGACTGTGTGTGCGTATTTCAGAGCATGGAAGGGTAGGGCGGAACCTTCTGAGGAAGGCTGAGTTGGGTCATACTTGTATTTATGTTCTTGGCCTTTTATCAGGCAATGGCTATATCTTGTGGTCTCCTGGATGGGCCTGAGGGTCAGTCATCAGTGACCTTAAGCAGGTCACTATACCTCTCTGGATCTTGAGTGGCTGTGGGCATACTGGAAATAAAAGTATTTGCCAGTTTCCACATAAAAAGTGGGCAAAGCAATGTCTTGCTCTTTCTTCTTGGGCCCGGAATTAGACAGTTGTAGGGTAATTAATAATCCTCTGAGAGGAGGAATTTGCTAGATGTGGTATGCTTCCGTACCCTGGAATGTGACCTGAGCCGCAGTGATCAGGAGGCTGTGACTGCCTGCCTGCTCCGGGGGATCCTGTCAGGCCTCAGGGCTCACTGGGGCAGAGCGCTCAAGAATTCTGTCTAAGGCGGAGGTTAAGTGCTGAAAAAGATTTACAAATCAAAACAGCGACATTTCATACTCCACCTCTAACGTCTACACAGAGGATGAGTGTTAACTGATGCAGTCCAAGCCCTCCGTGGGAAGAGGCTGACCGCCCCACCTCCAGAAGGAGGGGCGGCAGCCACTGGGAGAGACACACAGGGCCCATCCTCCGTCCTCTGTTCTCTCTCTCTTTTGGGGGAGGGTGAAGAGGACAGTACTGGGGATTGGACTCAGGGACACTCAACCACTGAGCCACATCCCAGCCCTATTTTGTATTTTGTTTAGAGACAGGGTCTCACTGAGTTGCTTAGTGCCTTGATGTTGCGGAACCTGGCTTTGAACTCATGATCCTCCTGTCTCAGCCTCCTGAGCCTCTGGGATTACAGGTGTGCGTCACCACACCCGGCCTCTCTGTTCTCTTGATTAATCTGTTGTTTTTCAAGCAAAAGAAAGGTACTGCTGATTGTACAAATGGACTAGCAGGATTTGATGTGGGCTAAAGCCTAAAACATCAAATATTTTATTCAAAATGCAAGAAATAGATCATATTACTGCATAAAAAGTAAGATAATTATAAAAGACAGTGTGTGCCCGTGTTGTGTGCCTAGGGTCCGTGTGAGGGCCGACCTCTTCTGGTCCGTGTTTCCCGGCAGTTTCTAGAAGCAGTCATGTGGACGGGGGACAGGCCAGAGGATGATTAGTAAAAACGAGAACTCTGTATCTGGCCTCCTCAGAAAGAGCAGCCGATCCTCCTGGTCAGTGCAGGTTCTTGCTGCCTTGTGGCCCAAGGTCAGTTTCAGTCCTCAGACCAGCTGCGGCAGCCTCTGTGATGGCTGCCATGCGAGGTCGGGGGTCAGGAAGAGGGCCCACCGAGCAGAGCAGCTGCTTCCCGGATCACTCACCTGTTATAGGAGGTAGAGTCTCCATCACCCCCCCGGATCTCGTGGCAGAGAACCTCACACCAGAGTTCCGCTGAGTTCACAGGAGGTTGCCTGGGAGCTCGGACAGAACAGGAGCAGACGGCCTTGCCTTCCGCCCCACTCCTCATGAGATGAGCAAAGGCCCCACGTCCCACCCGCCCTGAGGAAGGGCTTGGAGATATCTGCCCAGCCACATGGGGGCGCCACCGGGGGCGCGTGGGCTGGGGCCTGGTAGAGGTGGAGAGGAGCACAGTGGCCCTGCTCTACTCCAGGGTGGGTCAGACGTGAGCAGGAGGCGAAGCAGCAGCTCCTGTTCTGCAGGGGTCTGATGTTAGAGGGTCCTGGCTGTGGTGGGGGCTCCACAGGCCACCAGAGCACCCCCCCCCCCGGAAGGCCTCCCCTCCCCTCCTGACCATGGAGACAGCACTGAGCTACCTCCTGGGCAGTGGTAACTTGGGAAAGCTTGGAAAGGAGAGGAAAGAGCCCGAGAGTGCCCCCGGGCAGCGCGTGCCTGCCTGAGTGTCCCCTCTGTTTTGCGCCCGCGGCAGCTCCTACCCTTGTTAGACAGCTGAGGCTGCGGCACGCGCTCCACCTCACGAGACCGTCCGGCACCTTTCGTGATGCTAGATGCTTTTCAAGAGTCACTCTTAACAATCGCTTAATACTCCTCAAAGTTTCAAGTGTCATTACCCTGAAAATAGTTGAGAGTGGTGACGAATAGCCTTTATTAATGTCCTCAGTCCTGGGCAGACAAAGGGAGAAAATGACATCTATTTTTTTTCTCCTTCAAATTTCACTGAAGCCTCCCGGCCTGCAAGCGGCAGGGATGTGAAGTTCACACTCACGTGTTTGCATTTGTCATGGGGGATTCTGGCAGCTCCACCTTCCCGTGGTGAACCTGCTCGACCAACAGGGCTTGGGCCCTCTGCACAGCAGTATTGTGCTGGGGACAGTAGCTGGGGACTGCGTGACATGGTGGGCAGCGCACGCATGTGGCTTAGCGCACGGAGCAGAGACAGTGCCACGGCCCAGCCTGTCTGGCGGTTACTGACGGATGGGGTCTGTCCAGTGTGAGAGGAGATCTGCATGCAGCCACCATGTCCAGGCCTTTTACACAGAAAAGGGAGGATCCAAACCAAACTGCATAGGACAAGAAAGCTACATTAGATTTTTAAAAAGGTATTTCATCTCTTTAAAGATATTCAAAATGTGGTGGCGTTTGTAATGGAGCCAGGGCAGTATGTGGCCTCTCTGGAGTCTTGTTCAACAGCAGCCTTCAGATTGGAGGCTGGATGTGTGCATGTGGGTGTGCCCACCTCCTGCATGCTCACACCTGACCATGTGGTGGCCTTCCTTACCAAATGCATGTGTGTTTCTGTGTGTGCGAGGTGTCTGATAATACACTATTTAGGCCCCATTAGCGAGGGTAGAAATGCAGATAAACTATCAATTGTGGCTATGATATGGCTATTTTGACAGCTGCTTTATCTTCACTCTCCCTGAGTCTACAATAAGAAACTAGTCTCTTAGCAACTAAAATATATTCTCAAACAGGGGCATTAAAAAATCAGAAGGCCCACGGTAGAAAAGCACACGTGCGCAGCGGCGTCTGGGCAGCTCCTGCCGCGGGGGCACGGGCAGCCAGGGAGCAGCAGGCGGCCCCTGCCGTCCAGCCACCCCTGGAGAGGAAGCCCTGCCTCAGAGCTCTGGAAGCCCAAGCGGAGAGCGGAGTGCGAGCAGAGTCCTGAGAAAGGTCTTCACTGAGCCTTTTTATCTTCTTTAAAAAACTCCACTCCTTGTCTTCTCTCCCAGGCCACAGTGGGAAGCTCCAAGGGCAGGGCTGTGTCTGAGGCCCAGCCTCCTGTAGGTGGAGCGATGGGGCAAAGGAGCGCCCCTCCTCCGGTCCACAGCTCTGTCTCTGTGACATCCAGAAGTCCCCCAAGTCACGTTCTCAAAACGTGGCCGGTGAGCCGACAGCCGCTCTGAGACCAGCGGATCAGAGGGGCCCAGCATCTGCTTCCCACTGGGTCTCTGAGGGTTGTGCCCTGGTGGTTTCCAGGGGCCCTGGGATCCCAGAAGTGAGGACCCAGCTGTCTTCCGTGGAGCCAGACAGTGGGGAGATTTGCAAGCCCGCTCTTCTTACTGTTTTTGTTTCAAACGTATTATTTTTCCTAAAAATATGTTGTTCATGTAAACGTAGTGGGTGTTCTTTCTAATGAATTACTAAACATTGAAACTTTTCTTATTCATTTCTAATATGCTAAATATCAATAGATACAGCCTATATAAACAACACTCTTTCAATTTTCAAATTTTAACAGTATACAAGGGTCCATGACTAAAATGTTTGAGAACCAGTGCTTCTAACACCGCCTGTCTACGCCCCGCGTGAGTCCTGAGATGTGGTGGTGTTTCTGCACTACAGCTTCAGAGTGGCTCCCGGAACACCAGTGGGTCTGAGGAGTGGAGCTGGTGTGTCACTGCAGGGTTCCGTGCCGGGGTGCTGCGGTTTCTGGCACACAGAGGCGCCACTCTTGCAAGGCGGGGCGTCTCTGCCACAGCGCTCCGCTGGGGCCTGTCAGTGCATCTCCAGGAGCCGTGGCCTCTGGCGGGTCGCGCCTCCTCAGCAAAGCCTGGCAGCCCATCTCCATTCCATGTCAAGACGGAGAAGCAAGACGTAGGGGAGACTGCCACGGGGAAGGAGGGGCTGTTAATTAAGCTCTATTAAATATTAATTGGAATATAAATTCAAGCTCACCAACTCTTGGCAGTTATATAATCTAATTAAGTGGTAGGCCCTATTGTCCCCCGGTGTCACCCCATGTCTGAGGGAATAAAGTGACCTTCTGCTCGTAAACACCACCAGGGCTTTATGAATCCGAGGCATTTGCCAATAAAGAGGATGGGGAAGCCGGTCGTACTAGTAAGTTTACGGAACGAGGAGGGGCTGACTGAGGGGCCGTTTCCCTGGGAGAGAGCGGGAGGCGTCCTCCAGGGCTCTGCCAGGGTCGCGGGACAGATGCGGCCCTGCACACAGTCCACACTTGCATGTGTTTTCTGCTTAGAGAAATGAAGATTGGATCATTGGGACAGTTTCAATTTTAGAAACTCCCCTTAAGGGGAAAAAGTATGTGTTTGTGCTGTGCATGGAAGTTCCAAAGCACCCGATAGAAAAGGCTTGAAGATGAGCGTGATTTCTTACTGTAAACCTGAGTGGGTCGAGGTTTTCTGCTGATGGTTCTGGTGAGGGGACAGGAGCAGCCTCCTGGGGCCTGAAGTCCACCGGGCAAACGGCCTCCACACCCGTGTCCTCTGCTCTCCAAAGTCCTGCCCTGCGTGTATAACAGACCACAGCAAGCCCACCTTACGCACAAGTAGAAGGAACCAATCGAAATAGATAAATGGATGAGTGAGAGGAAGGGGGGCCGGCGAACTGGGAAAGAGCCAGTGCCGTGCGGCATGATCTTGTCGGGATGAACCAACTTCTATGTGCAGCTATAATGCTCTAATAAAAAAGGAGGGAATTTTTAAAAAGGAACCTACCAAGAACTTGAGAACAGATCAAAGTCCATAGTAAATATCTATTTTAACAGTGTATACGGGGAAATCAATAATCTGAGGTCATGTACAGAGGCTGTGTAGAACTGCATCCTACTTCTTTAAAGTGGACATTGAGAGTAACAACGAGTTCTCCAGGGAAGTCACACACCGGCTGCCTTTGTCTCTGGGTTGTTTCAAGTCAGCTGGACGGAGCACCTGTGTCTGAGGCGCTCTCAGTGGGCCTGAGGTGGAAAGTGTGCCCAGTTGGAAGCGTGGAGGTGCTGGCCACGCAGCCCTGGTCCGGCTCCTACGCAGGTGTGCTTCTCCTCCTCCTCCTCCTCCTGGATGCGCTGCCGCTGCCCCCACCCCAGGCCCTGAGCTGATCGATGCGCCTCTCCTTGACTAGCTCTGGTGCTTGGCCCCCAGGGGTGAGAGACGCTGGGTGGGGTTTAGCAAAGGAGATTTTAGAATTTAAACATGAATTTTGCAAGACCGTGCGGCTGGTCCAGAGCCCTGAGGGACACGGCTCTTGTGGGCTTTGACCTCCTGGGGTCTTGGAGGGCGGGCCTGGTTTCCTGGGCCCCTGGGCCTGGCTGGCTGGCGGGGAGTGCCCTGGAGTCATGGCATGGCTGGCCCCGTGTGTTAGCAACTTCACTGGGGTCTCCTTTATTTCCTTTCCAATCTGGGCCTGCGGGCTTCTAAAGGGATGTGGGTAGAGGCCCCCAAGGTCGGGATCATCGTGCAGTTTAAGCAGCTGCTCACCCTCTGACGGTGGCCAGAGCCATCTTGAAAGGCCCAAGACCACTGTTGAGTGCAGCTGACACAGGTCCACTCTTGGTCCTCCGTCAGCCTGTATCAGATGAGAAAGCAAGTTCCGTGGCCGTGGGAGGCTGAGGTGCGGAAGGGTGGACCCCAGCAAGGGTGGGGTGTGCAGGCAGGAGCTGGCCGCCATTCCGTCCCCGGTGTCTACACGCCCTGCTGGCTTGCAGGAAGGAACGCAGGGACAAGCAGCCCGGGCACCTCTCAAGAGCTTGGCACGGGCTCCCCTGCTCACTCTGGAGTGTTTCTTTCTTGTGCCCGCGCTGGGTCTCGGGTCTGTGCTGCTGACGTTTTAGAACATGAGAAAGAGCCGCAGTCGGAGCCAAGTATCTGCCAGACTGTGTCGGGAGAACTTTTATCATTCCTGTCAGATACATCACAACTCGCTTGTCTCACCATACATCTTCCTAAACGTGACAGAATATTCAGCTGTTATTAATTGAATACTCTCTAATTTAACTGCTTAGCAGGAGAAAGAGTGACTGGTTTGTTTCAACATGTAAAGCTGGCACCAGCCCGAAAGTGGGCTTCAGTGTGGCTGGTGGCTTCCTGGAGAGCCATTGTGCAGGGAGCCATGGGCCCTGCTCTCCAGCAGGGGACGAGCGCCATCGGAGGGTGTGCCAGGGACCCATGGGTGACAGGGAGGCTGTGGGCCCGGGCTGCATCACCATCCCGCCATCGGCTGGCGGGGCCGGTCCGGCTCCCTCCAAGCTTCAGCTCATCTCGGGCCTCGTGGCAGGGACCTGTCTTCTAATCTAAAAGCTTTAAAGAATGAGCTTGATGTTCAGCCTTCATCTTCCCAGTCCATAAAACGCTGGGCACGGCGCTTGTGTGGGGGGAATCTGATGCTGAAACCACTCCCTGGAGGAGAGGTGACCCTGGGCTCAGCTTGAGGGGCCCAGGGGGAGCTGAGCCTGAGCACGGATCTCTCCCTGGATTTGGGGAGAACAAAAGCCAGCCCCTCATCAGCCTGGGCAGCTTCCCACAGAAAGCAATGGCGGATTCCAGTTCACGGATCTGGGTCTGGGCAAACCCTGGTGTGAACCAGACATCCTGCTACACGCGTGTGCATTTTTGATGTTTAAGTAGATGCACTTCCGTTGTCTTTTAAAGGAAGATGTGAAAACGTGCTCAGTTCCAGAACGCTTCTAGGCTCCCACACCACATAGACTTTTTTCCTAACAAAATGAATTCAAAAAAAAGAAGACAAACAGAAGCCACTAGGGTTGGACGTGATGCCTCCACATGTAGTGGAGTGGACAATGGGCAGCCCCTGTTCTGCCACCAAGGCCCACAGCGTGGAGGGGCTTCCCAGGCCAAGGAGAGGCAGAGCAACCCGCAGGCCCCTGAATCGCCCATCACGGGACTATTAGCTTGCGTGTTCTGGAAAACGTTATTACCCCCAGGGCGCCATGTAACACCCTGGCTCCGCGGCCGCCAGCCAGCTTCTCTGGGCTGCACAGCGAGAGCTCCCCGGCAGGCTGCCAGGGGCTTAAGAAGGCTCTGGGGCCCAAGGTAGCCTCCCGGTGCCAGTCAGCGTCCATTGTAAAACCCAGTTCGGGGGAAGCCCACTCCCCTGCTTTCCCTCTGCACTGAGCGAGCTGGCTGGCACGGGGGACACAGTGCTGGCACACGGCCCCTCACTGTAGGGCTGGCTTTGCTTCAGGATGGCATGGAGAAGGGGATTATTTGCACTGTGGCTTTGATGCAAGCCGTCATTGTCATATTACATGAATAGCACGGCACAGGGAGGCTGGGCACAAAGACCAGCCCCTCCCTTCCTCACACTGACCTGTGTAGCCCACGTCCGGTCACAAAAGGGTTCCTGATCCTTTCCCCCTCATAGTCTTGGGGAAAATAGTGGCCTGCTTAGAAGCTTTGATTTTTTGAAAAAGCACACTTTAATTCAAGCTTTGCAAAACATCAAATATGGGAAGTGTTTTTTCCAAGAGAGAGTGCACAATAAATGCTGTGTGCGTATGCTCACAATCGTATTTACAATTATTCTTTCCTGCAATTTTAAAATATGCAGGTGGCTGCAAGACCTGCAGGTACTCTGGCAGTGCAGGGAAGCATCCTGTACAGTTTGGGAATTCCAGGTAGAAGCACACACAGTGAAAATACCAGAAAAGCTATGCACTAAGAGAAAACTGATCTGAGAATTCCTGGTACCTTTCCGAGCTCAGCAGGACCAGGGTTTGCAAGAAGACTGGGGAGGGCAGTGCACTGAGCCCAGACCCTGGGCGTCTGGGCAGAGAGGAGGGTGCAGGCCTTCAGGGTCGTACCACACTGGCACGCAGAAGGAGGGTGGAGGCCCGGTCAGAGAACTGCTGGTGTAATGCCAAGTGAAAAGTCATGCTGTTTTCTACTATATAGGATTCAAACAAGTGTCAATCCATTGAGGAAGTCACCAAGCTTAGCTCTGCGAGGCCCGGGGAGTGTGGGGGAGGGCATGGATGAGGAAGCAGAAGTGGTATTGAGCCATGTTTTTAAAACTAGTCTGGATTTTGTCAAGAGAAATTGCAGCAGATACTTGTAGGGCCCCTGGTTTTGCATCAAGAACCGAGGATATTCCTCTGGACACATCAGGAGCCTGGGTTTTTGTAGGGGAGTCATGGAATGTGTTGGGGTGCAAGCACAGAGCTTCATGGGGGTGGATGGAGTCGGTGGGTAACCATGCCTCTGAAGGTCGAATTCAGGGAGTACAGACAGGAGGTCAGGAAATGCCGTGACTTAAGACAATCCAGGTGGCCCCGGGAATTAAGCCCGTGGCATTTGAGCCCGATGGAGTCATGCTCCTTCACTGAAGGTCTGGATTTTTGATCATTGTCTGAAGTTTGAGCAAATAAGGACCACCAAGGCGTTGATTAACAAAGTCTAGTAGCCACTGCAGAGTGAGGTCTTCACTTTCCAAGATGGAAGGGCTTGATGGTGCCTCATCCACCCTCTGAATCGAGAACGTGACCCATTTAACGTGGAGCCCGCCAGGTCAGCTGTTGCACCTGCAGTCAATGGAGTATTGACAAGGAGTGAGAAAGCGGTTCTGAAAGACCTTTCCGGCTCCCTCAAGCCTGCTTTTCAGCCTCTAAATCATTCTGATACCATCTCCCAGCCCAGTGCTTCCATCAAGGCCCCCACACCAGACTGGACTGACCCAGTAAAACTCACCGAGGTCTGCGAGCTCCCAGGCCTCCTGGGACTCCCAGCCCTCCCTCAAGGCCCCAGGCTGCATCCTGGTGGTCATATGAGCCTTGGCATCTGGTGAGACCCAGTGAGCTTTCCTGTGTTGTTTGGTGTTTTCCACTTTAAAATTGTATTTTGTGGCTTTTGGTGTGGTTAGACTTCTGGGTGGACTGAGCTGTGACGAGCTGACTTTCCTCTGGCAGCGCGCCTCCCCAGCGCCACAGAGGCCTGCGAGCACCCTCGCCCAGCAGCACGTGCCTTGGTCACACGGGGTCTAGTGGCAGTTTTCCCTCTTGGACCCTCCACCCTCTCTCCCCAAGCCTGTGCCAGGGCTCCCTTGCCCAAGCACAGCTCTGAGTAGAATTTGTGCTCACAGAGCGCTGCTGGCCACTGGTACCACGGGGTCAGGGCCTCAGAAAGCGGGGTTCTAGTTCATGGCTGCTTACCCGTGTCAGCGCCCGGGGCCCGGGGCTGTGCCAACGCAGCCCCTCCGTGAGTGACGTGGAGGGAAGTGACCTCAGGGGCTGCAGGGAGACTGAAGAGCAGACTGCGGGTTGTGCCTGGCTCTGCAGGATGGCACAAGAGCCCTCCAGAGGGTGGGCGAGGGAGATGCCCCATGCCCTGCTGGCAGCCTGCCTCGCCTGAGCTTCCCTACTCTGCTCACCCCAGGCCAGGGTACAGCTCACCCCTCCTCCTCGGCACCACACAGAATCAGGTGGCCTCCCTGTGCCAGTCACCTGCTTCTCTCATGGTCCCTTACCACCAACAGCAGGAAGCCCTGAGAGCCCCTGAGCACACAGACAGCGGTTCCCCTGAACACTGCACAGTCACTGCCAGAGGAGGGTGCCCGGCCCAGGAGGCCTGGAGGGACTGGGAGGACAGGTGGGGTTCAAACGGTGGAGAGCAGGCCTCAGCTGAGGAGCAGGCGTGTCTGCTGAGAGGGGCTCACAGGGGCCGGCTGGGACCTGCGGTGATCCTGCGGGTTTCTCAGACCCCGTTCCAATGCCAGGTTTCAGGGGTTTTGAGCAGCCTCACCACGCTGCAGCGCCCTGTGGGTGCTTTTCGTTAATGTCCTCTGTAGCATGGCGAAAAGCCGAAACGGCCAGATCTGCTCTCCAGCAGCTTCAGTCCTGCTGCACAGGAGGGTGGTGGGTGGTGTAGACACCGGCACAGGCAGCGAGTCGTAACACCGCCTAGCTGGATTGAGTTCCAGAACGCCATGAGGGTGGGAGAGAGACTGGCGCCAAGCTCTGCCTCGCTTGTGGCATCCACATGGATTTCTGGGGCAGGTCCCTCCTGAGCTGATGTCCCCGTCCCACGCACAGGAAGTCTTGGCAGGGTACCAACAGGGGACGCAGAGCCCCAGGTGGCTGGCTCAGGAGCATTCTCTGCTGTCTCCCATTTATGACTTTTTTCTTTTTTAAAGAAAGAAACATAAGGAAAACATTTGCTTTGACATTGAATCCACCCCCACATGTAACAGTAATTGCAGGGCCTGGAGGGAAAAAAGTATCACTCCAATTTGGGGCCAACCCGCCTTGACAACACCGTGTTGAGCCCTCTGAAGAGATGACGCCAGGCTGCAGCAGGGCCGCCCTGGCACAGGTGCACAATCAGAGGGCACCGAGAACTGGGGCCCGGAGCGGGATCCTGGGCAGAGGCACCAGGGCTCTCAGGGAAGTGGTGCATCCAGGCTTGGCCCATGGTGCGGCCTGTCCTCCACCCTCTCTCCCCAAGGAGACACCTGAGGGATCTGGCCAGGCGCTAGTTAGGCGCCCGCTTCATAGGACAGATAGGACCACCGAACCTCCACCAGAGCCACCAGACCCCCTGACGGTGACCGCCACCGAAGCAGAGCAGATGCAGGAGCCCCGGCAGGCCCAGGGCACACCGCCTCCCTCACACGCTTTCTCTCGGCTCAGGCTCCACGTGTCTGTAAAAGTTCAAATACTGAGTCAAGTTTATTGTTTCTATCTCGTTTATTTTAAGTATAGTTTTACACTTTATTATGTGCAGTGACATCTTAAATGGAGCCTGTCACTCCATCTCGCCTGCTGCCAGGGCTGCAGCCACTTACCCTGTCACCCACTGGAGCAGCCCTGACTGGGGCTCACAGAACCAGCAGCGCCGGCTCCACCCTCCCAAGCCAGCACCCTGTTCCCGGAGCAGGGCGCCAACAGGCCCTCCCCCAGGGAGCGTCCCCATGCCGACGGGGCGGGTGCCACCCTCTGGGTCCTCATCTCCTTTCTTGCTCTCCGTGCTCTGCTCCTCTGAAGTGGTAAATAAACCAGAAGGCGTTTTTCCTGCTCTTCCCACGTGTGAGTTTCTGCTCCCTCTCCTTCCTAATAGTGTTTTGTTCACTTAGCTCACGCCCTTGCAGCAACAATGGAAAGACAAAACCTCACCAGAAACTTTCTTTCTGTGTTCCCCTCCCAGGCGACCAGCGGCCGGCCCTGCCGCCGTGCGAGGTGGCCCAGAGTGCTCTGAATATTTCATTCCCTGGCTGCCGCAGCAAGGCCTGCAGATGGTGCTTGCCGCCTCCTTCTGGACCCGGTTCAATTATAAATGAAAGTGGGGAGCTGAGATTTGTCTTTTTGTCTCTGCTTAGTTGGAATAACACAATAAAGCGTGATGGGCAGGAATTTCCCAGGCTGCGTTGCTCTCAGCTCGGACATCCCCAGCCAGCTCTCCCCAGAACCCTGCGCCACTCACATTCAAGCCAAGGGTCGCCTTACATTTTGGAGGTCTTCTTTCTGTTCATCTGCACTAAGCCTTTCTGAAAGTGTCGACAAGCAGCCTGCTCCCCGGCCCCTCGCCGCCCTCTGCCAGATTCCATTTCTTGTGCACTCCTTGGTCGTGAATACAGGTTTGCTCCAGAACCTGGGGCCAAACCCTTCCCTCTTCTGTGCCCCTAAAAGTCCTGCCCCATCACGTCCTGCTGCACAGGGCCATGTGGGTGACCCGGGAATAGGACTTTTCTTCACAGGCGGCGTGCATCCCAGGCCTGCTGAACCAGTGTATAAAAATAGAACACACGTGTACAGTAAATTATGCAAACTTGTGAACTTCATCTCGCATGCACATATTATCAGACACCGGTAGTATTTTAAGTGTGTGGGGGTATGTGCTTGCATGCCAAAGGGCTGCTGAGTTTGGTGTGTTTCTGAAAATTCAAAAATTGAACTTTACTGGGGCATAATTTTTATGAAATTTTGGAAAACAATGGAGCACAGTGTTTACCTCAGGCTATTTGGAGGGACTAAAGTGACACATTTCTCCTTCAACCCCAAGCCCGTAAGCCTGGGTCCTGGATCAATGCAAGGTCGTGGAGACGTGACGGGATGGCTAGTTCCGTGCCCATTATTCATCTCAAAGAGTGGGCAAAGCGCCCGCCTCCCTCCTCCACTGGTGGAGGACATCCCAGGAGATCAGGGGTGCTCCTGAGGACTTCCTCTCCCTTTGTTCCCACCTAACCCACGTGAGGGGCGTCCCCCCTGCAGGCCTGGTTGTGTTTCCACCTTGTTTTGATCTGTCGTTGCCAAGTTCAACAGAGTTGTGATTCGTACCATGTCCTCGCCACCTACCCTGCTGTGTGTTCAGTCATCAAGACGAAGTCAACGTGGCCTCCAGAGAAATCACCAGCTTTAGAGAAACCCCAAGAATCTGGGTGAGAGCTGCAGCCCCAGGCCAGCGTGGCCAGCAGATCCCGGGCCTCTTATGCACTGTCTGGGTTTTCCACGTAGCATTTCACTGCTCTTTCCACTTAAACAGGACCCAGGGTAACTCAGAGATAACCATGAAAATGAACCCAAAGGAGAGTTTCAGAGAGTGTGGGCTGGGGCGTGGCTCAGTGGGGAGCCCTTGCCTGGGGCAGGAGGCCTGGGTGCCATCCCCAGCACTGCAAATAAAATGGGCAGCGGGCTTTGTTTTCACATTGGTGTGTGATAACTACCCGTTGGGGCGATGCAATTGGAGATGCAGCTCTCAGCCCAGTGCTCTGTCACCTGGAGGGACCTTCAAGCTTAGGTGCAAATTCTTAAAGATTAATTTGTGTGCTCCCAGCAGAACATTTTAAGCGTGTGGCTGCTAAATTCTCATGCCCCCTGATGTCACTTCCTACTTAAATCATAATAGCTCATAAGATCTTGAGAACTTGTAGGATCAGCCTCTTTGCTACTTGTTGTCAGTGGTCAGGGAGTGTGAATGCCCATATGACCACAGTAGGGAGTGTTTTGTATCACCACCTCTATTTCTGTTCCTCAGCACTGGGGCATGTATTCGTCCTCGTGGATACCCTCTACGCCCTTGTCCATGAGCAGGGCAGGTGGGTATGCCTCTGTCTACTGCCGCAGGCCTGCTGGCTGTGGGAGTCACGGGGCACACACCGCCCAGAGGTACTGATGGCTGGCAGCTATCTTGTATTTATTTGTACTTTTTAAACAAAAGATGGAGGTAGAGTGCTTGTCAGTCCACAGCAGGGGCATCTGTGTGTGGTTCTATATCTGTCTAGATGTTTTATTTATTACTTTGGCCTCTTAATATGATTTCTCTGAGGTCACAGATCCATTCAGAACACTTGACAGTGCGGCCGGCTCCAACGCCTTTGTTGCAGGAATGTGGGGATGACCACATCACTCCTAAGTGAGCCTGCAGGTCTCACTGGGACATCAGGAGAACTTTGTGGGGTCGCCTGTACCACCACATGTTTTATTTAGGCCACAGATGTTTGGTCTCCTAATTTAGTCATCTTTCTTGGTTACATTTTTGCTGAATTTCTTTCTTTTGCTTATCTTGCCTTCCTGGTTTCATAGGAACCTGCCTGACTGGCCCTAGTCCACCTTCATGGGAAACACTATTATTTGTGGCAACTTTGACCCCAAATCTATACGTAATACAATTGGAGTCTGTAGTGAAATGTCATGAGATAGGAAAACCTTTTCAAAATCCTTTGTGCAAATTTTAGGTCCGTGTATTAATCTACCACTATGGAAACCCCATCTGAGTTTATTGTAGCAACATTGGCAACAGGCGTTAAAGACCTTGTTCTCATCTTGGGCTTTTGTTTTGTTTTTGTAACCCAAGCTGCCTTTCAATTCTGCCCTGAGTTGATCTTCTTTGGGAAAGAAGGAACTGGAGGAGACACTAAGACCCCCAGTCCCACCCAGGCTGCAGCCCACAGACAGCATCTTGGGATTGCCCGGAGGTAGCTCCCGACTGCGGAAAGCGTGCTCATGTAGACGCGCAGCCCTGCCTGTAATTCTCCCCATGGATTTACTGAGTGGTATGCTGAGCCACTTGGGTGTGTGTAAGTGTGACATGGACGTCTGATGTGTCCATGCACGGGTGCAGCGGCCTGGGCACCCACTATCCATTTACGACTGAAACAAATGACTAACTTTTGTTCTGATTTATTTTGGAAACTTGGATGGGAAGGGGAGACTGCTTCATCGATAAAGTTGGTGGGATCCTAAGGTGGGTTCTCCTCTGGGGCCAGGTTGGGAGAGAAAGAGCAAATGTCCATGGTGAGTTTTTCCGGGACAAGTAGGTGAGCAGACAGTGAGCACTTGCTGGATACCTCTGTGTGCCCCACATACAGGGAGGGTCCTGGAAAAGCTGTCATGTGACCTCACAACTGTCCTCCCTTACTCCACGGAACTTGTTATGGACACGCCCCGTATCCCAGAGAAGCTCCTGATGCCATGGAAGAACACAACTCTGCCCGCAGATGGCAGGCTCTCGGCGGGCAGTGGGAAGGAGTACAGGGGGCAGCTGGCGGCCCTGGAAATTTCTGGTTATTGTGACTGTTCAGGTGTCACCAAATGCCAAGGAACTGTGCGGCACCATCAGACACATCTCCAGCAGCAGAATGGTGCACACTGCTCAAGTGGAGCAGCAGGGACAGTGGCAGTGAGTCTGGACAGAGGGAGACAGGCAGACCGTGGAGGGCCAGGGCAGACCTGCTGTAGGTCACCAAGAGGCGTCCACCGCACATCCCAAAGCCCTTGAGTTTCCTTCTCGCTGTCCTCACTTCTGCCCTTGTCGTCCTTATTGTCACCCTGTTGACTTATGGGGGCCGTCAGGCGCTGCTCTTGCACAGACTGTGCTCCACGGAGGACACTGGAGGGGACACACCAAACCCGAGCCCAGGAGGGAAGGCCGAGGACACCGTGTCCATCCGTAGCCAGGGAGTGGCAGGACGGGGGTCGGCCCACGCGCCTGATTCCGAGTTTGGAAATCCAGAAAGGGTGCCTCCTGGAGTGCGATGCTCCCTGCCCGTGGAGTCCGCTCTCAGATGGGTCGCATTCTAGACGTCTCCTCCTCACTTTCCTTTCCCTTTTATTCTGCTTCACCATGTCGCACCTTCCTGAGCGCGTTGTGAAGCTTGGCTCCACGTCCCAAACCTGGATGCCTTTGGTCAGATGCACGGTGCCTGGAGGGTGCCTGTCCCACCTCGGTCGTGCCTGTCCATTTATAAAGCCGTTCCTGGTTAAAAAGAAAACAAAGCACAATACATTCTGGGGCGAGCTGAGGCTGACTGGAGAACCCGGGCGCCGCAGAGCGGTGACGAGGTGGCCCCTTCCTTCGCGAACCTTGAGCCCCTACAGTGGAGCCACCAGAGAGGACACCGGACGCGGGTCCTCAGGGTGGGAGCCAGGAACCCCTCTCCCCTCTGCCTGAAGTGCCACCTGCCACCCCAAGCAGGGAGTGGACGGAGGCACGTGGCCGGGTTGGGTGTGGTGTCTGCCTTCGTCTGCGTTAGACAATCCTGAAGGCGAGGAACGGTCGGCTCCTGGTTCCATAAGTAAAGATGGCTCTGTTGCTCATCTTGGAGGAATCCTGGTGTGGAGCGAGGGGAGACGGAGAGGGGAGAGGCGGCAGATGTCACGCTCAGGCCTCTGTGTGCACGGCCAGCTCAGCTTAGTGCATTTCAAGTTTGGGGGTTCATCGTGGTCAGCACAGATCAGGCCCACCCTGCACAGAGCCCTGGCACCTTCCGCATGTATTTCTGGCACAGAAAGCCAGATGGGACAGGAACTAACACAGGAGTCACATCTGCCATTCCGGACAGTTAAGCAAAACATGAAATTGCAGCTGAACCCCGGGTTCTTCAGAACAAGACTGCAGGGAAGGGCGGGCATGGCTTGCCGAGGGGCTCGGCTCTGGATCCTGAAGGGGAGGCATGTTTGGTCTTTGCTTACACAGTTTTCCCCCACCAGGGAGTCCCTACTTAACAGAGACGGCGTTCCTCATTCAGGAGGACAAAATGTAGTACTCCTTGGAGTCCTATGACGAAGGGACACTCAATGGGAGGGAAACCACCGTTGATGTCCCACCCGCCAGCTGGGCGTCCAGTGAGCTCCCCAACAAGCACAGGCGTGATTCACAGCTGGGGAGGCAGCTCTGAGCCTGGCTAGGCCCCGCCTGGGGGTGCTAGAGGTGGACAGAGGTCTGTTCTCAGGTGCCCATGGTCTCGAAACCCCAGATCAACCAGCAGAGGACACCATAGGAGCCCCTGGGGCACCCAGCCCCTGCCCTGAGGGAGGTCCTGCTGCTGGCCCTCGGGAGCCTGCTTTTAACTCTGCTTTGCTTCCTTGATGTCTCTGAAACTGGACTTGCCTTTTCATTCTGCAGAACCGCCGGTCGTCATAGGATGGCCGCGTTTCAGAGACCTGTGACTGGCCTGCCGCCCCGCCTCGGGCTTGGTGCTGTGGGTCTGTCTGTGTGAGGGGAGCACCCTCCCCAGGAAAGCCACCCGTCCATCTGACCTGGCACTGCCCTTCTGGGCCACGGTCTGCCTGAGGCTCAGCAGGACGTGAGAATCTCACGGAGGCTGGAGGAGATGCTGGCCTCAGACCACGCGCCACCTGGCCCCTGGTGCGTCACGTTTCCTGCTCACAGGCCCGAGCAGCAGAGCCTTCCCTTTGAGGTCAGCAGCAGCCTCGTCTTCGACTATGAGCCAGAGGGGGCTGTGTATGGAAGCAAGGAAGAGCAAGGCCCCGACAAGAGGCCTGAGCCGGAGGGGTCTTGCCCTCCTGAGGCCCTGGGCCTCACTGTGCAGGGCTCCCTGTCCTTCATTTATTGATCCCTGGGGAGCCCGACACCTCATTCACATGGACCCAGACCAGGGGAGGGGTGCATGCCCTACCAATGCAGGGGACATCGCCATAGCCAGGAAGCAAGCCAGACCTGGATCTCAAGCCAGTTTTATCACGCGGCACGGCGTGAAGGACCTTGTAGGACAGCGTCCGTGATGAGAGGCTCTGCTGCAGCCGTGTCGCGGGTGTGGCTGCTCCTTTGGCCTGTGAGCCGTGTCCAGGCGTTCCCCTGGCTCTGCCTGCCCTCTGCCCCCATCCCTATGATTTCAGCTCACAGGGTGGTAACCAGCTTGGACCCACACACACCCAGGCAGCGCCGGCTTCTCTGAGTTGGGGGCCAGGCCAGGGTGACGCGGAGGCCGTGGGCCCTGCCTAAGTGGAGCATCTGGGTGACTCTGAACTCGTTTCAACTCCTCTGAGTCAATTTCCTGAAGGATGGCTATCCAGGACTTACTGGCGAAGCTGGCCATGTGGGTCAGCTCAGATGGCGCTCCAGGGCTGCGGGACAGCCCGTGACAGACGGCAGGCACTGGAGGAGGCGGCCGTGGGGCTCCGTGTGCCTTCATGGAAAAGGCGGGCTTTCTGGGCTCACATGTGGGGGCCGAGTCCCACAGAAGTGGTCTGAGGAACCTCGAGCTCCCCTCGGTCTGTTAAAGACAGGAGACTTGCCAGGGTCACAGACACCAAGAGTCCCAACCAAGGACACAATCTGGTGAAACCAGCACTTTTCCCCTGTGGCCACCTGCTGCAGATCCCGTCTCTGCCACGCAGAGCGCTTTGTCCCCTTTGCCTGGCCCTTGCTCCCCATGGTCCCCAGATGCCCCCATGGGTGAGGGGCGCCTCTGAAGCCAAGTCCCAGAGCCGCAAGCCTTTCCTGCCTCGGTCTCCTTTCTCAGAGGTGCAGGAGGTTTGGGTGCTAAACACCTAGTCTGAGAGGTGAGTGGAGAAGGGTGGGGAGGCCGGAAGTGCTGGAGGAGAGGCCAGGCACCACAAGCAGTGTCCCTGCACTTTTCCTCCTTCCAAAGGCGGCTGCCCTCCTGCGAGTGGCCAGTCCCGTCCAGCAGGTGGCATCAGCAGCGGGCCCTGTGGTGCTTTTCCTGCATCTGCCCCACTTTCCTCCTGCCTGGGCACCTCAAGGACTTGGAACAGCCCCTGCCTTTAGCCAACCGAGGGGCTGCAGGGGATGTCCGTGTTTATGGCTTTCTCTCTGGGTAGAGAGGGCACCAACCAGTAGTATTTGAAGATGCTCCTTATTAAAAGAATGCCGAGCTCTCCTGCGACTGATGAGAACTTGCTACCCTCGCCCCGGGGTGTGTGGGCCTGGCGTTGGGTGCTCACCTCCTGGGGCTTCATCTCCTGACCTTGGCAGCCAGGCTGAGTCTGGACCTCACCAAGGAGGACGGCTGCCTTCTCTGAACACACCCTCAGTGGCCATCTCCCCCCCACCACCACCACGTCCCTGCGCCCAGAGGGTCCCTTGCTGTCAGTCCGTCTGGGTCCACAGGCTGCATTTCCTCCTGGAAAGTGGAGCTCCCTCTTGACAGTCGCTACAGTCTTTCTGCCTTTTCTCTTAAACAGCTTTTTTAAAGCCCCCAGAGACCCTTAAAAAAAAAAAAGGAATGCAAATGGAAATTGCGCTGGGAGCTGAAATGAACATTGTTGCGAGTCATGAGATCCTGGCCACTCGGGGACAAACTATTTTTTATTTTGGGTCATATTTCTTCCTTGGCATTTATTACACCTCTGTTAAACACAGCTCATGTGACACAGTGTTACTCATACGCAATCAGAGAAAAAGCTGTAAGTTGAGCCATTAGCAGGGCAGGGCGGCCCATTGTTAATAGCAGCCATTAAGGCTGAGGGAAATCGCTGTCTGACGCGGAGCCAGGCCTGTCTGCGGATGAGACTGGGCCTCCGTGCAGCAAGGGGGCTGGGCGGCGGGAGGGAAGGAGAATGGAATGCAGCAGCCCAGACCTCTTGGGGGAAGGCAGGGCGGAAGGCAAGCAGGGCCCTGCCCAGGAGGGGGCAGAGGCCCTCCTGGTGACCGGGCAGCCTGTCTGCTCTTCCTTGCAGGGGAATCACCTGACAGCTCCTATCCAAGATCCGCTGCCAAGTCCATTTTAGCTGCAGATAGGAAACTCAGGGTGCAAAGCCTCCCACCCCAGCATGCAGCTGACCGCAGATTCACTAGGCCCAGATTCCTTGCCATCAGACCTCGGTGCGGCAGCACATTTTCCCAAAGTCTATATATAATAGAAGACTTGCCAAATCCCAGCCAAGATGCAGCGCCATGACCTGCTCTGACAAGCCACTCTGAAGCATGCTTGTTTGACGGGGTCGGGTGGATTTGAGGGGGCTTGGTAGAGAGCATGTTTATGGACAGCTCTACAGATAGTGCTAACTCACTAGTGCAGAGAGGGACTGTTGTCACAGGACGGCCTGTCCATTTGGAAAACGGACCTGAGCTTGGAGGATGGTCCCTGGACAGAGCGGCCCCTGCCCTGCCCCCAGCCCTCTGACACCTGTGGAGGGTGTGCTGGAGGGAGTTTGCAGCCCTGTGTAGTTTGCAGGTGGAGACAGCAGAACGAGGTTGAAAGGCTAGCTGGATGGCCCCCGGATGACCTCGGGGCAGCTGGGAGTCAGGGCAGCTCCGGCGGTGACTGGCACTTGGGCACCCCCGCCCCATGCATGCCTGGCTCAGGATAAGTGGCGGGGCCTGTCAGAAGGAGGAGGCCCTGCTGACTCAGACCCAGAGAGGCATCTCCTACTCTGTGTCTGCTTTCCCAGAACATCAGTCCTGGGCACAGGCCCGAACCTGTTCCTGGCTCCCACAACCACTGTGCTGTCAGGTTGTCTCATCACAGGGCCACCCTGCTAGACCCGGGGCACTTCTGTGGCTTTGTCACGTCAGGAGCAGCCGCACTCAGCCTCTCTGTCGGTGGCGCCATTCTGAACGCTAGAACCACTTGGGGTGCAGACTGGGTGGAGTTTAAAGGCCTCGGTAGGGTCCCCAGCACCGGGAGCTCCTTGCAGAAAACACTCTCTTCCCGTCCAGCCCTGGCAGAGCCAACACGCACCTCCCTGTTTCGCGGCTTCTCTGCCCTGCTCCTGGCAGACTGCACCCTGGTGGGCTGTGTATCTGGGGTGTGCTGGCACCCGCACTGCGGTCTGGTCAGTTGCCTTCAGAGTGTCGGCGTGGGCCTCAGGGTTTGCTGTCCAAGACTGTGGGTGAAGATCACGGCTGTCGGGTTCTGTGCTGTGGTTGTGGTGTGTGTCTTTCAGGATGAGATGGTCAGGAATGGGGTGGGACAGGTGGCCTGGGCACTCCCACCTTGCAGGCCCTGCTGGTCTCTCACTAAGGGGTTATCTCCAAAGGGAATCCACCTTGGCCAAGTCGGGGGTCTCACTCTTCCATGTTGGGGGAGGCCATTTCCCCACATGTACGTCTACCTGGGTTCTAGGATCTTTAGGAAATCTGAGTGGGAGGGAAGGGCAGGTGGAAAGGCAGATGAGGAGTTTAAGGGCGATGGTGACTTCTCCAGAGAGAAGCGGGCAGGAGTGGAGTGCTTACGTGGAGGGGAGCTGCTTTGGGGTAAGAGGAGTTCTTCCCAAATCAGCAACCGGCATCCTCTTGAGGCACAATGCAGCCCTCCTCCAGCACAGCCGAGTCTGTTAGGGAGCTGCACCCCTCAGACTCAGGCGGCTCCTGACATGGACTGACTCAGAAAAGAAAGTCCTCTTGAGGTGCCGTTAGCCCCGCGTCTCCAACGGGACGAGTGGTCTCCCCGGGGAGCTGGGAGGGTGCCTTGGGTTGGTGTTGGCACCTTCAGGAAGGAATTCCTAAGCCGATTTGCTCAGCCAAGTCCTGGTACAGTTCCTTCGTGACTTTGGTGGCACTGGGCCCTGGGCTGCGCCTCTGCAGGTCACAGCCATTGCTGCGTGGGAGGCCGTGACTCGTCCTGCAGAGTCGCCCAGGGCCCCGGGACGGAGGACCTCACCCTTGGTCAGGATCCTGGGGTTCTTCTATTTCAGTGAGTCAGAACAATGTGTCTCACTGCAGTGACTTTAAGACTGTCCCACCTGTCCACGGACTGTCAACAGTTTTCTCCCATAACACTCGCTGTTCCCGGGTCCGAGTTGCCACCTCCTGGTGAAATGCCCGTCCCCTCAGGTCCCCACACGCTGCCAGCAACCCGGGGCCCAGAGGAGCGTACAGTGCCCTCTTCCAGCGCCAACCAGGCCTTGGTCACACTTCACGCTGTGATTCCAGCCTGCTGCTCCTCCTCTGCGGTAGGAAGAGAGGCCTGTTCTGTGAGATAAGCTGATTACTGTCTGGTGTGTGCTTCATGCCTAGCAAGAGTTGTTTACATGTGAAACCATGGCCGGTTGGGGTCCCTGCCTCCCACACTAGGAAGCTTCGTCAGGGTGTCAGCTCCATCTCAGACCTGGGAGGGGAAGGAGGGCAGCGGCCATTCAGCTGCGTCTCTCTCAACCTCAGTGCGGGTGGCCACATGTCCACTGCTCTTCTCTGTTAATGCAAAGAGCAGATAAGAGATTCAGAGCCTGAGACTTCTGTCCCCAGGACCCCTTCCAAAGACCACTACCCAGACGTTTCACATTCTGAGAAGGTCTCTCGGGTGCTCTGAACGGTGGGCTGTTTAGGGATTTGGTGGGTGTGTGATGAACCCGCAGACGGCAGAGTGCCAGCCACAGGGAGAGGGGGCCGCAGCCACCAAGAGTGCGACGCACACTCAGGAGTCTCTTCAAAGGCACAGGAGCCTAAAAGCAGATGAGGAATTTCAGGGCATGGTGACTTCATCATCAGCTGGCCTCTCCCTGTCAGCTGCCCCTGGCACAGGGTGCCCCTGATGAATGGCCTCTGTACAGCCTCATGCCTGGTGGGGAGGTGCACCTTCTGCACGTCTGGGGGTTGAGGGGCTGCGTGTGTCCCGGGGACTGCCCCGTGGCTCTCCTGCTCCCAGACACAGAGCAAGGTCTGTTCCGTGGTGGCTCTCAAGTGTCTAGGTCCTGCACACGCCGCCATGTTTCCTGGGAGGACACTAGGAGCTGGGTGACAGTGGGTGGGCAGCAGGACCTCCCTGGTCCTTGTCGGCCTGGTGAGCATTTGTGGGGTCTGCTTGTGCATGTGAACAGGTGGCCGCCTGCCCTGGAGTGGGGAAGTGGGTGACCGTCAGCACGCTGACCTGAGAGGGCATTGTGGTCACAGTCTGAGTCACCTCCCACCTCCCACGGTGCCCTGGGTGGGCCGTGGTCCCCTCTTCCTCATGAAGCCAGTGTGTCTTTAGGGCAGGAATCTTACCTGTTTTATTTCCGTGTCCTCGCTACCTGACACCCAGCGAGCGCTCGCGGAATGTGTGTTTTTAATTTAATGACTGAACAGACGGGTTCCTAGTTCAGTGGGGAGGGGGCTAGCAGAGTGACGCGGGGTGAACCCCGCCCTGTTTCCCAGCATGATGGCTCCCGCTCTGCTCCTCCCGCCTCTCAGAGGCCAGCATCTGCGTCCCCAGGGCCTGCTGCTCCTCAGGGGCTGCTCCGCATGGTCCGAGGGGCCGCAGGAAGCCTCCCTGAGACGGGGAGGGCACGGTGGCCTGGGGCGCAGGAGGAAGGGACCTGGGTGCACACGCTGCCTCTGCATCCATGGAGTCGGGAGGCTTGTTCTCCCTCCCCACTTCCCATTCCTGCCCCCAGCGTGCTCAGCCTCCCGGGTCAGCGGTGCCCACCACAGCACTCAGAGAGGAGGGGAGAATCAAGACGGCCCCGTTTCCTGCTCATAGTTCCTCAGACCCCTGTTCCTGGAGGGTGGGACTATCCCATCCCCACGTGGGCTGCCTCAGAGTTCCGAGACCGGCAGCCTTGCTGCTTGCTGAGGTGGAATGGAGCCCCCGACTCGGGCCTGGTCCTCTAGAGGGGGAAGGGCTCAGAAGCACAGGCCCAGGGCTCTGCCGAACCCCGTGCTAGTAGCTCACCCTCGAGGCGTCCTGCTCCTCCACTGGAGAGGACTTTGAAGGTGAGGATATTGGGCTGAGGTGGCGGCGTCAGGACCTTCCCAGTGTCCGTGGGGAGAGACGCACGCCATGTTCAGTCCCTCTTACCTGCACAGGTGTTTTCTTTGTGGGGGACCGTGCTGTGCCCTTCCTCTGTTCGTTCTGGGACTCAGGTGTCCTGTGGCATTCAAAGGCAGAGAGGGCCACGTATCCCTGGCTTGCAGACTGCACCTGGAGGCCCACCTCTGGGCCACGTCAAGCTATGTGCCGGGTCTGCCCAGCCCAGTGCTGCCCATTTCACCTAGCAACAGCTCGGCAACTCTGGCTTCCCCCCAGATCTCCTGCCACCGAGTGAAGCCACATTCAGCTTTAAAAAAGCATGTGTCCAACCATAATTTTTGATGCGGTGGAGTGCAAGCAATTCTGAGACTTTTTGGTTCACTTTGGGGCACAACAGGTCGAGGGCAATGAAGCTGGAAAGCCACATAATTCCCTCATGGTTCTCTCTGGCTCAGCGGGCTGGACGGCAGAGAAACGAGGAGGAGAAACGGCCACATCGCCGTCTACAGCGGCCCCTGCCCTGGGAAGGCTTCCAGCTGCCCTGAAGGCCCAGCCATCTCTGCCAGCACCTCACCAGGACTGGAGGGAGCCCAGCCCAAGTCAGCTGCAGACCTCCCTGTTCCTGTGCCTTTCGGACTCCGCTGGGCCTCCGTTTCCCCATCTGAATGGGGCTAGTGCAGCAGGACGTTTACGTGAAAAGGAAACAGTGAGCTGGGTCCCAACAGTTCCTTTGTGAAGTTCAATTCCCACACAAGAAGATGCCTGGCTGCTTCCCCTGTCCAAGGCCCACGCAGCCATCTTCATCTGGGCACTGACTCCTCCCCAGGAGGGAAGCCTGCTAACTCCTGCTGGTCTCCGACTGAAACCCAGGCCCTGGCTGAGGGTAGACAGTCAGTGCATTTGTTGTGAGTCTCTAACCACACACCCACCTGGTCCTTGGAGGAGTGGGCTGTGGGTGAAAGTGTGCAAGCTGAGAAAATTCTAACTGAGCTGTGAGAGTGTCCCAGGACACAGGTGGACGTGACCTGCTGCAGACTCAAGCAGAGTGCTTCTGGAGAGCAGGCAGTGCGGGAAGACGAGCAAACCTGGCTTCAGCTCTTCTGTAGGGTTTACCCCAGAAACCATGAGCCCCCCCAGGCTTCTGCTGAAGTGGGGACACGGTTACAGCTGGCTCGGGGCTGCTATGGTTGGATCTGGTGCCCCCCCCAAGGTTGCATCCCCAGCAGCAGAGTTCAGAGGTGTGCCTTAGGGAGGTCAGGCCTGACTTCACAGTGGGTCAACCCACCGTGTTCTCCCAGCAAGTGGATGAGGGAGGGGCCTTGCTCTGGAAGCCCACTCCCTCTGCTGCAGGCCACCAGGAGCCGGGGCCTCTGCTCTACCACACATTCCTGGCCACCATGTCCTGCCTTTCCACGGGCCAGAAGCCCACAGCCAAGTGGCCACAGACCAAAGCCTCTGAAACCCAGAGCCAAAAGAAGTCTTCCCTCCTTTAAGTTGACTTTCTCAGCTGTTCTGTCACAGGATGACCACGCCAGGGCTCCCCCCAAATCCGGAGAGAAGTGTCATCACAGAGTGCCTGCAAGGCCAGCTGGCCCTGGCTGGAGGAGCAGCCATGGTGTGGACAAGGTGCTTCGCTGGGACACACAGCAGGATGTTGTCCAGAGGCCCAACCTCAGGAAGCCCGTCTTCACAGGAGAACCGAGCCGGCTCCTCGTCGGTCTCCCTGTGGGCAACTCTAGGTTTAGCCAGCACCTTGTGCTGGGCACCATCTGTGTTCACGGTGGTGGTGCCTCTGTGTACGGGTTCTGGTCAGTCTCCATTTCCCGTGCACAGAAGGAAGGAGTGGGCCAGAGGCAAGTCCTTTCTCCCCGAGTTCCTCCTTCACAGGGAGGCAGACAGCAAGCCCTTCTGAAAATCAGAGCCTAATGGCTCCATCTGCTCCCGCGCCGCTTCCCCTCACTGCCTGCCCGGGAGTTTGCTGCAGACGCTAAGTAGCACATTATTTTCGATAAGTCGCAATCATTTACTCGAAATCTACTTCTTTCACATGTCCCCTTGGAAACTGGAGTCAGCTTGAGAAGCCCTGCCCAGGGTGGAAGGCCGGCCCAGGGTGGAAGGAAGGCCGGCGCCCGAGCTCAAGCTGAAGAGAGTCAAGCCGTTGGTCATCCCGCACTCAACCTCGGGGCTCTGCCGGGAGGAGAGGCGAAGGCCCCGCAGAGGACAGTACTGAGGGCAAAGCCACCCATTAGGTCTCTGTCCCCAGGAAAAGGCACAGGTGCCTTGATGGGAGAGACAGGAAACAATGGCCGTGTGGACGCAGCCTCAAAACCGAGATGCCGCTCATCTCCTCAGACATTAGGTCAGCAGCTTCCTTGTTCCTCCTGAGACATTCGCTCTTTGGTGCAGACTAGGCCAGTGACAGGGACGGCTCATGCCTCAGCCGAGCTCAGCACTCCCAGCCAGATGTCTCACTTAGAGCCTCTCCTCCAGGCCCCCCGCCCGCCCGCCAGAGGCTGAGGGCTTCCCGAGGCCACAGGGAAGTCCCAGGAAGCAACAAAGCTCCCGTCGGTCCTGCAGCCTGTCTCCTGCGCATGCTGGGCTCCTCATCTGCGGATGGCGCCAGCCGCTCCTCAGTGCAAGGCCTGGGCTTGGGAGGTTGGTAATGAGCAGTGATGGATCACGCACGGCTCCCTGAAGGGCCCCGCTGACCTCACATGCATTTGCAAGATGACTGTCTGGGGTCACAGGTGTTGTTTGTGGTCATGGAAAAAGGAAAGCTAATTGGCATGGGCTTGGAAATGGACCTGGGGCACCCATAAATAGACCCCATGTCCTGCAGCGGGGGACCGTGCTCAGCACAGTGCAGAGGTGGCCTCTGCCCTCAGGAGGGCTGCCCTGGCTCTCCCTGTCTGTGCTCCCGACAGCTCAGCAGGCTGCAGGGCACATCCTTGTTCCACTGTAATGTAGGGAGCTTCCCAATGTCAGTGACATAAGGTGGGCACGTTGCAGGCCCTCGGCCCAGAGGTCTGCCCCCAGGCTTGCAGCTCAGCAGGCCTTACTTTCCCTGGAACAGCAGAACCTTGCCTCCTTTCCTCTTCATCGCCAAGTGGCAGAGTGCTCTTGGCAGACTGTGGCCACCCCAGTGCTCCTGGCCCAGGCCACGGCCTCCAGGCCACTCCCTACCCTGGCCAGGTGGCATCTCCGTCACCTATCCCCCCCGCCCAGATTCCTGAAACTTCTCCTCCTATGCTCATCACCCTGGTCCCCAAGAGAGGCCTCCCCAAGGACAGAGCCTCTTACTGTCTGGTCTAACCCTCTTCCTGCCAAGAGAAGTTCTCCCCTGTGGCTACTCAGGCTTTTCTGAAACTTGCCTCTGGGTACTAAATCTGCTTCTTTCCCATTTCCTTTATCACCCTCTAACCAACGCAGAATCATTCTCCCTTCTGAATTTCTTTTTTAAACATTGTGTTAGCTGCTGAAAGCAGAGAAAGCAAGAAAATCTCTGAGACCCTTAAACAAAGCAGAAGCTGATGTTTTTGTTTCTCTTTTGCAGCCCAGAGGTGAGCAGGCAGGCTGGCCTGGGGGTGTGGAATTTCCACTGGGCATCCCTCCTGTGACTGCCAGGCCCAGGTCGCAGAGGGGCACCTGCTTCCTCCTACAGGATTAGTGGAGCTAGCAAGCACATATAGGCAGGATGCCCCCGCTGTCACTGTGGCGGCTGAGTGGTAAAGGGAGTCCTGGGGTCACTCGGCCTTTCTCCTTGATCCTTCAAGGAGCCCCCGCTGTGCTCTCTCCCGTGCCCCACCCTGCATCCTTCTCCCAGGCCCTCACGGTTCCAGTGCAGAGGGAAGCAGGGCTCGGCCGAAGCGGGGGTGGCAGTGGGCTGAGCACTGCACCTCGTCTCCTGACCCCTGCCCTCACCTGGCCCTCACCTGGCAGAGATCCCATCTCCCTGGAAGGAGACCGCAGGGAGCAGGGTGCCAGCAGCCTTGTTCTCTTGGAGGTGAGCTGGAAGTTGTCATGGATTGCACGGACTGAGTAGGACCAAATCATGAATTCTCTAAGGTCAGTAGCTCATTGTAGGAGGGACTTTGTGCAAAATTCATCCTTTTTGAGAAACTGCGAGAGATTTCTCTATGAACAAAATGATCTTTATTTCCAACTGTGTTCTGATAGAATTGTTTGGGAAGTTAGAAAACAAATATTTCTGCTACTATTTAGTTTTAAAATATGGGCAAGAAAATTCCACTTGTCACCAGGAGCAGGAAAGAGATCTGTCATCTTGAGACGGTGGCCATGCCAACGTGGGAAGACCACGCATGACGCCGGCGGAGCAGCTGCCCAGGGCAGTGTTTCCAGTGTGTGCTTCTCTGCACCTCAGCAGAGGCGTGGCTGAGCCCTGAACCACCCAAAGTTTAACGTGGGCAAACCTCCTCCCACCTTGGGTGAGGACGCATCCCAGCCTCTTCTGGTTAGGATTGTCCCGTCGTAGGAGAGGGCTTGACAGCAGCCCACGTGAGCCCAGGCCGGAGGAGCACTGAGCTTCCTGCTCTGTACTGAGGGGACAGTGCAGTCTGCACTGTGTGGGGAGCAGGGTGCCCTGGACGGAGCACAGAGAGGGAAGGGGCAGGAGGAGGGGGACATGCTGGACGGCCGTCCACTGCAGAGCACCCCTGGACGTCTTGACCTGCCTGATTCCGTCCGAGCCCTCTGGAAGCACAGGAGGGGCGTGCAGTGTGCACGTGTGTGTGTTGCTGTCTCGTGACCCTCAGAAACCAAGCGATAACCCTGCTTCTTCCCTCTTTCCAAGGAGACTCTTATCAATGAGTTCCGATTTAACCAACAGCAGGAAACCTACCAGTTACCAATCACTGACCTGCTTTTGCAAAAGAAACCTCATTTAATCCCTAATAAGAATCATGGCATGGCTGACTCTCTGTCACCTCATCGGTGATGATGAAATGGCTTGAAGGAGCCTAGGCCTGGCAGGCATCTCCCCTGGCTGTGCCGGGTGCTCTCTGTGCCGTGCTACGGGCTGAGGGGAGCCCACTGCGCGCACTTAGGCTTTGCTGGGTGCAGGGCTCTGGGACGCTCTTGCACAGACCAGGCGACGGGCTGGGTGACCCCCGAGGCTCCATGCTGCAGGACATTTTACTCAGGCAGGAGAGGACGGAGGAGCTTCTCTTCCTGTGGTGGCTCCTCTAGGAGAGACGCTTCCTCTTCAGGAACACAGCAAGCCACCTACCACCGACTCCCTGGCTCCCAGGCTGTTCAGCATGTCCCCAAGTAGGGGACTACTCCTGCCTCACAGTCACTGTGGGCCCCTCCCGCACAGGCCCTCTCAGAGCATGCCCACCTGGGGGCACAGGGGCGCAGGCACGCCCTCCCTCCACCTTCTTTAGGAAAAGGCATCTCCCAAGCAGCAAGCAAGCTTCAGCTGTGAGGACCAAGGCCTGCGCCCGGGCAGCGGCCTCCGTCCAGAAACGGGGGTTGCCTTTTAGCTGCCCGCTGGCCAGGAGGCTTGGTGTGCCGAGCAGGGGACTGTGAGTGGGACCCGTGCCCGAGCGTCCCCTGAGAAGCAGAGGTCCATGTGGCCAGGACCACAGACCACACAGTGGGGCGGCCAGGAGGACCAGTGTCTCCTCTGGAGGAAACCCGGACACGGGCAGCCCCATCCCAAGTGCGCGGCCTACTTCGTCCTCACCCCTGCGTACACCCTCACAGAGCTCGGCACACCAGGGCCAGTTGTGGCCCAGAGTCCAGGAGCGACCCTGGAGGGCCTCAGGCCCCCGAGCAGATATGATTTTCTATCCCTGCAAGAAAGACACTGGGGGGCTGGAAAGACCAGCCTCCTGTCTTCAAACCAGATCCCCAGGGCGGTGACACTGGGGACCTCCACCCCACACAGTCCCGCTCCATGTGTCTGAGAGTTCAGGGGACAGAGAGGCAGCTCTGTGCATCCAGGGGGGCTCCAGCATTTGAAGGTTTGGCGCTGGGTTGCTCCTCTGGGGGGACTTCTGCAGGCCAACAAGGACAATGGGGGCTGGGCAGGGCTGGCAGCTGACCCCCAGGCTCATCAGGAGTGCTGGCTGGCAGCTGGGACACCGAATGGCTGCTCAGTTTTGCCATCCAAGTCACCAGAGCGTCCATGGTCACTACCCCGGGTCCCCAGGCACTAAGGAATGGAAGACTCACATCCGTTAGCGTCCTTCTCCGCTGGAGGTTTCCAGTTTGCAAACGTAGCCGTGCTGTGGGCAGCGAAGGCACCTGGGGGAAGGAGAGGAGGGCACACCCTCGGGGTCTCCCACGGGTGACCACCACCTCCACCCCTCCCAGGCTTCCGTCGGCTGCTGCAAGTGAAGTGGGACTGGAGGAGGCCCCAGCATGGCTCCTGCCCTGCAGTCGTCCTGGCCGGGCCCTGGGCAGCTCCCTGCCTCGGTGCCTGTGGAGGCACCACTGCCCCAGGGCCCTTGCAGCCCGGCCTTCTCTGGGCCTCACAGCAGCCTTCACAGGCCTGCCTTCCCCTGTACCAGAGGCCTGTCCCTGGTAACAGTGGCTGGTGGGCCCGCCAGGCTGAGCTGGGGACGCAGGCCTCGGGCCATCGTACTTCTGCTGGCTTACAACTGGCAGGTTTCTGAAGGCAGGTTTGACGGGTTTGAAGTGGGTGTGGAAGAGGTGGCAGAGAGTAAGCAGGCTGCTCAGCTTCAGGGGAGGTGGAGTGGGGCAGATACAGGCTCTCAGCTCCCGGCCAAGGGCAGGTGGAGACCTGGGGACACCCCCATGCTTGCCGGTCACTCCTGGGGAGACCCACAGCACACGCTCAGTGCCAGACTCCAACAGATGCCCCTCAGGAGCTCAGCCTTGCTGGCCAGATGCAGGTGTGATGGTATCCTGAGGTGCCCTGCGGCCATGGTGTGGACACTGTGCTGGTGGCTCAGGAGCTGGGGACCTCATATCCAGAGGTTCTCACGTGGGACGGTTTCTTGCAAAAAGAGGTTGAAGTGAGATTTAAAAGGGGGTGAGATAAAACTTTTTGTGTTTTTTTCCTGGAAATGTGGACTGAAGCCAGGGTGCTCAGCCACTGAGCTAAAATTAAGTGAATAAATAAGTAAACAAACAAATGAAATAGATAACAGGCAGATTGGGACTGTGAGGAGCGCATCTATGGGCAGGAGGGAAGAGCCCATCCAAAGAAGGACCAGGAGGTCGTGGGCGAGGACCAGATCTGCAGGAGTTAAGGAGACCGAGGCCTCAGTGTGGGGAGCCCTCTCACCTCCCGTCTGGCTGATGCCCTCTTGCCCCACACTGACCACGCTCGGGCATCAGGAGATGAGGACTGGGTACGGGTGTCCTGGGCCCCGCGGTCGCCTGGGTGTCGGGAAGTCGCCTGGCCTCACCTTCTGCTCTGTGTGTGTGTGAGAGTGTGTGTGTGAGTGTGTGTGTGTGTGTGTGTGTGTGTGTGTGTGTGTGTGTGCTCCTGGGCCTCATGGTCGCCTGGCCATCAGGAAGTCGCCTGGCCTCACCTTCTGCTCTGTGTGTGTGTGAGAGTGTGTGTGTGTGTGAGTGTGTGTGTGTGTGTGTGCTCCTGGGCCTCATGGTCACCTGGCCATCAGGAAGTCGCCTGGCCTCACCTTCTGCTCTGTGTGTGTGTGAGAGAGTGTGTGTGTGTGTGTGTGTGTGTGTGTGTGCTCCTGGGCCTTATGGTCGCCTGGCCATCAGGAAGTCGCCTGGCCTCACCTTCTGCTCTGTGTGTGTGTGAGAGTGTGTGTGTGTGTGAGTGTGTGTGTGTGTGTGTGTGCTCCTGGGCCTCATGGTCACCTGGCCATCAGGAAGTCGCCTGGCCTCACCTTCTGCTCTGTGTGTGTGTGAGAGTGTGTGTGTGTGTGTGTGTGTGTGTGTGTGCTCCTGGGCCTCATGGTCACCTGGCCATCAGGAAGTCGCCTGGCCTCACCTTCTGCTCTCTGTGTGTGTGAGAGTGTGTGTGTGTGTGTGTGTGAGTGTGTGTGTGTGTGTGAGTGTGTGTGTGTGTGTGGGAGGGGGTGCTCCTGGGCCTCATGGTCACCTGGCCATCAGGAAGTCACCTGGCCTCACCTTCTGCTGTGTGTGTGTGTGAGAGTGTGTGCGTGTGTGAGTGTGTGTGTGTGTGTGGGTGTGGGTGCTCCTGGGCCTCATGGTCCCTGGATGTCAGGAAGTCACCTGGCCTCACCTTCTGCTCTGTGTGTGTGTGTGTGTGTGTATGGGTGCTCCTGGGCCTCATGGTCCCTGGATGTCGGGAAGTCACCTGGCCTCACCTTCTGCTCTGTGTGTGTGTGTGTGTGTGTATGGGTGCTCCTGGGCCTCATGGTCCCTGGATGTCGGGAAGTCACCTGGCCTCACCTTCTGCTCTGTGTGTGTGTGAGAGTGTGTGTGTGTGTGTGTGTGTGTGTGTGTGCTCCTGGGCCTTATGGTCGCCTGGCCATCAGGAAGTCACCTGGCCTCACCTTCTGCTCTGTGTGTGTGTGTGAGAGTGTGTGTGTGTGTGAGTGTGTGTGTGTGTGTGTATGGGTGCTCCTGGGCCTCATGGTCACCTGGCCATCAGGAAGTCACCTGGCCTCACCTTCTGCTCTGTGTGTGTGTGTGTGTGTGTGTATGGGTGCTCCTGGGCCTCATGGTCCCTGGATGTCGGGAAGTCGCCTGGCCTCACCTTCTGCTCTGTGTGTGTGTGTGTGTGTGGGTGTGGGTGCTCCTGGGCCTCATGGTCCCTGGATGTCGGGAAGTCGCCTGGCCTCACCTTCTGCTGCATGCCCTGGGCCTCATGGTCACCTGGCCATCAGGAAGTCACCTGGCCTCACCTTCTGCTGTGTCCTGGGCCTCATGGTCACCTGGATGTTGGGAAGTCGCCTGGCCTCACCTTCTGCTGCGTGCCCTGGGCCTCGTGGTCACCTGGCCATCAGGAAGTCGCCTGGCCTCACCTTCTGCTGTGTCCTGGGAGCATGGCTGCACAGGAACTGAGGCCCCCGAGAGGCAAGCTGTTTGCCGTGCTTTAAAATTGCAAGGGCAGTCAGCTTCTGTCCCATCCTGCCTTCAAAGTCCCGCCAGACGGGGAGGTGGCAGAGGACTTGGGCTGAGCCCCGGAGCTGCATTCCCCGCGGGCCTCCTGGTATTTGTGCGAAGGCTCACACAGAGAAGGGCCTGCCCTCAGCACACAGGCCCTTCCCAACCACCTGTCTGCGTCGATCCTCGGGCTTTCTCTCCTCTGCTCTGGATCTCTGAGTTACCGTCCCGACCTGAAAACCTGGGCTCTGCCTCCTGCCCGCCTACTCCTCCTGTGGAGGTTTGGCTGAGCAGGGCCATTTGCCCCACCCTGGACCCGGGAGACTGTGGGACCCAGGCCAGCTGGTCCTGGGTGGGGAGAGAGTGCCCTCTTGTGGGCACTGGCTGGAGCTGCTCCAGGCTGCGGCTCAGCCCAGGACAAAACAAGCCCCCTGGGCCTCCCCCAGGCCCAGCCCTGAGTGTGCCTTGGAGTCTGGCCTTTCTCCTGTGTGGAGGGAAGGAGGAGACGGGAGTGGCTCCCCAGTGCTGCGGCAGCCTGCTCCTCCAGAGTCCACCCAAGGACAGCCCCCGGGCCAGCAGTGCTGCAAGGCAGATGGGACCCTGTCTGGACGGGCTTGGGACAATCTCTGCACTTACCTGTCTTGACTCCTCTCAGGAGAGGGGTAGATTCGTGGGAGGGAAATGCCTTCCTGGAGGCCTCTTACTGAACGGGCCAGCCATCTCGGTAGCACCCTGCAGCCCACGGGTCCCCCGGAGCCGGGCGTTTCCTGGGTGGTGGCTGGTGCAGGCCTGCTGGCCGTGAGAACCATATGCAAGGTATAAACGGGGATGGGCCCTTTAAGACCTGCTTCAGTGGAAGCAGTGGGTCTGAGGGGGCGGGCGGGCGCCCATCAGGGCGGCAGGGACCTGATCGTATGTGATGGTTGCTGGATTAGGTAACGGCTCCGCTGGCTGAAATTGGATCCCAGAGGATGAGCGTTAACATCTCTGGTGTCCTGGCGAAAGGTTCATTTGAGTCTTGCATGGTGCCGCCGAGATAAAAAGGAGCTTTTAAATAATCATTTTGTCTCCCACTCGCCAGAGTGCTGGCTTCAAGCAATAAATAGGTAGCATCAGTTCTGCTTAGACACACCACCCTTCCACTTATTTATTTAATGTTGGTGGGACTTTATTTTAACTGACTGGCTGAGCAGTTTCCGTGTCAGTGAATCCAGCACCTGTTTTCACAGTGGTGCGCTGGCGTCCCCTGGCTCTGGGTTGGACCACAAGCCTGCCATTGTCCTTGTTGGGCCCTCCTTGCCCCGTGCCCCATAAACATGCAGCCCTGTCCACCAGAACCAGACCCTCCCGTGGACGGAGCGGAAGGTGAAAGTCTTGCCCAGAGCTGTCCTTGCTCACACTGGCTCCTGCACACGTTCTGCCGTTTTCCGTTTTCATGATTTGAGGGTGATTAAACAGGGCAATCGGAGAAACTTGGAGAGGACTTCTAGGTTTTCTGCCTGTTACCTTTCCTTTTTTTTTTTTTTTAATTTTCTAATCTCTAGTGAAACAATTACATTAGTTTATTAATAACTCAGAGCCTATCTTTTTTTTTTTTCAATTTTGGGATGACTCATAAACGTCTTTGTTTGTAATGGAATTAAAATTCAGACCCATGAACCCCACAAGTGGATATCCTCGCCCCGGACAGTCTCCTGAGCCCCGGGGGTGGGAGGGCAGAGCTGCAGGGCTCTGGCGGCAGGTGCCTTGGGTGGCTGGGTCCCTCTGGGCACCATGAGGTCCCCGTGGCAGGAAGGCCACACAGCCACTCTGCACAGGAGCCCTTGGTGGTGGCGAGCTCCTCGGGGGACGTGGGAGACCTGAGTACATAAGCTCAAGAGCCAGAATCCATGGCTGCCTCTTGACTCCCAACGATCAGCCCGACGGGGAGCTTCCCACGGTCTCCTGAAAGACAGCCGTGGGGCCTTCTCACCTGCGCCGTGACGTGGACAGCAGAAGACGCGTGTGGGAGCAAGACGAGCCGGGACTCGGCAGGGGGTTTTCCTTCCCCTCTCTCCCACCGCCCGCCCTCCTTCCTCCGCCCTCCCTCCGGCCCTTCTTCGTCCATCAAGGGCACAAGTGTCCCTGCACTTTCACTCTCTGTGCTCCTCATGGCCACAGCTGCTCCACACGTGGCTGCTCCACACGTGGCTGCCCCGCACGGCCACCTCGGGTCCATGACAGCCCTGCTGTAGCTTTTCTTCAGAGCAGGATGTGGGATTTCTTTCTAAACTGCCTTCAGCGGTGGGATCTGTCATGGTCCTTGGAAGCCAAGCGTGGGTACAGCTGACAGTGATGCTGAAGCTGCTGGAGACGGAAGGCCCTGGACCTCCAGGTGTCCCCAGTCACAGCCTGGCAGGGCCACCTGGCTCCGTTCTGCAGGCAGCTGGCATGGGCCCATCCCCCTGGGGCTCACCCAAGGCACCTGCCCTGAGGCAGCCCTTGACTCTCATGGCCCAGGAGCTGTGTATCCACCAGGGACTGAGACCCTCCACCTGCAGCCCTGAACACGATTAAATGCTGGCCCCCTTCCCCTCAGCCCACAAGTACCTCTCTCCCTTGCTACCCCCCCCTCAAAAATCCTCCTCAAGTTTTTAAAATTGAAAGTCCCCTTCATGCACCTCTCAGCAAAGGCTTGGCTGCCGACTCCAGCGCGGGTGAGATGAGCGCTTCCTTATACGGCAGGTTGGATGCAGCAGCGAGGAAAGAAAGGCTGGATCTCTGGGTCTCTCTGGGCCCAAGTTACCCCTCACCCAGCGTCTGAGGTGTCTGTAGAGATGGCCACCCACTGTGCAGGAACCGTGCCTTCCCGAACCCCTTGACAGGTCTTGTTTCCCCACAGGACAGAGCCACGTGGCCCGGCGGGGGGGGACAAGTCCTGCCCCAGGGCCTGAGATCTCCTCCATTCCCTCCACCTATCTAGCTCAGGCCATGTTGGAAAGGAAAATCTCCTTTAATCAAATGTTACAAAGACAGTTGAGTGAAGCCGCAAGCTCACGGAAATCTAAAATTAGAAATAAAGAAGGAAATGCTTTTCCTTCCATGGAAATTCGGCAGTTGGAAGATGAAAGCAAGAAATATATTCTATTGTAATTAACTTTTGTCGTTCTGAATTTTTTATTGTGGTAAAACGTACATAATAGGAGCTTCACTGTTTGGGGTCTTTTTGAGTGTGCAGATCAGTGGTGTTACGTATTTCACCGTACAGTGGTCACCAGGGTGCACCCACCTGCCACCCCTGGCCTCCCACCGTCTCTGCCTCTCTGAGGCTGGCCACGCTAGAGACCAGGTGTGGGTGGAGTGTGATGTGCTTTGAGCAGCGCCACCTCCCTAGGTTTCTCCCACCGCTCCTGGGGTGGCCCTGCACCGCCCTGGCTGAAATTCTCCCCAGGACCTTCTGCTCACCTGCCCGTCTCTGTCTTTCTCCTAGTGTTGAGCATCCGGGGAGCCCAGGAGGAGGAGCCCACGGACCCTCAGCTGATGCGTCTGGACAACATGCTGCTGGCCGAGGGGGTGGCCGGGCCTGAGAAGGGCGGTGGGTCTGCGGCGGCAGCGGCAGCGGCTGCAGCCTCTGGAGGGGCGGGCTCAGACAACTCGGTGGAGCACTCCGACTACAGGGCCAAGCTGTCGCAGATCAGACAGATCTACCACACGGAGCTGGAGAAGTATGAGCAGGTACGTGGGCCTGGGCTCGGCACGGCCTGTGGTGAGGGCTGCCCTGGGGCTCGCAGACGCTTCGGCCAGCCTTGCTCCCACAGGCACTGTGCCCAGCTCTTCCTTGCTGGCCAGAAAGCCCAGTGGAACTGGAGGCCACCAAGCCCCTAGGCTCAACCGTGGAAGAGCAGGCGTTCAATGAGATGCGGCATAAAGCATGGGAAGTGTGAGTGGTGGTCCCAGGACACCTCGGGCTCCGTGTGAGGAACACCTGACACTGGCGCTCCGTGGGCGCTGCCACAGCACAACCACTGCATTTGCCCTTGATCGTCCCTTATTCAGGACGACTGCTCTTTTGATGTTGATAGACTCCTTGCAAAAGGACATTAAAACTTGTTCTTACAGGCCCTTCGTCCACAGTCGCAGTGCCATTAAGGCAGACACGTTCTCCTCTTTATATAACATGTGGCCTGCAACAGGGCTCACGCCTTCCTCCTAGAAAGAGTGGGGTGCCCCAGCAGACCCCAGAGCCTGACCCCTGGAGAGCAGGCCTGGCAGGTGGCCTGCATGCTGCTCAGAAAGCTGCAGGTGCACATTGGCCGTCCCACAGGTGAAGGACATTCACAGTCCCACAGGTGAAGGACATTCACTGTCCCACAGGTGAAGGACATTCACAGTCCCACAGGTGAAGGACATTCACAGTCCCACAGGTGAAGGACATTCACTGTCCCACAGGTGAAGGACATTAGCTGTCCCACAGGTGAAGGACATTCACAGTCCCACAGGTGAAGGACATTCACAGTCCCACAGGTGAAGGACATTCACAGTCCCACAGGTGAAGACATTAGCTGTCCCACAGGTGAAGGACATTCACAGTCCCACAGGTGAAGGACATTCACAGTCCCACAGGTGAAGACATTCGCAGTCCCACAGGTGAAGACATTCGCAGTTCCACAGGTGAAGGACATTCACAGTCCCACAGGTGAAGGACATTCACAGTCCCACAGGTGAAGGACATTCACAGTCCCACAGGTGAAGGACATTCACTGTCCCACAGGTGAAGGACATTAGCCGTCCCACAGGTGAAGGACATTAGCCGTCCCACAGGTGAAGGACATTCACAGTCCCACAGGTGAAGGACATTTGCTGTCCCACAGGTGAAGGACATTCACAGTCCCACAGGTGAAGGACATTCACAGTCCCACAGGTGAAGGACATTCACAGTCCCACAGGTGAAGGACATTAGCTGTCCCACAGGTGAAGGACATTCACAGTCCCACAGGTGAAGGACATTCACTGTCCCACAGGTGAAGGACATTCACAGTCCCACAGGTGAAGGACATTAGCTGTCCCACAGGTGAAGGACATTCACTGTCCCACAGGTGAAGGACATTCACTGTCCCACAGGTGAAGGACATTCACAGTCCCACAGGTGAAGGACATTCACAGTCCCACAGGTGAAGGACATTCACAGTCCCACAGGTGAAGGACATTCACAGTCCCACAGGTGAAGGACATTCACAGTCCCACAGGTGAAGGACATTCACAGTCCCACAGGTGAAGGACATTCACAGTCCCACAGGTGAAGGACATTAGCTGTCCCACAGGTGAAGGACATTAGCTGTCCCACAGGTGAAGGACATTCACAGTCCCACAGGTGAAGGACATTCACAGTCCCACAGGTGAAGGACATTCACTGTCCCACAGGTGAAGGACATTCACAGTCCCACAGGTGAAGGACATTCACAGTCCCACAGGTGAAGGACATTAGCCGTCCCACAGGTGAAGGACATTCACAGTCCCACAGGTGAAGGACATTCACAGTCCCACAGGTGAAGGACATTCACAGTCCCACAGGTGAAGGACATTAGCTGTCCCACAGGTGAAGGACATTAGCTGTCCCACAGGTGAAGGACATTCACAGTCCCACAGGTGAAGGACATTAGCTGTCCCACAGGTGAAGGACATTAGCTGTCCCACAGGTGAAGGACACTCACAGTCCCACAGGTGAAGGACATTCACAGTCCCACAGGTGAAGGACATTAGCTGTCCCACAGGTGAAGGACATTAGCTGTCCCACAGGTGAAGGACATTCACAGTCCCACAGGTGAAGGACATTAGCTGTCCCACAGGTGAAGGACATTAGCTGTCCCACAGGTGAAGGACATTCACAGTCCCACAGGTGAAGGACATTCACAGTCCCACAGGTGAAGGACATTCACAGTCCCACAGGTGAAGGACATTCACAGTCCCACAGGTGAAGGACATTCACAGTCCCACAGGTGAAGGACATTAGCTGTCCCACAGGTGAAGGACATTCACAGTCCCACAGGTGAAGGACATTCACAGTCCCACAGGTGAAGGACATTCACAGTCCCACAGGTGAAGGACATTCACTGTCCCACAGGTGAAGGACATTCACAGTCCCACAGGTGAAGGACATTCACAGTCCCACAGGTGAAGGACATTAGCTGTCCCACAGGTGAAGGACATTAGCTGTCCCACAGGTGAAGGACATTCACAGTCCCACAGGTGAAGGACATTCACAGTCCCACAGGTGAAGGACATTCACTGTCCCACAGGTGAAGGACATTCACAGTCCCACAGGTGAAGGACATTCACAGTCCCACAGGTGAAGGACATTCACTGTCCCACAGGTGAAGGACATTCACAGTCCCACAGGTGAAGGACATTCACAGTCCCACAGGTGAAGGACATTCACAGTCCCACAGGTGAAGGACATTCACTGTCCCACAGGTGAAGGACATTCACAGTCCCACAGGTGAAGGACATTCACAGTCCCACAGGTGAAGGACATTCACTGTCCCACAGGTGAAGGACATTCACAGTCCCACAGGTGAAGGACATTCACAGTCCCACAGGTGAAGGACATTCACTGTCCCACAGGTGAAGGACATTCACAGTCCCACAGGTGAAGGACATTCACAGTCCCACAGGTGAAGGACATTCACAGTCCCACAGGTGAAGGACATTAGCTGTCCCACAGGTGAAGGACATTCACTGTCCCACAGGTGAAGGACATTCACTGTCCCACAGGTGAAGGACATTCACAGTCCCACAGGTGAAGGACATTCACTGTCCCACAGGTGAAGGACATTCACAGTCCCACAGGTGAAGGACATTCACTGTCCCACAGGTGAAGGACATTAGCTGTCCCACAGGTGAAGGACATTCACAGTCCCACAGGTGAAGGACATTCACAGTCCCACAGGTGAAGGACATTCACAGTCCCACAGGTGAAGGACATTCACAGTCCCACAGGTGAAGGACATTAGCTGTCCCACAGGTGAAGGACATTCACTGTCCCACAGGTGAAGGACATTAGCTGTCCCACAGGTGAAGGACATTCACAGTCCCACAGGTGAAGGACATTAGCTGTCCCACAGGTGAAGGACATTCACTGTCCCACAGGTGAAGGACATTAGCTGTCCCACAGGTGAAGGACATTCACAGTCCCACAGGTGAAGGACATTCACAGTCCCACAGGTGAAGGACATTCACAGTCCCACAGGTGAAGGACATTAGCTGTCCCACAGGTGAAGGACATTCACTGTCCCACAGGTGAAGGACATTAGCTGTCCCACAGGTGAAGGACATTCACAGTCCCACAGGTGAAGGCCATTAGCTGTCCCACAGGTGAAGGACATTCACTGTCCCACAGGTGAAGGACATTCACAGTCCCACAGGTGAAGGACATTCACAGTCCCACAGGTGAAGGACATTCACAGTCCCACAGTTGAAGGACATTCACAGTCCCACAGGTGAAGGACATCACAGTCCCACAGGTGAAGGACATTCACAGTCCCACAGGTGAAGGACATTCACAGTCCCACAGGTGAAGGACATTCACAGTCCCACAGGTGAAGGACATTCACAGTCCCACAGGTGAAGGACATTAGCTGTCCCACAGGTGAAGGACATTCACAGTCCCACAGGTGAAGGACATCACAGTCCCACAGGTGAAGGACATTCACAGTCCCACAGGTGAAGGACATTCACAGTCCCACAGGTGAAGGACATTCACAGTCCCACAGGTGAAGACATTCGCAGTTCCACAGGTGAAGGACATTAGCTGTCCCACAGGTGAAGGACATTCACAGTCCCACAGGTGAAGGACATTCACAGTCCCACAGGTGAAGGACATTAGCCGTCCCACAGGTGAAGGACATTCACAGTCCCACAGGTGAAGGACATTCACTGTCCCACAGGTGAAGGACATTCACAGTCCCACAGGTGAAGGACATTCACTGTCCCACAGGTGAAGGACATTCACAGTCCCACAGGTGAAGGACATTCACAGTCCCACAGGTGAAGGACATTCACTGTCCCACAGGTGAAGGACATTCACAGTCCCACAGGTGAAGGACATTCACAGTCCCACAGGTGAAGGACATTCACTGTCCCACAGGTGAAGGACATTCACAGTCCCACAGGTGAAGGACATTCACAGTCCCACAGGTGAAGGACATTCACAGTCCCACAGGTGAAGGACATTAGCTGTCCCACAGGTGAAGGACATTCACTGTCCCACAGGTGAAGGACATTCACTGTCCCACAGGTGAAGGACATTCACAGTCCCACAGGTGAAGGACATTCACTGTCCCACAGGTGAAGGACATTCACAGTCCCACAGGTGAAGGACATTCACTGTCCCACAGGTGAAGGACATTAGCTGTCCCACAGGTGAAGGACATTCACAGTCCCACAGGTGAAGGACATTCACAGTCCCACAGGTGAAGGACATTCACAGTCCCACAGGTGAAGGACATTCACAGTCCCACAGGTGAAGGACATTAGCTGTCCCACAGGTGAAGGACATTCACTGTCCCACAGGTGAAGGACATTAGCTGTCCCACAGGTGAAGGACATTCACAGTCCCACAGGTGAAGGACATTAGCTGTCCCACAGGTGAAGGACATTCACTGTCCCACAGGTGAAGGACATTAGCTGTCCCACAGGTGAAGGACATTCACAGTCCCACAGGTGAAGGACATTCACAGTCCCACAGGTGAAGGACATTCACAGTCCCACAGGTGAAGGACATTAGCTGTCCCACAGGTGAAGGACATTCACTGTCCCACAGGTGAAGGACATTAGCTGTCCCACAGGTGAAGGACATTCACAGTCCCACAGGTGAAGGCCATTAGCTGTCCCACAGGTGAAGGACATTCACTGTCCCACAGGTGAAGGACATTCACAGTCCCACAGGTGAAGGACATTCACAGTCCCACAGGTGAAGGACATTCACAGTCCCACAGTTGAAGGACATTCACAGTCCCACAGGTGAAGGACATCACAGTCCCACAGGTGAAGGACATTCACAGTCCCACAGGTGAAGGACATTCACAGTCCCACAGGTGAAGGACATTCACAGTCCCACAGGTGAAGGACATTCACAGTCCCACAGGTGAAGGACATTAGCTGTCCCACAGGTGAAGGACATTCACAGTCCCACAGGTGAAGGACATCACAGTCCCACAGGTGAAGGACATTCACAGTCCCACAGGTGAAGGACATTCACAGTCCCACAGGTGAAGGACATTCACAGTCCCACAGGTGAAGACATTCGCAGTTCCACAGGTGAAGGACATTAGCTGTCCCACAGGTGAAGGACATTCACAGTCCCACAGGTGAAGGACATTCACAGTCCCACAGGTGAAGGACATTAGCCGTCCCACAGGTGAAGGACATTCACAGTCCCACAGGTGAAGGACATTCACTGTCCCACAGGTGAAGGACATTCACAGTCCCACAGGTGAAGGACATTTGCTGTCCCACAGGTGAAGGACATTAGCTGTCCCACAGGTGAAGGACATTCACTGTCCCACAGGTGAAGGACATTCACTGTCCCACAGGTGAAGGACATTCACAGTCCCACAGGTGAAGGACATTCACTGTCCCACAGGTGAAGGACATTCACAGTCCCACAGGTGAAGACATTCACAGTCCCACAGGTGAAGGACATTCACAGTCCCACAGGTGAAGGACATTCACAGTCCCACAGGTGAAGGACATTCACAGTCCCACAGGTGAAGGACATTCACTGTCCCACAGGTGAAGGACATTCACAGTCCCACAGGTGAAGGACATTCACTGTCCCACAGGTGAAGGACATTAGCTGTCCCACAGGTGAAGGACATTCACTGTCCCACAGGTGAAGGACATTCACAGTCCCACAGGTGAAGGACATTCACAGTCCCACAGGTGAAGGACATTCACAGTCCCACAGGTGAAGGACATTAGCTGTCCCACAGGTGAAGGACATTCACAGTCCCACAGGTGAAGGACATTAGCCGTCCCACAGGTGAAGGACATTAGCTGTCCCACAGGTGAAGGACATTCACAGTCCCACAGGTGAAGGACATTCACTGTCCCACAGGTGAAGGACATTCACTGTCCCACAGGTGAAGGACATTCACAGTCCCACAGGTGAAGGACATTCACAGTCCCACAGGTGAAGGACATTCACAGTCCCACAGGTGAAGGACATTCACTGTCCCACAGGTGAAGGACATTCACAGTCCCACAGGTGAAGGACATTCACTGTCCCACAGGTGAAGGACATTCACTGTCCCACAGGTGAAGGACATTCACAGTCCCACAGGTGAAGGACATTAGCCGTCCCACAGGTGAAGGACATTCACAGTCCCACAGGTGAAGGACATTCACAGTCCCACAGGTGAAGGACATTAGCTGTCCCACAGGTGAAGGACATTCACAGTCCCACAGGTGAAGGACATTAGCCGTCCCACAGGTGAAGGACATTAGCTGTCCCACAGGTGAAGGACATTCACAGTCCCACAGGTGAAGGACATTCACTGTCCCACAGGTGAAGGACATTCACTGTCCCACAGGTGAAGGACATTCACAGTCCCACAGGTGAAGGACATCACAGTCCCACAGGTGAAGGACATTCACAGTCCCACAGGTGAAGGACATTCACAGTCCCACAGGTGAAGGACATTCACAGTCCCACAGGTGAAGGACATTAGCTGTCCCACAGGTGAAGGACATTCACAGTCCCACAGGTGAAGGACATTAGCCGTCCCACAGGTGAAGGACATTAGCTGTCCCACAGGTGAAGGACATTCACAGTCCCACAGGTGAAGGACATTCACTGTCCCACAGGTGAAGGACATTCACAGTCCCACAGGTGAAGGACATTCACTGTCCCACAGGTGAAGGACATTCACTGTCCCACAGGTGAAGGACATTCACAGTCCCACAGGTGAAGGACATTCACTGTCCCACAGGTGAAGGACATTCACTGTCCCACAGGTGAAGGACATTCACAGTCCCACAGGTGAAGGACATTAGCTGTCCCACAGGTGAAGGACATTCACAGTCCCACAGGTGAAGGACATTCACTGTCCCACAGGTGAAGGACATTCACTGTCCCACAGGTGAAGGACATTCACAGTCCCACAGGTGAAGGACATTCACTGTCCCACAGGTGAAGGACATTCACTGTCCCACAGGTGAAGGACACTCACAGTCCCACAGGTGAAGGACATCACAGTCCCACAGGTGAAGGACATTCACTGTCCCACAGGTGAAGGACATTCACAGTCCCACAGGTGAAGGACATTCACAGTCCCACAGGTGAAGGACATTCACTGTCCCACAGGTGAAGGACATTCACTGTCCCACAGGTGAAGGACATTCACAGTCCCACAGGTGAAGGACATTCACAGTCCCACAGGTGAAGGACATTCACTGTCCCACAGGTGAAGGACATTCACTGTCCCACAGGTGAAGGACATTCACAGTCCCACAGGTGAAGGACATTAGCTGTCCCACAGGTGAAGGACATTCACAGTCCCACAGGTGAAGGACATTCACAGTCCCACAGGTGAAGGACATTCACTGTCCCACAGGTGAAGGACATTCACAGTCCCACAGGTGAAGGACATTAGCTGTCCCACAGGTGAAGGACATTCACTGTCCCACAGGTGAAGGACATTCACTGTCCCACAGGTGAAGGACATTAGCTGTCCCACAGGTGAAGGACATTCACAGTCCCACAGGTGAAGGACATTCACAGTCCCACAGGTGAAGGACATTAGCTGTCCCACAGGTGAAGGACATTCACAGTCCCACAGGTGAAGGACACTCACAGTCCCACAGGTGAAGGACATTCACAGTCCCACAGGTGAAGGACATTCACAGTCCCACAGGTGAAGGACATTCACAGTCCCACAGGTGAAGGACATTAGCCGTCCCACAGGTGAAGGACATTCACTGTCCCACAGGTGAAGGACACTCACAGTCCCACAGGTGAAGGACATTCACAGTCCCACAGGTGAAGGACATTCACAGTCCCACAGGTGAAGGACATTCACAGTCCCACAGGTGAAGGACATTCACAGTCCCACAGGTGAAGGACATTCACAGTCCCACAGGTGAAGGACATTAGCCGTCCCACAGGTGAAGGACACTCACAGTCCCACAGGTGAAGGACATTAGCCGTCCCACAGGTGAAGGACATTCACAGTCCCACAGGTGAAGGACATTCACAGTCCCACAGGTGAAGGACATCACAGTCCCACAGGTGAAGGACATTCACTGTCCCACAGGTGAAGGACATTCACAGTCCCACAGGTGAAGGACATTCACTGTCCCACAGGTGAAGGACATTCACAGTCCCACAGGTGAAGGACATTAGCCGTCCCACAGGTGAAGGACATTCACTGTCCCACAGGTGAAGGACATTCACTGTCCCACAGGTGAAGGACATTCACAGTCCCACAGGTGAAGGACATCACAGTCCCACAGGTGAAGGACATTCACAGTCCCACAGGTGAAGGACATTCACAGTCCCACAGGTGAAGGACATTCACTGTCCCACAGGTGAAGGACATTCACAGTCCCACAGGTGAAGGACATTCACTGTCCCACAGGTGAAGGACATTCACTGTCCCACAGGTGAAGGACATTAGCCGTCCCACAGGTGAAGGACATTAGCCGTCCCACAGGTGAAGGACATTCACAGTCCCACAGGTGAAGGACATTCACAGTCCCACAGGTGAAGGACATTCACAGTCCCACAGGTGAAGGACATTAGCTGTCCCACAGGTGAAGGACATTCACAGTCCCACAGGTGAAGGACATTCGCCGTCCCACAGGTGAAGGACATTCACAGTCCCACAGGTGAAGGACATTCACTGTCCCACAGGTGAAGGACATTCACAGTCCCACAGGTGAAGGACATTCACAGTCCCACAGGTGAAGGACATTAGCTGTCCCACAGGTGAAGGACATTCACAGTCCCACAGGTGAAGGACATCACAGTCCCACAGGTGAAGGACATTCGCCGTCCCACAGGTGAAGGACATTCACAGTCCCACAGGTGAAGGACATTCACTGTCCCACAGGTGAAGGACATTCACAGTCCCACAGGTGAAGGACATTCACTGTCCCACAGGTGAAGGACATTAGCTGTCCCACAGGTGAAGGACATTCACTGTCCCACAGGTGAAGGACATTCACAGTCCCACAGGTGAAGGACATTCACTGTCCCACAGGTGAAGGACACTCACAGTCCCACAGGTGAAGGACATTAGCTGTCCCACAGGTGAAGGACATTCACAGTCCCACAGGTGAAGGACATTCACAGTCCCACAGGTGAAGGACACTCACAGTCCCACAGGTGAAGGACATCACAGTCCCACAGGTGAAGGACATTCACAGTCCCACAGGTGAAGGACATTAGCTGTCCCACAGGTGAAGGACATTAGCCGTCCCACAGGTGAAGGACATTCACAGTCCCACAGGTGAAGGACATTCACAGTCCCACAGGTGAAGGACATTCGCAGTTCCACAGGTGAAGGACATTAGCTGTCCCACAGGTGAAGGACATTCACAGTCCCACAGGTGAAGGACATTCACAGTCCCACAGGTGAAGGACATTCACAGTCCCACAGGTGAAGGACATTCACAGTCCCACAGGTGAAGGACATTCACTGTCCCACAGGTGAAGGACATTAGCCGTCCCACAGGTGAAGGACATTCACAGTCCCACAGGTGAAGGACATTCACAGTCCCACAGGTGAAGGACACTCACAGTCCCACAGGTGAAGGACATTCGCAGTTCCACAGGTGAAGGACATTCACAGTCCCACAGGTGAAGGACATTCACAGTCCCACAGGTGAAGGACATTCACTGTCCCACAGGTGAAGGACATTAGCCGTCCCACAGGTGAAGGACATTAGCTGTCCCACAGGTGAAGGACATTCACAGTCCCACAGGTGAAGGACATTCACAGTCCCACAGGTGAAGGACATTCACAGTCCCACAGGTGAAGGACATTCACTGTCCCACAGGTGAAGGACATTAGCCGTCCCACAGGTGAAGGACATTAGCTGTCCCACAGGTGAAGGACATTCACAGTCCCACAGGTGAAGGACATTCACTGTCCCACAGGTGAAGGACATTCACAGTCCCACAGGTGAAGGACATTCACAGTCCCACAGGTGAAGGACATTCACTGTCCCACAGGTGAAGGACATTAGCCGTCCCACAGGTGAAGGACATTCACAGTCCCACAGGTGAAGGACATTCACAGTCCCACAGGTGAAGGACACTCACAGTCCCACAGGTGAAGGACATTCGCAGTTCCACAGGTGAAGGACATTCACAGTCCCACAGGTGAAGGACATTCACAGTCCCACAGGTGAAGGACATTTGCTGTCCCACAGGTGAAGGACATTCGCAGTTCCACAGGTGAAGGACATTCACAGTCCCACAGGTGAAGGACACTCACAATCCCACAGGTGAAGGACATTTGCTGTCCCACAGGTGAAGGACATTCACAGTCCCACAGGTGAAGGACATTCACAGTCCCACAGGTGAAGGACATTCACTGTCCCACAGGTGAAGGACATTAGCCGTCCCACAGGTTAAGGACATTAGCCGTCCCACAGGTGAAGGACATTCACAATCCCACAGGTGAAGGACATTCACAGTCCCACAGGTGAAGGACATTCACTGTCCCACAGGTGAAGGACATTCACAGTCCCACAGGTGAAGGACATTCACAGTCCCACAGGTGAAGGACATTCACTGTCCCACAGGTGAAGGACATTAGCCGTCCCACAGGTGAAGGACATTCACAGTCCCACAGGTGAAGGACATTCACAGTCCCACAGGTGAAGGACACTCACAGTCCCACAGGTGAAGGACATTCGCAGTTCCACAGGTGAAGGACATTCACAGTCCCACAGGTGAAGGACATTCACAGTCCCACAGGTGAAGGACATTCACAGTCCCACAGGTGAAGGACATTCACAGTCCCACAGGTGAAGGACATTCACTGTCCCACAGGTGAAGGACACTCACAGTCCCACAGGTGAAGGACATTAGCTGTCCCACAGGTGAAGGACATTCACAGTCCCACAGGTGAAGGACATTCACAGTCCCACAGGTGAAGGACATTCACAGTCCCACAGGTGAAGGACATTAGCTGTCCCACAGGTGAAGGACATTCACAGTCCCACAGGTGAAGGACATTCACAGTCCCACAGGTGAAGGACATTAGCCGTCCCACAGGTGAAGGACATTAGCTGTCCCACAGGTGAAGGACATTCACTGTCCCACAGGTGAAGGACATTCACAGTCCCACAGGTGAAGGACATTCACAGTCCCACAGGTGAAGGACATTCACAGTCCCACAGGTGAAGGACATTAGCCGTCCCACAGGTGAAGGACATTCACAGTCCCACAGGTGAAGGACATTCACAGTCCCACAGGTGAAGGACATTCACTGTCCCACAGGTGAAGGACATTCACAGTTCCACAGGTGAAGGACATTCACAGTCCCACAGGTGAAGGACATTCACAGTCCCACAGGTGAAGGACATTCACAGTCCCACAGGTGAAGGACATTCACTGTCCCACAGGTGAAGGACACTCACAGTCCCACAGGTGAAGGACATTAGCTGTCCCACAGGTGAAGGACATTCACAGTCCCACAGGTGAAGGACATTCACAGTCCCACAGGTGAAGGACATTCACAGTCCCACAGGTGAAGGACACTCACAGTCCCACAGGTGAAGGACACTCACAGTCCCACAGGTGAAGGACATTCACAGTCCCACAGGTGAAGGACATTCACAGTCCCACAGGTGAAGGACACTCACAGTCCCACAGGTGAAGGACATTCGCAGTTCCACAGGTGAAGGACATTCACAGTCCCACAGGTGAAGGACATTCACAGTCCCAGAGGTGAAGGACATTCACTGTCCCACAGGTGAAGGACATTCACAGTCCCACAGGTGAAGGACATTAGCTGTCCCACAGGTGAAGGACATTCACAGTCCCACAGGTGAAGGACATTCACAGTCCCACAGGTGAAGGACATTCACAGTCCCACAGGTGAAGGACACTCACAGTCCCACAGGTGAAGGACATTCACAGTCCCACAGGTGAAGGACATTCACAGTCCCACAGGTGAAGGACATTAGCTGTCCCACAGGTGAAGGACATTCACAGTCCCACAGGTGAAGGACATTCACTGTCCCACAGGTGAAGGACATTCACAGTCCCAGAGGTGAAGGACATTCACTGTCCCACAGGTGAAGGACATTCACAGTCCCACAGGTGAAGGACATTCACTGTCCCACAGGTGAAGGACATTCACAGTCCCACAGGTGAAGGACATTAGCTGTCCCACAGGTGAAGGACATTCACAGTCCCACAGGTGAAGGACATTCACAGTCCCACAGGTGAAGGACATTCACAGTCCCACAGGTGAAGGACACTCACAGTCCCACAGGTGAAGGACATTCACAGTCCCACAGGTGAAGGACATTCACTGTCCCACAGGTGAAGGACATTCACAGTCCCAGAGGTGAAGGACATTCACTGTCCCACAGGTGAAGGACATTCACAGTCCCAGAGGTGAAGGACATTCACTGTCCCACAGGTGAAGGACATTCACAGTCCCACAGGTGAAGGACATTAGCTGTCCCACAGGTGAAGGACATTCACAGTCCCACAGGTGAAGGACATTCACAGTCCCACAGGTGAAGGACATTCACAGTCCCACAGGTGAAGGACACTCACAGTCCCACAGGTGAAGGACATTCGCAGTTCCACAGGTGAAGGACATTCACAGTCCCACAGGTGAAGGACATTCACAGTCCCAGAGGTGAAGGACATTCACTGTCCCACAGGTGAAGGACATTCACAGTCCCACAGGTGAAGGACATTAGCTGTCCCACAGGTGAAGGACATTAGCTGTCCCACAGGTGAAGGACATTCACAGTCCCACAGGTGAAGGACATTCACAGTCCCACAGGTGAAGGACACTCACAGTCCCACAGGTGAAGGACACTCACAGTCCCACAGGTGAAGGACATTCACTGTCCCACAGGTGAAGGACATTCACAGTTCCACAGGTGAAGGACATTCACAGTCCCACAGGTGAAGGACATTCGCAGTTCCACAGGTGAAGGACATTCACAGTCCCACAGGTGAAGGACATTCACAGTCCCACAGGTGAAGGACATTCACTGTCCCACAGGTGAAGGACATTCACAGTCCCACAGGTGAAGGACACTCACAGTCCCACAGGTGAAGGACATTCGCAGTTCCACAGGTGAAGGACATTCACAGTCCCACAGGTGAAGGACATTCACAGTCCCACAGGTGAAGGACATTCACTGTCCCACAGGTGAAGGACATTCACAGTCCCACAGGTGAAGGACACTCACAGTCCCACAGGTGAAGGACATTCACAGTCCCACAGGTGAAGGACATTAGCTGTCCCACAGGTGAAGGACATTCACAGTCCCACAGGTGAAGGACATTCACAGTCCCACAGGTGAAGGACACTCACAGTCCCACAGGTGAAGGACATTCGCAGTTCCACAGGTGAAGGACATTCACAGTCCCACAGGTGAAGGACATTCACAGTCCCACAGGTGAAGGACATTCACTGTCCCACAGGTGAAGGACATTCACAGTCCCACAGGTGAAGGACACTCACAGTCCCACAGGTGAAGGACATTCACAGTCCCACAGGTGAAGGACATTAGCTGTCCCACAGGTGAAGGACATTAGCCGTCCCACAGGTGAAGGACATTCACAGTCCCACAGGTGAAGGACACTCACAGTCCCACAGGTGAAGGACATTCGCAGTTCCACAGGTGAAGGACATTCACAGTCCCACAGGTGAAGGACATTCACAGTCCCAGAGGTGAAGGACATTCACTGTCCCACAGGTGAAGGACATTCACAGTCCCACAGGTGAAGGACATTAGCTGTCCCACAGGTGAAGGACATTCACAGTCCCACAGGTGAAGGACATTCACAGTCCCACAGGTGAAGGACATTCACAGTCCCACAGGTGAAGGACATTCACAGTCCCAGAGGTGAAGGACATTCACTGTCCCACAGGTGAAGGACATTCACAGTCCCACAGGTGAAGGACATTCACAGTCCCACAGGTGAAGGACATTCACTGTCCCACAGGTGAAGGACATTCACAGTCCCACAGGTGAAGGACATTAGCTGTCCCACAGGTGAAGGACATTCACAGTCCCACAGGTGAAGGACATTCACAGTCCCACAGGTGAAGGACATTAGCCGTCCCACAGGTGAAGGACATTCACAGTCCCACAGGTGAAGGACACTCACAGTCCCACAGGTGAAGGACATTCGCAGTTCCACAGGTGAAGGACATTCACAGTCCCACAGGTGAAGGACATTCACAGTCCCACAGGTGAAGGACATTCACAGTCCCACAGGTGAAGGACATTCACTGTCCCACAGGTGAAGGACATTAGCTGTCCCACAGGTGAAGGACATTCACAGTCCCACAGGTGAAGGACATTCACAGTCCCACAGGTGAAGGACATTCACTGTCCCACAGGTGAAGGACACTCACAGTCCCACAGGTGAAGGACATTCGCAGTCCCACAGGTGAAGGACATTCACTGTCCCACAGGTGAAGGACATTAGCTGTCCCACAGGTGAAGGACATTCACTGTCCCACAGGTGAAGGACATTCACTGTCCCACAGGTGAAGGACACTCACAGTCCCACAGGTGAAGGACATTCACAGTCCCACAGGTGAAGGACATTCACAGTCCCACAGGTGAAGGACATTCACAGTCCCACAGGTGAAGGACATTCACTGTCCCACAGGTGAAGGACATTAGCTGTCCCACAGGTGAAGGACATTCGCTGTCCCACAGGTGAAGGACATTCACTGTCCCACAGGTGAAGGACATTCACAGTCCCACAGGTGAAGGACATTAGCTGTCCCACAGGTGAAGGACATTCACTGTCCCATAGGTGAAGGACATTCACTGTCCCACAGGTGAAGGACATTCACTGTTCCACAGGTGAAGGACATTCACAGTCCCACAGGTGAAGGACACTCACAGTCCCACAGGTGAAGGACATTAGCTGTCCCACAGGTGAAGGACATTCACAGTCCCACAGGTGAAGGACACTCACAGTCCCACAGGTGAAGGACATTCGCAGTTCCACAGGTGAAGGACATTCACAGTCCCACAGGTGAAGGACATTCACAGTCCCACAGGTGAAGGACATTCACTGTCCCACAGGTGAAGGACATTCACTGTCCCACAGGTGAAGGACACTCACAGTCCCACAGGTGAAGGACATTAGCCGTCCCACAGGTGAAGGACATTCACAGTCCCACAGGTGAAGGACACTCACAGTCCCACAGGTGAAGGACATTAGCTGTCCCACAGGTGAAGGACATTCACAGTCCCACAGGTGAAGGACACTCACAGTCCCACAGGTGAAGGACATTAGCCGTCCCACAGGTGAAGGACATTCACAGTCCCACAGGTGAAGGACATTCACAGTCCCACAGGTGAAGGACATTCACAGTCCCACAGGTGAAGGACATTCACTGTCCCACAGGTGAAGGACATTCACAGTCCCACAGGTGAAGGACACTCACAGTCCCACAGGTGAAGGACATTAGCTGTCCCACAGGTGAAGGACATTCACAGTCCCACAGGTGAAGGACATTCACAGTCCCACAGGTGAAGGACATTCACAGTCCCACAGGTGAAGGACATTCACAGTCCCACAGGTGAAGGACATTCACAGTCCCACAGGTGAAGGACATTCACAGTCCCACAGGTGAAGGACATTCACTGTCCCACAGGTGAAGGACATTCACAGTCCCACAGGTGAAGGACACTCACAGTCCCACAGGTGAAGGACATTCACAGTCCCACAGGTGAAGGACATTCACAGTCCCACAGGTGAAGGACATTCACAGTCCCACAGGTGAAGGACATTAGCTGTCCCACAGGTGAAGGACATTCACAGTCCCACAGGTGAAGGACACTCACAGTCCCACAGGTGAAGGACATTCGCAGTTCCACAGGTGAAGGACACTCACAGTCCCACAGGTGAAGGACATTCACAGTCCCACAGGTGAAGGACATTCACAGTCCCACAGGTGAAGGACATTCACAGTCCCACAGGTGAAGGACATTCACAGTCCCACAGGTGAAGGACACTCACAGTCCCACAGGTGAAGGACACTCACAGTCCCACAGGTGAAGGACATTAGCTGTCCCACAGGTGAAGGACATTCACAGTCCCACAGGTGAAGGACATTCACAGTCCCACAGGTGAAGGACATTCACAGTCCCACAGGTGAAGGACATTCACAGTCCCACAGGTGAAGGACATTAGCTGTCCCACAGGTGAAGGACATTCACAGTCCCACAGGTGAAGGACATTCACAGTCCCACAGGTGAAGGACACTCACAGTCCCACAGGTGAAGGACATTCGCAGTTCCACAGGTGAAGGACACTCACAGTCCCACAGGTGAAGGACATTCACAGTCCCACAGGTGAAGGACATTCACAGTCCCACAGGTGAAGGACATCACAGTCCCACAGGTGAAGGACATTCACTGTCCCACAGGTGAAGGACATTAGCCGTCCCACAGGTGAAGGACATTAGCCGTCCCACAGGTGAAGGACCCTGCACATCCCTCCAAGGGAGGGCAGGAAAGGCTCTAGAGCACCGTGTGCAAATGTGGTGTCCTGGTCACGCAGAGCTCTGCTGGACAGCCGGGGCAGAGTGACCTCACACCATTTCCTCTCTCAGGAAGCTGTGGCATCAGGCCTGTGCCTGTCCTTCAGCGGCCACATCTGCGGCCACCTCTTGGACACACGTGGTACTGAAGTTCTACGTGAACTTCCTCCCACCAAGTATTAGATGTTCTGTTCCTTAATTTTTATGGATCAAAATAGAAAAGGGAGGAAGAGCCAAAGGTAGAAAACCCCCTGCAGCCCACGCAGGACTGTCTAGGTGGGAGGCAAATGAAACTTTATAGAAAATTTAAATTTTAAAATAGAAATAGGCATTTTAAAATTTAAAATGGAGAAAGTTTCATTATAATACTCCTATCCCCCTTGAAATAGACTTCTACAAAGTCCCCCCTGCTGGGTGGAAAGACTGCTGTGAAGCCCAAAGCCACCAGGGTCAATGCAGGCCTCCGGGTGGAGGGCAAAGGAGGGATGAGAGCAGGCCAGCCAAGGCCCGGAGCGCCACCCCCATGATCTCGGCACGGCGCTGCCTCGGCAGACATCCCCGGATCCCAGCATTCAGAGCTTCTCGGCTCACCCAGCTTCCCCACCAGGCTGGAACTGGGCTGCCCTGCTGCCCTGGAGACGGTCTGGCCTTGGTTCTCCTTCCTCAGGATTCTTCTACACCTCCACCAGGACACCTGGCCTCTGGCCTGACCTCACACTCCTGCCAATCACGGGAGGCGCTGGAAGAGCCAAGTGGGTCCTCGCTCTGGGGATGGGAGCGTGCCAGGTTGGAAGGGGCTGGGAGCTGGCTGTGTCTAGCTCAGGAGACAGACCCTTCTTGGTCCCTCCATTGTCCTGTGAATGAGTAAAACTGTCAGCAGGAGCGTGTCCCAACCACCAATCCCATGGCTGCCCTGGGGCTGACTTGGCTGCCCTGGCTCCTCCAGGCCGTTCTGGGGTTGGGGACCTGGACAGGAGGTGCCATCACATTTCCATGTAGGGTAGGAAGGGGAGGTCAGAGGTCAGAAAGTGCCTGGTCCCATGTCCAGTCAGAGCGCCCTGAGCTCTGGGGCTGACCCTTGACCAGGGCACCCTCTGGGATACATGGCTGCACCTAGAACAGTGGGATGTCTTGTCCCCTCTGTGATTTCCTGGGCTAGATGCTGGCACCCAAGGCAGGCGGGTACAGAGGCGTTCTCTGGAGGAACTTTTCCCGGCACTGACCTATTCTAAATAATAGAGATGTTAGAAGTTAGAAACATAAGAAGAGCCCCTAGACACCGAGCAAACTGTAGGCATGTCATGGTAGCTGTTGGTATTTACTGTTTTAGAAAGCACCGAAGCCACCTTTCCTTATTTGCAGGGGCACTTTCTGCTTAATAATTTATTAGAATCGGCTGTTGTTAATGATGGGAAGTAGCAGGTTATGGAGAATCTGGTGTGTCTGAGATGTGTCTTCTGTAACAACTCCTCATGGGCCTTTGTAAAAGCAGGACACCCTGGTCCAGTAGAACATCACCCTGTGGCCTACTGGCTCCGGTACGGAATTGCCAGGTCTGTGGTTTACCAGATGACGCCTGGATTTCATTTTGTTTGGGGAATGGTGGTGGCAGATGACCACAGGAAGTCGGCTGTCACAGCCCTCCTCGGAGTCCGAGGCTGAGCAGGGTTTCACCAGAGGCTGTTAAGTACAGAAGCTTCTGCAGGCTTTCAGTGGAGTGGAAGAGGGTTCTGTCTGTGGAGTGGGGCTGCAGGAGGGCAATTTCAGCAGGTGCTGCTGGTGGCATGTTGGGGTAGCAGAACCTTGAAGCCAGGAGCCTGAACGTATTTTCAGGGCTGTTTGTGAAAATGATCCTCTGGCAGCTTTGCAGGATCCTCCAGGTTTTGTAAACAACGCCGCTGGCGAGCTCCATCTCGATGCTGAGCTGCTCTGGGTTTACTAGGTGCACGGCTAAGCAGCCCCCAAGATCCCTCTTGTTTTTGGTGGGGACAGTGGAAGGAGTGGAGGGAGAGGCGGGAGGCCTGGAGGCTGGAGAGCAGGATTCAGCTTGACCTCTGCTGCGGGTCTCCCTGAAGACCATCTTCTCTGGTTGCTCTTCCCAGACCTTCCTCATGCTAGAACCCGGAGCCTTTTAGAGCCTCCTGTGCCCTGGGAGGGAGTGGGGGCAGGCGTCCGGTGTCCTTCCTCCTGAGTCTGCCGTGGAAACCCTGGGTCTGGGAGGGCTCTACTAACTTGCTGCTTGTAGCCCAGATGCTGGCACCCCATGGAGTTGAGACCACCTGACCTCCCGGAAGCAGCCCCCTGTGGGGAACCCAGGCAGGGCTGTGCACAGTCTCCAGGGCCTGCTCACTGCAGAGCAGGAAGGCCTGGGGAAGCACCCTAACTAGACCCCAGGGAAGCACAGATTGGCCAGCAGCACTGTGTCCCCCGCTGAGAGCTGGGGCACTTGACGTGCCCCCACCCCTCCTCCCTGGCAGTCTCTGAAGCCGGGTGGGGGCCTCAGCCCATGGACGGCTGTTCCTCCAGCCTGTGCCTCCCTCACTCTGCTTGGCCCCTGGGGTGCAGCTCACTGGCAGCCATGTGCAGTTTCCCTCAGTTCTGGGACCGAGGTTGGCTGGGGAAAGCTGCTAGGACAGGTCTCGTGTTTGTATCACGCTTTCCTCAGCTCTGCATGGGTCCCAGCCGGCACGTGGAAGGGAGGCCGGTGTTCATCACACTCCTATTTCCCCCAGGAGGGAGCCTGGAGCCGGCCACAGTGGTCGACTGGGTTTCCAAGGACTCTGTGTTGAAGCCATAGTTGTGCCAGGACTTTGTAGGGCCAGGCACACAGAGAGAGACCCATTTACTCTGCCACACCCTCCCAGGCTGTCACCCAGTTCACCAGGAAGGAGGAAGGCGCTCAGAGAGGTTGAGGGCCTCTCTGTGATCCCACCCCACCTGAGCGTCAGGGCAGGGAACGGGCAGCCTGCGCTCTCACAGCCCCTCCGAGGCCAGGTGACCGATTTGCTCCACTTGCAGGTGGAGCCCGGCACAACTGGACATGCCAAAGGGTTAGGAATGGGCAGAGCCAGGCTCGCGGGCATGCAGAGGCCTGCACAGTGCAAGGATTCCTCAAGCGCTCCCAGAGGCTGCTGCTCTCCAGTGCAGACCCAGCCCAGGGGGTGCGTCTGCAGCTGCCTGGCCAGTCAAGCTGGACGTCTTCCTTAGGTGAACAGAATGCGCACCACTATGTCCTCATTGCACCGTTGGCGCGTGCGGAGGCCTTTGGGCAGCAGCAGCAAGCGCAGCGCAGCGTGGCCGACATTAAGGGTGCTTTGCTGTTAATGCTGACTTGGGGCCTTTGAGTTCAGGTCTCTTGAGCTTTCTCATTACAGATCTAGTACAGTGTCACAGCGTCACAGCGTCACCGAGTTAAACTGTGAAGAGATGTTTTATTAACTGTTCAGCTAAAGAAACCAAACTGTGGATGCCAGCGAAGGGCCCTGTCTACAGAGGGTCAAGAGGGGCTGTGAGCCTCTGGCCCGTGACATGAGGCATTGGGGCCCTGCTTCTGCCTCGCTTTCCTTATTGTGGGCCTTTGGAAAAGTCCCTTTGCCGCTCTGGGCCACAGTTTCCAATTGTAAAGTAAGGAGGTAGAGAAATTGGATTTCCAGTCTTCCTTCCAGGCTGGTGGTATTTTGTTCTCTAACCTGAGAGGATCCTGGGTCCTCCAACCCTTGTTGTGATGTCATTCTTAGAAGTCCCTGGGGTCAGACTCAGAAGGAGGCTGAGAGTGTGGGGGTTGGAGTGAAACTGGAAATGGCTGACGGGAAATCTCCCAGAGTCTCTGAAGCTTTTAATTCTGTGATTCCTCTTGAACTCTTTGGGTTATTTATGCATCCCAAAATTGAATATTTGGAAGCTATACCACATCATAGATAATGAACAAGGCAGAGAGCTCCCGATACCTTTGACCCCAGCTCTCACTGTGGCTGGCCCTGGGGCCAAGGGTGGTGCAGTGAGTTTTATACCAGCATTTACGTTCTCACCTTTCACTGTAGCAAAGTCCAGGAAAAAAATCAATTAAGGATTTTCTTTTCCCTTAAATAATTGAAATCATGGCCAAAACCCGGGGCCTCTGAGCTAAAAGGAATTCCAGGCAGTCATTTATCCCACCATCTACTCGACAAGATGCCGTGCTCTCCTAGTTTCCTCCACTTGCACAGGTTCGTAGCAGAGTGGCCCAGCTCCACCACGCGGGCCTGCCTGGGCCCTCAGGACCACCTGTGCTCTCCATTTCAGGCCTGCAATGAGTTCACTACCCACGTGATGAACCTCCTGCGAGAGCAGAGCCGGACCAGGCCCATTTCCCCAAAGGAGATCGAGCGGATGGTCAGCATCATCCACCGCAAGTTCAGCTCCATCCAGATGCAGCTCAAGCAGAGCACGTGCGAGGCCGTCATGATCCTGCGTTCCCGGTTTCTAGATGCGCGGTGAGTGTCCTGGGGCTATGCTGGCCTCCTGAGCCACTGAAGAGGGTGGGCTCTGGTTGGCGCTCTTGAAAGGCTCTGCCTGTACCACATTACTGCTGAGCCAGGCAGTGACCCGAGGATGGCCGCCAGGTCTTGTGCGGCAGGCTGGGAGAACGGTGGGCCGCTGGTCTCAGGCAGGCAGAGGGGGCAGTGCTGGGAAGCTGCAGGTTTGGAGGGACGGTTTCCTCCCTCTGCTACTCCCTCTGGTGAGCCCCAAGGATGACAGCTCTGGTTGGGGGGTTGTTCTCCCAGCACTGAGCACCTGTCTCACGTGCGTCTCACCTGGGGCCCCTGGTCAGCTGACCAGCAAGATGCAGTCAGCATGCCCTAGTGCACCCTTCTCTAAGAGCGCCAGGTTGGCCTGTTGGGAGGCGCCGTCTCCTCCTCCCACACAGGCAGAGAGCAGCTCAGTTCAGTTCGGCAGTATTTGTTAGTTGATTAGCATGTACCATACTCCGGGCTGTCTCGGGAGTTCAGGGACAGGGAGGTCTGGTCCCTCAGGCATAGAGAGGAAGGAGGCCTCCTGCTGTGGGCCCAGCTGGTAGACAGCATCTGTCTGGCACTGCTCACTGTGTCGTTATGAGCCCCATGCACCCCACTGAGAACACGCCATGAAGGTCCTTTCAGGTGCTCCAGAACCAAACAAAGGACCAAAGGACAGGCCACCCAGCCCTGGCCCTCCTGCGCTGGAGCCAGGACTTTCCCAATTCCTTGGGTTCTGCCCACTCTTGGCATCTGGTTTGCAAGATGGAGATAACCATTTCTCGTCTGCTCTGGAAGGACATCCTGACAATTGGCCTGCAAATGCGTGGTCTGCAGTTCACCTTGAACAGGGATCCCACCTCCAGCTCCTCAGGTCCCGAGGATGCCCCCATCGGTGGTGCTTATCACGGGGGTCAGGTGTGCCTGTTAGTCCTGCCATGGGACCCCCTTTTCAGTCAGACAGAAAGATTCCCTGCTCTCCTGGACCTCCACCTTGAAGCCACAGAGCTCTACTGTGTTTCTCGTCACAGTTCTGTTCCTGGGGCCATGGGCCCCGCAGGGCTCCGGGCCTCTCCTCCCACTCCCTCCTCCGTGACCTGGCTGCATGGAGTACGCGGTGTGGATACCAGCTAGCCGACCCCGCCTCAGGATCAAGGGAAGACGAAGGCAGCACTTCCAGCTGGGTCCAGCAAGGCAGTGGGAGTGGGCGGTCAGCTGGCGCGGGACCCTCTGGGCGTCCCCCTCGGCCCACGGCCCGCGCCAGCCTGGCTGCGTCTGTGTGCAGGGCGGGGATGGCGGCCTGTCTGGGCCCTTCCTGTGCCATAGCTGACTCGCTGCCTGTGCCGCTCACATCCCCATGGTAACTCCCTAGTTAAAATGCGGAGTTGGCATTTATGTTGGCAGAGATTGAAAAAAGAAAAGTTGGGCCCAGACTGGGTTCTTTTCAAGAAAGAGATGGGAGAAAAGGACGGAGCAGATGCATTGTCTCCCTGGGTTTCTTCCTGCAGTGATTCCCCTGTGCCCAGCTGAAGGTCAGACTCCAGGAGACGCCAGGCAAGGCTGACTTGTGCACAGTCACCTCCACAGCCCCTGCCTGGATTGTCCCTCAGCACCAGGAGGACAGTTGCTTTAAGACAGGGTCTCTTTCTCTCTTGGGCTGTGACCTTTGAATCATTGTGTCTGAGCCAAGATTGGAAACTGAGACACTGACCCATTGTCCTGTTGGGATCATCTTACACTGTGGATGTGCTCATTATTGGAAAGAGCATCGCCCACATGTCAGCCACGTTGGGCAAATGCCTTTCCCAGCCCAGAAGTAAATATTTGCCCCGAATTGCTGACGGGGAGGTCAACAGCCCGTCCTCCAGGACCACTCACCATGATAGGGAGGGAGAGGAAGCAGACCTTACTTAGAGCCACGTGCAGCACTCTCTGCCGGGGACCTGCTACTCCACAGGGGTCTGATGGGCAGGGCCTCATCCAAAAAAGATTTCATGGAAGACAAATAAAACACAAAGAGGGCTTGCCTTCATAACAGGATTAGTGTCCTGACCAGTGGGTAGGTGGAGGCCGCTGCTGATACTTTGTTTGGGACACGCCTTGTCTTAGCTTTCTAATGCTGTGCAGCAGATTAGCACAGATTTAACCGCTTACAACAACCAGTTTCTGCTGGTGGGTCTGGGCCGGGCTCTGCAGGGTCCTCTACTCTGGTCCTGCAGGATGAGGGGGAGGTGTGGTCTGCTCAGGCCGAGGCCCGTCTGCTGCTCAGGGCCCCTCCTGTGCTCTTCTAGCTGTTGGCAGATCCTTGCGGTGGAGGAGCCCGGAGCTGCGTTCCCAGACGCCTCACCTCCATATGCAGGTCACAGTGGCCCTCCTGACGGCTGGCAGGAGGAACTCCACATTAAGGCTTAACCCACTCTCCCTTCTCATTTACTCCACCTCAGCTGACTGGTCACCTGGTCCAAGGGCCATATCCCATTGTGCTCCCATCCCAGCTCTCTCCAGGGAGGACCAGCACGCCAGGGTCAGGACCTGGGCTCCTGTCACTGTGCTTCTCAGCGGGGCCTGGGCTGGGCCTGTCCTGCATGGCTACATCCTTTCTCTCTTGCCCATGTTGACCAGACTGCCAGTAGAGCTGGCCTGGGAAGTAGCACCCCTGCACTCCCTCCACATTCAGCATCTTCCTCTCATGCTGTGGACAGCACGTGCCCTACAACCAGGCATGGCTCAAGACAGGAAAAGCAACGCTTTCCTTAAAGAGAATGAGCAGAACTTACTAACCCCCTAAGGTTTTTCAGCAAAAGTGGGAACGATCTTTCTGTAACTTTTTGTGGGAGATAGCGACACTGACACAGACGCTCACCACTGCTCTTGAAGGGAGTGAGCTAAGGAGAGGACGCAGGAGAGGAAGGAGCAGTGAGGTCTGTCGGACTGTCTGACTTACTCCTGTACCTGATTGGGCTCATCACTGGTGGGAGCCGGTGTCAACCACTGGAATGACAAAGAGGATAAAAACACATGTGAACGTGGGCCCTGCTGTCACGGAGCCCATGACCTCTTGGGACAAACCACACTCAAGAAGGATGGGATGTGGCAGGTAGAGTGACATAGTTCAACCACAGCAAGCCCCACCCCCTCCCCCACCCCCGGCACTTGCTCTGCATCAGACACAGCAGCAAGCTCTTCTGAGATGTGGTTCCTACCCTGGAATGCGCTGCCTGTGGGGAGGCGTAGGTAACCTGTGGCACTTACAGAGAGAGGTGCACAGAAGAAGCAAGGTGCCTGAGAGCCTCCAAGGCCGCTGGTCACACAGAAGGCTGTGCTCAGGCTGCAAAGTTCTGCAGAGGGGGGTGAGGCCTGAGGGACAGGACAGAGTCGCGGGCCCCAAATCTGCCTCCTGACCTGCGAAACCCTCAGTGCTGGTGAGGATGGGGGCACGGGGACACTTCGAGAGTTCTGTGATTGCACGGAATTGGGATTTCTGCCACAACCTGAAGACCCTCGTGAGCCTGGATGAGTGACTTATCTTCCCAACAACTCAGCTTTATTTCTGTATCAATGGGCCAATTCTGTAAGAGGGAACAAATAGGATACTATGAAAAGCAAACAGCAGAGAGTCCAGATCACGGTCTGCGCACCGCCCTCTGCTGCAGGAATGACGGGCCGCGTGCTTTCCACGGGCCCCTGCCACCTCATCGTGCCTTCAGTCATTAGCAGCCTGAATGGATCCTGGCTCAGGAAGCTTCCTCCAGGGATTCTCCTGAAGACCGCGGAACTGGCCGAGGCTCTGGGGGAGCCGCTGTTGAGGCCGGGGTGCCCGCTAGGGCAGATGCAAGTCTGAAGCACCTTTGCATCTGTGCAGATGTTCAGGGGAGTGTTCTTACCTGAGCCCTTCCTGCCTCCCTGCACAGGGATGCCAGTCGGCTACCACAGACCTCTGTGCTCTCCGTGGCCTGCAGAGTGCTCTCTCCAGAGTGCTGCTTGGCGCTGCCTCTGAAGCCGTCTGTCTGCAGCTGCACTGTCTGTCTGTTACACGACTACAAGTGTGAGTTAATTAAAATATCAGATAATAGCAACATTCTAAAAACTAGTCCTCAGCTGCACCAGCCGTGTTTCAGCTGCAAAGCAGACTCGAGGCTGATGGTCACTGCATTGGACAGCACAGACATGGAAAAAGCACTGCTGGACAGCCCGCCACCAAGATAGCAATGCCCCCAGGGCTGGAGCAAAAGGGACAGATGCGAAAGGACAGAACTGGCAGGACTGGCTTTGGGGACAGCCGTTCATGAGGCCCAGGAAGCAGCAGAGCTTAGTCACACCCAGGATTGGCACCAGCTGGGACTGAAAGAGTTGAGTGAATGAATGAATTAGCAACCACGGAAGTGGAGTCGGAGGGGCCACCCAGTAACGTGGGTGTAGGACAACGGAGCCGGCTTGGTGGAAGGTGGAATTAGTTCTGGAAACTGTTGGGAGCTGCCTGGACATGCAGTGGACATGGTGATGGCTGCCTGAGGTACACTTGTGGTCTGTGACCCCCTGAGTCTCACCACCGCCAGTCTTATGAAAAATGTCTACCAGGGCCCTGTGAATCGAAAGGTTCCCGTCCCTGGAACACTGTGTGGTCCAGCAACATTATTCAGCATCCATGTTTCTGAAGTTAAAAACCAAGATACTCAACTCTGAGAGCATCCAATGGGTTTGAGGTCATGGGTGTTCACTGACTGTGCTGGTCAGGCCTCCAGCCACCACAAGGAAACAGGTGCCACCCTCTTACCTTCAGAAAGGGTTGTTCTCACTGTCTCCCGAAACTCTGAGATGTCCTGATCCTGGGTCCCTCAAGGACCTTGGCGGAGACAGCTTCCACACAGGTGGTGAGCGCGTCCGCGGGCTGGGCGCTCTGGTGAGACGGCACCTCTCCAGCTGTCCACTCCACCCACAGCACCGCCCTTCCAGAGGCTTCCTGGGGCGCAGCTGGAAGAGTCCCATCATGCTCCTGCAGACAGGGAGGGGAGGCCCGAGGCTCTCCCAGGCAGGGGACTTCGGCCGGGCCTAGGACCCCTGCCTTCAGCAGAGCAGCAGCCGGGGGGTGTCTCAGGACAAGCTGGAGCCGGAGCCCCGCGGCTGCCTTCCTCAGAGTCCGGCCTGCGGGAGCTTTTATCACATGCCTCTCTCTTCTTACTTGGGCTTTTTAATCCAATCTGTCCAATTTCTGATGCTGGGTGACCCGGAAACTCAGCATGATTTGGGAGAGTGACTTGGGCTTGGCATAATCTGGACAGATGTGGTTAATACCTGTGGACAGATGGTGTTCATCCGGTAAAATCAGGCACTTTATTGTGTTAATTAATCCAAGTGGGACCCTGGAAACACAATATTAGCTGAATTTCCTGTCTACCAAGGCCATCAGTGCTTTCTGTTGGCTAAATTGGGAAATTCTGTATCCGGACATAACCAGGAGGTTCCGGAAATCTTTTCCATAAGGAAAAGCTTCTGATAAAAGCCAGAAAGACTAAAGTGCTAATAGAGCTAATTTGAAGATGAAGGGCCCACCACGTCAAGGAGGCCACGCAGGTTTGCAGGAGCGCAGCCTCCCTGAGCAGCTCCCAGCCAGCTGCAAGCCTTGGCTGGGTGGGAGTACAGGGATCTCACTTCAAATTACTTCAATTAGCACTTTTTGTGAAAAGGCAGAAAAATGCTTTCATTCAGAAGTGGCCCCTTCCTTTTGGCAACCTGTGTATGAGAAAGGTTTAGTGGGCTTTGTTTTACCACTTAACAGCTGTTCTTGCTCAGAAGGGCCACTTCTCTCCTTTTGAGGGAAGCCGAGCAGTCAGGGGAGATTCAGTCTGTTCCCTGCCCTCTTCCCCAGGTGCCTTTTAAAATGCTGCATGCATTTGCACGGGGATAGAGTGGACAGAAAGCGATAACTTATCTTTAACTGTGGCTGCAGGGTCTGCATAATCGTTAGGAGGCAGTTTGCTAGAAGGAAGAGGCTGCGTTTGTTCCACAGGCAGACAGACCTGAATGAACCCGGGGCCCACGGCAGGCCAACCGAGAGCCTTGCAAGCAGTTCTTCATCTGTGCCTAGGAGGAGCCGGTCCGCCTCACTAGCTGAGAAAAGAGAATTCCAGGGATGATAGCCAGCCATGCAGAGAGACCTGGGGCCACCCAGGGCCAGCTTCAGCCTGCTGGGCACTCTGCTGGGCATTCATCTGGCTGCATTTTCCCCTGCGCTCACCTGGGGGCTCAGGACGGCTCTCTTCACCGTTGTCAGTGAACCGAAGGCCCAGAGAGGCAACCCGAATCACCAGCCTGGGGTTCCACTCCAAGAGGGCCCCACCTCTGAGACTTCCTGCTCCTCGCAGCTCTGTGCAAATGTGTCTGCATCCCTTCCTTTAGACCTGGTGAAGGGCTGCACACTTCCAGGGGTTCTGGCATCCAGTCCCGGCCAGTCTAATTCTCCTTTTGCTCAAAAATGTGCCTTTCCCCAGAAGTCGGTCCTATTCTCTCTCTTCTCGTGCTTATATGGGGTAAAGGTTTTATTGTTGTCACCTTTCCTTTCTCTTTACAAAGGCGGAAGAGACGGAATTTCAACAAGCAAGCCACGGAGATCCTGAACGAGTACTTCTACTCCCACCTCAGCAACCCTTACCCCAGTGAGGAAGCAAAAGAGGAGTTAGCCAAGAAGTGTGGCATCACGGTCTCGCAGGTGAGAAGCCCACGGGCCGCGCGGCGGGTCTGCCTCGCTGGGTGTTTGAGCCCCGTGAGGCCAGGTGAGGAGGAGGAGTGCAGAGTGGAAAGAGCACCAAGGCCCTCCCCACGGAGCACTCCTGCTGCAGAGGGAGGTTCCCCACACCTGGGAGCTCTGGGTCTCCCCTGTGACCTGCTGGGGTCTACACTGCAGAGGGAGGTCCTCATACCTGGGAGCTCTGGGTCTCCCCTGTGACCTGCTGGGGTCTACACTGCAGAGGGAGGTTCCCCACACCTGGAGCTCTGGGTCTCCCCTCTGACCTGCTGGGGTCTACACTGCAGAGGGAGGTCCCCACACCTGGAGCTCTGGGTCTCCCCTCTGACCTGCTGGGGTCTACACTGCAGAGGGAGGTCCTCATACCTGGGAGCTCTGGGTCTCCCCTCTGACCTGCTGGGGTCTACACTGCAGAGGGAGGTCCCCACACCTGGAGCTCTGGGTCTCCCCTCTGACCTGCTGGGGTCTACACTGCAGAGGGAGGTTCCCCACACCTGGAGCTCTGGGTCTCCCCTGTGACCTGCTGGGGTCTACACTGCAGAGGGAGGTTCCCCACACCTGGAGCTCTGGGTCTCTCCTCTGACCTGCTGGGGTCTACACTGCAGAGGGAGGTCCCCACACCTGGAGCTCTGGGTCTCCCCTCTGACCTGCTGGGGTCTACACTGCAGAGGGAGGTCCCCACACCTGGAGCTCTGGGTCTCCCCTCTGACCTGCTGGGGTCTACACTGCAGAGGGAGGTCCCCACACCTGGAGCTCTGGGTCTCCCCTCTGACCTGCTGGGGTCTACACTGCAGAGGGAGGTTCCCCACACCTGGGAGCTCTGGGTCTCTCCTCTGACCTGCTGGGGTCTACACTGCAGAGGGAGGTCCCCACACCTGGAGCTCTGGGTCTCCCCTCTGACCTGCTGGGGTCTACACTGCAGAGGGAGGTCCTCATACCTGGAGCTCTGGGTCTCCCCTGTGACCTGCTAGGGTCTACACTGCAGAGGGAGGTTCCCACACCTGGAGCTCTGGGTCTCCCCTCTGACCTGCTGGGGTCTACACTGCAGAGGGAAGTCCCCACACCTGGAGCTCTGGGTCTCCCCTGTGACCTGCTGGGGTCTACACTGCAGAGGGAGGTCCCCACACCTGGAGCTCTGGGTCTCCCCTCTGACCTGCTGGGGTCTACACTGCAGAGGGAGGTTCCCCACACCTGAAGCTCTGGGTCTCCCCTGTGACCTGCTGGGGTCTTCAACACGCCTCCTCCACCAACCCAGGAATGACGCTGGTCATCAAGTAGCCATTCGATGCAAAGGACCGCAGTGTCTTCCCCACTGTGCGAGCCCACACTGTGGACTGAAGGCCTCTATCTCGTCACCTCCATGCTGGGTGGTTGCACAGGTCACAAGTGCCTCTGCCCACCTGGCAGGTGCCTGCAGACTTGGGAAGGCACCTCATGTCACCCTGTTAGGCCTGGAGTCCTCAATGTCACTGTGAGGTAGCAAGGTGGGAGACGCAGTGGACCTAGATCTGGATACAGAGACGATGCGGACACAGGACACACACTATGTGTTTCCTTTTCCTTCCTCGGAGGATCCACCCAATCTCTTCCTTCAGTCTGAACCTCAAATATCAACCAACTCCAATCTCACGACAACCAGCGCGATAGCTCTGAAATCTCCCAGAGAAGCTTCCTCGGGATTCTATCACAAGAGAAGGAAATGTATTTCCATCAGGAGCAGGATGGGAGAGAGCAGGGAAGGCCACTGGGGCAGATGCTTCACGTGTCACTTTTTGCCGAGAGTGGGTGCTCCTTGGCCCAAATCCCCGGCTTCCACTGCTCCCCACAGGGGCTGGGCCCGCCAGCCTGTGCGTGTGCAGCTGAGCACACAGGCACCGTCAGACCAGAGCCCCATGAGAGGGGCTTGGAAGGGTAGGACTGCCGAGGCCCCACAAGCCCTAGGTGCTGCTGTGGGTGAGAGCCCTCAGACCGTCTGTCAGCTGAGGCAGAGGACAGGTGGCCCCAGGTGCTGTTACACCGCCAAAGGTTGTCTGGGAAAGCTGGAGTGGGGAGCACACTCACGTGGCCTGGTGCTTTCCTAGGGCTGCAGCCTTCTGGTCCAGATCTAGACCCTGGTTTGCAAAGCACAAGCGCTTTCCTGCTGATGGCTGCAGGTGGCTGAGTGAGGGCTTCCAGGATGAAGCACCTTCATTGGAAAATCAGAGAAGTTCAGTCGTGGCCTCTTCTCCTACAGAAGGATTGAACGGCCCTGCGCGTGACTCCAGGTCTGGGGTGCAGAATTTCAAGCCTCTCTCACAGTGAAAGGGATTGTTCCAAGCTGGTCTGTGGGAGATCTGCAGAGACCTGGCCCGTCCCCCCGACGGGCCTTCCTGGTGGAGACTCGGTGCAGTGCAGTGCTCATGGAGATGTCTCGTGCTCCACTGCCCTTCTCTCTCCTCGCCACCCCGGGGCCGGCCTGCTGTTCCTTCCTCGTCACACCTGTCCCTCCCACAGCAGCACAGCTGTCTGCATGTGCCAACAGCCCTGCTGGGAGGCACCATGGTGCGCGCTTCACAAAAGACCACGAGGCAAGAGCCCATTTCCAGCACCGTCGACTGGGGGACTCTCGGGGTTCACTCTTCCCTCTGGGGTCTTAGCTGAACCCTCTGTCAGTTAGGGTTGGTTGGATCACGTGGCGTGTCGAACTGGCCCCCAGTCCCCAAGCCAAGGGGACTCACTGCCTCCTCTGTCGTTTCTGGCTAGCACCCTCCTCCAGAGTCTCCCGCCCTGGCCTCCTCCCTGCCGTTCTACTGGGTCCTCCTCCCTCCTGGTCACTGGCTCTTCTTGGAGGGCCCGCTCCCTACCTGCTCAGGAACTGTTTGTTCTCTCTTTCACTGGAAGCTCTACAAGCCCTACCCAGTGGCCCTTAACCTCTTTTTGACACTGGTTCTTTGGCAATCTGCTAAGAGCTATTGATTCCTCCCATGACCCAAAGCAAAAGCATGCTCACAGACCCAAGTCCACCTGAAGTGCACCCAGGACCTCGCTCCCTGGAGCCCAGCCAGCCTCCCCTCACCCAGCTTTCCATGCACGGACATAGAGCCACATCGGCACTGCCCAGGGCTGGGAGAAACCTCAATCCCCAGCCCCGGAGGGACTGTTTCCGCAGCTCTCCTGAGCACTTGGCTGTGAAGGCTCTCTCTGCACGCTCAGCACAAACGTGCCTCTGCTCAAGGGTCCGGAAGGGACTTCTCTCCCAGGACACCAGGCTACACCTCATCTGCCTCCTTGGCTATTGCTCTGCCCCCAGGGTCTTCCAACTCGGCCCGTTCACGATTCAAATCCAACTCTCCCAGGAAATCTGTACTTGCCTCCGTCCTGCCGGGTTACCTGGGCAGCCCTGGCCACCTGTGCAGCCCTGGCCCTCACCCACTAGGCCTCCATCCGTGGCTGTGGGACATGAATGCAGCTTTGACATCCGACCTTCCGGGTCGCAGTGACACCCACGTCCCTGCCGGTCCTGTCCTTCTCCGTCACGAGGGCGTCACTCCCGTGGCACGTCCCTGCCCCCTCTTCCTCCTGTTCTCGCACACAGCTGGTGACTTGGACCTCGGGCCTTCCTGCTTCCTGGAAAGTCCCCCTGAACGGCTTCATCTTTTCCTTTCTTCCAGTTTCCTCCCTTTGTGCTTCCTCCCTGTCCTATTTATATGTAATTAAAAAAAAAAAAATGACCCTGATTGATTCATGTAAGTGGCAAAAGTGACATCAAGAAAAACCGAATTTCAAGGTGGCATTGGACGGCAGTGGCCCTGCGAGGATGATGCCCCTCCCCTCCTCCAGTGTGACTCTTTTCCTGCATCCACAAGGAAACAAGTGCTTTGCTGTGGAACCCTTTCCCTCTCTGCTGGTATCACAGTGGTGCAGTTTGATCCCTGCAGCAGAGACGTGGAGTTTCTGCTCTAGGTTGAACTGTGCAGGCCTCCCGGGGCCACCTTACACGATGTTTCACCTTTGTGGATGCATTTAAAAAGGAAAGACGACTTTGCACAGATTTTCTTTATCTGCATTGTTCAGGGGCTGAATATAAATCACATGTAAGCTGTGCTCCATGTGTGACCGATTCACCTCCCCTCACCAAATTGTGGTTTGTTTTCTGATTACACAAGACCACCACATTTTAGTTCAAGATCTCATCTGAAACGTGGGGCTTGGCGCTTACCTTCCCTGCAGGGGTTGGGGTGAACTTGAGCTGCGCTGAGTCTCCATTTGAGCCTGAAAGTGCAAGTGGGCAGAGGCCCCCAGCCAGGCCAGGAACACTGCAGGGAGAACACTGAGGGGCAGACTAACAAACGAAAGTGAGTTGGGTTTGTGGTGTTCATTGGCATCTGCCATTAAAGCCTGGAATTCAAAGGAATCAGCTGTGGGCTTCCATTTCTCTTGTGTGGCCACCACCAAGCTTTGCAGGAAACCCCCAGTGAAATGTGCTGGGTTGGGTTATGGGGATCCTCAGGGGCAGCACATGACAGGTAAGAATCTAAGTCCACATTAGAGCTATTCAACTTCCAAGCCATTGAAACCAACCTGTGCATGGAAACACCCGTATGTTGATAGAGACTTATATGGTTATTTAAAGGTCTCTGTGTTTTGATTGTGCGAAGTCAGCTTTGGCATTGATAAGAAATAGGCATTCCTCCTGATGCATTGATTTTAGTGTCCTAAATTGGGAGGTAAACAAATTTAATATGCTTACCCTAAGCTAAAAGAGTCCTAGCTTAAATGAGCAGATTCCCTGTAGAACAACTTCCATCAATGGTTTTGCGAAATTCCTGTTGCCTTAACAAGGGGATCTTTGTGAGGCTGCTCCTTTTGAGCCCTTACTCAGATCCCCGACCTGATGTGCAGCCTAAGACCCCTCGCCTGTGTGTCAGTCCGCCCCTCCTTCCTTCTCAGAGCTTCTGAAGGGTGAAACGTTAACTTTGTGACTTCTCTTAAATGCTCTAGGTATCAAACTGGTTTGGAAATAAGAGAATCCGGTACAAGAAGAACATAGGTAAATTTCAAGAGGAAGCCAATATTTATGCTGCCAAAACGGCGGTCACTGCCACCAACGTGTCAGCCCATGGAAGCCAAGCTAACTCGCCCTCCACCCCCAACTCCGCTGGTTAGTGCTTCCTTTGATTCGGGGGCTCAGTCTCCATTTTACACTCATTTTCTATGTTGGGTTTTGATTTTGTTTCTGTTTTTGTTTTATTTCTGTTTCTTTTCTTTTTCTTGTTTAAATGAAGAATTTAATAGTCCCTAAAGTTCATTGGTAAAATTTTCGAACAGCATAGGTGGAAAAATCATATCCTAGACAGCTCCACCCTCCCTTCCAGCCATCATCCCCTCCCAAGACCACACTGGGAAATCTCGAACTTATTCTATATCAAGGTGTGACTTTGAAAATTAAGTGAGACTGTGAGAAGCATTTTGCACAAATGAAGGACTCCACAAACATTAGCTGTTATTGCTGTTGAAATTAAAAGCGCACCATGAAGTGGGCCTAATAGTTGATTCACTCATTTCTTTCTTCAGGGGTTGTGGTAGAATTTTATTCCTCTTTGCTTCATTAAAATAACATTCTCCCTAGCATTCTATTTTAAAAACATTCAAATTCTACAGAAAAGTTGAATCTGTATATGTGTTTGGCTATATTTCATGATTGACAGCTCTCGGGCTCATCCTTAAATCTTCCTCTGTGAGACGTATCATGACCTGCGGGCATCACGTGGCAGACACCGTGGCCCGAGACCTCTAAAGCACCAGCAGGATCACCTGCGAACAAGATGCTTTCTTACTAAACCAAGAGCACATCACCAGGACCCCAATCCCACGCTGACATGCTGTTAATGTAGAATCGGAGGCTGGTTCAGATATACCTAACGGTTCCTAAAATGTCCTTTTAAAATAAGCTTTCGATCCCACGCACTGTGCAGACTGATGGGTTCCAATGAGACATCCCCAACATGCACATATCAGGCTCTGGCCCTGTCCACCTGCCCACTGCCCTTCCTCCCTCTCTGTCCCCTGACCCCAGCTCCTTCCCCTTCCCCACAGATAGGGGGTGTTTTAATGAAAGAACTCTTAGGTTCTTGGTTTAGGATGGGCTGACTTGTGGATCTAACTGCTCTTGTTGTTGTCGATACCACTTTGGGGAGTTACCTTCACATGGAAGGAGCAGGGAGTGTGTGCAGTTGAGTCCGGCTGAGGTTTGCATTGACGTGTGTGCTGGAGACAGATGCGCTGACTGGTCTTGGAGACCTTTAAGTCCAGAGATTCCAACAAATAAGATAGACTTGAGGCTTCACCACGGTCCCTTGGGGTTCCATCCTCAGGTCTTTTCAGGGTTCAGCCTTGTCTGTCTTGCTGTCCCCCATGTAGCGCCTGGGCCCTGGCTGGCGTGCCGCTCTGCAGGATGCTCACTCTGTGGCACACTCTGATCTGCAAGTCAGGTTACAGTTATTTCTATACAATGTTTATAGCTATTATCCTTTATTGTTTTATTTTGTTGGTTTTCTTTATGCAAACTGCAAAGAAAATCACCAGTTGCTAATTCAAATTATTCCTATTCCAGTTTCCAAGTTTCAGTGTCACATACTGTGCACTTAATTTTGGTGACTGTGCATAGTGTTGCCAATTCCTGAGCTTAGGTATTTCTGAGTGTGCTTCGAGCCATGAGTTACTGAATTTCCACAGTGCAAAAAGTCAGTAGTACATAAAACACGACCCTGTGGCTGTGTACTCTGGAAGCATGCTGGTGTCTGGGTGTGAGGGAGGAACAGACTCGGTCCCTTGTTAGATGTTTGGTATCAGGTTCTGCCCTTCCCCATAGTGAACACAATGCATGGATTGGCTGTGAGTCACTTCCAATAAGCTGATGACAATAGAACGAGGGTGAATAACACATTTAAATACACATCACCATGATGTGGTGTAAAACCTCCCATCTAACACTTAGAGGAAGTGGTGTCTTTGACCCAGACCTTGTTTGTCCACTACGATGGGTCCCCTTCCTGCCTGTTGGAGACACATAGGTCTCCACACAGTAATGCCTCCTGTGAGCATCTAGATACGCTATTTTGTCACCATTAGGCTTCCCAGGCCAGTGGCTGTGCCACCACACCACCACCTTCTGTTTAGAAGGATCTGTGTCCAGGAGCCGAGGAGTGCTGGGCTTTGCAGAAGGCTGTGGTGAGCCTTGGTCCAGCCCTGCAGCCTGGGCCACTGCGAGGAGCATGCTCCAGGCTGGAGAGTTTTCTTCTTCCCTGTCTGGTCAGCTGTCACGCATTTCAGACCCAGCCACACAGGTCGAGCTGCACTGCTGGACAGACATTTTCACTGGACTCTTTGGAAGAAGGCAATTCTGTCCACATTAGCAAAAATGCACTCAGCACTCTCGCAAAGGTTATCACAATGCAAAGCAGACATCAGAACGAGTCTTCCCGGCCCTGATAGATCTGCATCGCAGATGGCTCAGCATGATTTATGACTAGTCCTGGAAGGGCCCTGTGGACTCCCTTCATTACTAAATCCTTAACTATTTGTTCTTTCCTGAAGCCCTTAGAAAAGAGAAAAGTAAGCATTTTAACGCCCTACTCTGTGTTTAAGAATCATGTGGCCTCTCACGGAGTGTCAGTCTGTGATTACAGCTTTCAAAGGAATTTTTCTGGTGGCTTAAAGTTCATGTGACTGTTCTGAGCACAGAGTCAGTCACTGTGGAAAATTGGAGCTAAGCCTTCCAGTCGTGCCTAGGTTGTTGGTTCTAGTGTGCAGGGGAGCCCCTCACAGGGCTCATTCTAAAGCAGAGACTGAGGAAACCCCCCTCTCTATGTGCAGTAGCAGGCGGGTGGAGAGATAAATGCCTTCTCAGGAAAAGCGGTCAGTGGGCGTTTCCTTCTGCTCTTAACACAACCCAACCCCTGCCCAGAAAGATATGAGCCACGCTCCAAGTGGTGGGCAGGTGTCCATCAGCCAGGCACTTGCTTCTCGGGCATTGTAAAGGAGAGATGGTGTGAAGAGAAGGCTTGGCTGTGATGAGACACCAGGATGGCATGAAGGTCGCGCTCTGCAGCCTAGGCACGCAGGAGCAGGCCTTTAAGCATCACCAGGGTACTCACGCCTCCTGCAGGTAGAGTCCTCCCGGCCCCAGGGCTGCGTGGGGAGCAGCGCTCGGGGCCTCTACATGTCCCTGTTTGCCACCTTCTCTTCAAACTTCTCCACGTCACTGAGGAGAGGACCTGGGTGTGGTCAGCAAGGTCTAGGTGGTCCGTGTGCTGTAGAGTCCACACAGCAGGAAGGCCCAGATGGGCACCTGTTGGAGCCGCTGTGACCCTGGTCCTCCCCTCTTCTGCAGAGACCTAGAGTGCTGTGTTCTGCCTTTCCTGTTGTCGATGAGACCATGAAGGCTCGACGAGACCTCCTCAGACATCTAGAGCCCTGCCTGGGGGGCAAGAGGGAGACAGAGTCAAGCCGACACGGAGGGAGGAGGGTGGGGTGCAGACACCACCCGTCCACCGACCCTGGACTCGCCACGGCAGCGCTGAGGCCGTGTCCCACACAGCCGCTTCACTGACATCAGGGAGAGATGCTGAGCTGGTATCTCGAAGCTCTTTTGAGTTTCTTTAGAGGAAGGCAGCCCAGTTTCCTTCTGGGTCATTGCTTCTCCACAGGGAGCACATGTGCACCCAGGGGACCCGTGTTGTCAGCGCTGTGCAGGGAGCGCCTTCCGGGCTTCCGTGTGCAGAGATGGGAGGACGCCCCCCGTCCCGCAGAGCACACGCCGAATGTCAGCAGTGCCGGGTCCAGGGCACTGACCTAGCTGTTGGGCTCTGGTCACTATTATTCCTTTTTGTGTGTTTGAATCATGAAGTCGACAAGTTTTTTACTTTGTTGTTGCCCTCATTATTTCTTGAACAAACTCAAGTCTCCTAAAGGGTTTTTAGGGAAGAAATGCAACCTTGGGGAAATTGCTTTAGGAAATGGATATTAATGACTTCAGATCATGCGTGTGCCCCAGCAAATGTGTTAGGGTCCTGGGCCACCCACTGTCTGTCCTCCTTGTAGTTGAGGGCTGATATATCTCTCTGTACATGTCCAAATATCTGTGTGGCAGTTTAAGTGAGCCACTTGCCTGCATTCCTACACAAATCCAGAAAGTTCTACCTGACAAGCACATCTTACCATGTGCTCGTATTAATTGCTGATCACCCCACAGCCTCCTGCAGGTAAGGCTCCCAAAGGATCTCAGCAAACCCGACATCCAGCATCAGCCCCATGAGATCCCCACAGCCTCTCCACAAGAGCCCACGCTCTCACTGGGACCGTGTGCTTCTCAGGGGTGATCCACTATGTGACAAGCTCCTTCCGACCCCAGTGCTGGGCACCAAGCACTTGCCCTCACTCCTAGGTTTACAGGTGGACTTCTGCCTGGCTGAGGTATTAGCCGTACAGCCTCCTCCTTCAATGCAGCTGCTGCCCTAGGTGCTTATCCAAGAGCCGGGAGCCATGATGGTGTTGTACATGGCGTTCAGAGACACTGAAGTGCTGAACCAGCACAGCAGAGAGCACCGGGCCGTCTCTGCAATTACGCTCTGACACAGACGCACTCGTACATGGAGGCATTTATATGCGCATATTTACCTCTGTGCACGTTAGGCAGCCAGGCATATTTACCATTTATCTATGCACATATATTTTTTAGATCATCTGTGACGATTGATCAAGGCCCATGGATGCCCTGTCACTTGGCACAGTGCAGCCCTTTGGGGGCTCCCATCTCTCAGAGTTGTTCTGATGTCCAATAAACCACCAGCCAGGCATACGGCCTGTGTGCTGGTTCCCGGGAGACAAGTGCCCGGGCACCCTCAGGGCCGAGGCAGGGCGTCACGTCAGCAGCCTCCTGGCTGGGGAGTGAGCAGCCTGGTGGAGTGGTCGCAGTTCTGACCTGGGTTCTTGGTTCCAAGTGTGAGCGTGTATAGTGACAATTACTGCAATGGCTTCTAGAGTGCAAGCTCCACCTCTGAGGTTACAGACAGACTTCAGGGGGATGTAACTAGAGTCCTAGGTGTTGTATGACTTAACACAAGAGTGGCACCCATACTGCATGGTGCTTCCTCTTAGGCTGGGGAGGGTACTTGCAAAGGTTTGCTCATATTAATGGAAGAAAGTTACACATATGAGCCACACCTGGTCGGACCTTAGGCCTGTTTTACTAAGCCCCAACTTTCTAATTCCTTTTAGGTGAGCTAACAGACCTGCCAGAGGAGGTGGGACTGGTGCAGAGCTGTGGAGAGGCCACAGTTCTGGGGTTGATGCCTGACGCACCCTAGCCCTGAAGAAAGCATTTCCTCTTCCTTGGGAAAGCAGGAGCTGCCGATACCTAGGGGGAGGATCCGTCTAGTAGTAGACAGCTAGTTCCTTGCAGGCAGAACAGTTTGTAAGCCCTCTGGTTCCCCTAAGTGGCTCTTGCTTTTGAAGTGTCATGGTGCGGTGGGGGTCAAGCAGATGGCCTAGTGGCACAGTTCAGAGCAGAGAGCTTAGTGGTCCTTCTGCAGGGAGAAGCCGCCTGCTCGGCTGTCCCCCTCCTGCGGGCAGTGTGGCTCCGCAGCAGAGCCCAGGGCCATCCTGGGAGAGGAGGGAGTGCCTGCAGAGCTGAGGCACACGCCGTGAGGCACCGGTCCTCACTGGGGGTGGCTGTCCTAGAGGAGGAGGACCAGAGCACAGGGCCCGAGCCCTGGGGTAGCAAGGCAGTGGAGCGTGGCTGACCTGGGTCCCTGGGGTCTCTCTCTTCAGGCTAACGTGTGTCTTAACCAAACCTTGCACGCTGAGCTTTCTTTCCTAACGTGCTGAGCTGCACAGCGACTTTGGGATAATATTCAGCTTCTGCAAGCCCTTGCGTTGAGCTGAGGTTGGGCTAGGTTTGCCACTCTGGAGCCAGCGGGGTCCAGGGAGTCCAGGATGGACCTAAAGGCCACCTCTTGGAGGAGCCTCCGTCTCTGGGAGGTGGAAACCTGGCCGCTGCGCTTTCTCAAGCCACTCTATGATCATCGATGTCGTCACCTGCAGCGCCTCTGACTTTGTGCATGCTTGACTTCCTGGCCTGTCACCATCTTGCCCTCCTCAGCTCTGGCAGGTTGTGGGGAAGGTAGACCGTCCCCACAGGCCCCTGAGCTCATGATCCTCTGGGGGTGCTGGCCACCCCGCGAGGAGCTTGGCCTTCCTCCTAGAGGTCAGGAATAACAACAGACCCACCCAGGGCCACAGTGTGACTGCCCCGTGGCCCGTCCTCCCTGGTGCTGCCTGCCATGTGGGTTCTCCACCTGGGCCGCCTGAGGACGATGGAGGCCGGGTAAGAGGACGGGTCTCCTCTCCCTGCTGGAGGTGGCTGGAGGCGGCAGCGCTGCTGAGCCCTGAGCGAGGTGTGCTTCCCTAACACCGACCGTGTGCCCCTGGGACCTGCTCTTTCTCCTGCTACTAACCGGGCTCTGGACGCACTTCTGTTTGGTGGTATTTGGGGGCTTTGCATGCCGCTCTCGCTCCTGGCCGTCAGTGCGGGGGCCTTTTCCTGTCTGTCATTCAGGTGCTCACTCTTTCCTTTCCAGGTTCTTCCAGTTCTTTTAACATGTCAAACTCTGGAGATTTGTTCATGAGCGTGCAGTCACTCAATGGGGATTCTTACCAAGGGGCCCAGGTTGGAGCCAACGTGCAATCACAGGTAGGGACCAGCCACTGTGCCACCAGGTGAATGCGCTAGAGTCCCAGAGCCCAGTCATGCTGGCTCCCTGCGTCTGCAGAGAGGGAGGAGAGGAGCGGGGAGAGCCCAGCAGCCCCACGTGACCCCAGCAGTCCGAAGACAACCACCGTGGTGGGAATCTCGCCCACACTTGGTGGATGCGTTGGACTGTGGTGACCAGTCACTCGGGGAGGCCAGGAAGGGAGCGTAGGGACAGGGACAAGTGACCACAGCAGGTGAGACAGAAGGACAGTGTGCTCTTTATTCACCAAAGGCAAAGGAGGCAGTGTCTCCATTTCCAGTCTCCCTCTCATCTGTTGGTCAGTATTCTCCAACATGGGGCGGTCATTGATGAGTAGGCGAAGACGTTAGCCTCTCGCGTTTCCACTGTAAGCTTTAAACGCACCAATCCTTCCTCAGCACCCCGAGGTCAGTGGGCTTGCATTCCTGAAGACAGGTCCATGTCAGGAGGCCAGCACCACGTCCTGTGTAGGTCCTCAGAGCTCCTAGGAAGCTGGTCGCCTTCGCAGCTCTCAGGAAGCCCTCTGGTTGTGGCAGGAAGCCTGCCAGAGGGCGGAGGCAGATGCCCAGGTCGGGATGGGCAGATGCCCAGGTCGGATGGGCAGTTCTGAGCCAGGCGACCCAGGTTCCCGTCCCGGTGTGGAGCAGGCCCTGTGCCTGGAACAGACCAGCTGGCCAGCAAGCTGGCCCCTTGCTCAGGACAGAGAGTGGAGACTGGTGGGAGGTCCTCGGTCCGACGTGGGCCCTCCTGGGTGTCCTCACCACCACGGGGTCATGGGCGGGCTGCTCTCTAAGCTGGCTGCCCAGTCAGAGTGCCGAAGAGCGTGCTCACAGCGGAGCGCAGGGAGGCAGAGCACCACCCTCCTCGGCCGCCCCTGCCAGCCCGCACAGCACCCAGGGTCGGTCTCGGGCCCCACTCCTCTCACCGTCTTGCTGTCTTGCTCACTGACCGCAGCCTGGTCAAGGATCTGGCCTTCAGAGAACTGCCGCCTCCTCCTCACAGACTCACCAAGAGCACGCCCGGAGCCACCGCGCTCCTTGGCGACCTGAGAGAGGACGACGCGCTGCCCGTGTCTCTGACTAACTTCCTCTGTTGTTCCTCTGTCTAGGTGGATACCCTTCGCCATGTTATCAGCCAGACAGGAGGATACAGTGACGGACTCGCAGCCAGTCAGATGTACAGTCCGCAGGGCATCAGTGTAAGAAAACAAGGTCCCCCCACCCTTTGTTTCCATTCTATCACTACCAATTACTTCAAGGCCACAGGGCCCAGGATGCCACTTAGTAGGACTCGCCTGAGCTCTGCGGTCGCCTCGTTCTTGTGCTGCGTCGGCTGCGCCGTGGGCAGCATTGTACCCACAGAGCGTGGCGGTTGGCGCACGTCATGCAGGCAGCTGGCACGGGGCTGTCAGACACAATCAGTGTTTGCATGACACCTGCGGCCACATGCATCCAGCCGAGAGGAGCTGCTAAACAGGTGACATCCCGCAAAGCTGTGGTAGGAAATGTCACCGGGAGCTGGGGCGGGGACAGGGAAGAAAACCAGCAGCCAGATCCCCTGTGTCCCGTTTTGTGGCCAAAACAAGAACCCTTCCCAATCTGCCAGTCGACAATCAAAGCAGCCCAGTGCCGAGCCTGGGTGTGTCTGAGGGACGGAGGACACGGAGCGCCTTCTCCTTGGTCCTGGGTGCACTGGCGGCTGCTGACTAGTATGAAAATTCATAGCGACAAGCTGTGTCGCTCAGAGTGAAATCGATCAGACAGACCAGGGGAGCCCAGTGCAGGGCTGGGACAGCAATCCAACTTGATTTCCCAGATCAGCCGTCCACTGTCTCAGCAGTGGTGACAGCAGGCCAGGACAAGGGCTGCCTGGAGAGGAGTCCGCTCCCAGGTAGGGCGATGAGTGGGCTCCTGGAGGCCACGGGCTGCCACAGGACCGCCGGCCCAGAGCTCCTGGGTGACGCGGGGCTTACCGGGTGGGACCCTGCACGCTGCTTGTTTCTGTCGCTCTGGTTACAGCAAATGAGGGGCGGTGGGCGCGGCTTGTTAGCAAGACTGAGAGCCTGGACTGAGGAGTGATGTCGGCAGCGAGGGCGGCCTGGCCCCTCTGAGTCCGCATCCGTCAAGTCAGATGCGGCTGCAGCCCGTCTGAGGAGCCCCAGAATGTCACCTTCCATGGGCTGAGCTCGTGGGAGAAACCACGACTCTCATCAGATGTGGCTGGTACCTAAGGGTTGACCCTGCTGCCACCCGAGATGGGGGCAGATCTCAAGGAGTAGCATGGCATCCCGGAGAACCGCTTCAGAGTAGCGGGTTTCACATCAGCTCATGTCAGAGTTCTCCAAACGGCATTGGCTACCTGAGATCGAGAGTCCCCATCCTTGAGAACTGGGGTGTCACTGGGTAAAGGCTTGGTGAGGACACTGAGGAAGGGGCCGTCCCCAGACTGGGGCCGTCCTGGTGGCTCTTCAGGCCACTCCCAGTCAGGAAGTCCGGACAGTCCACTTCCTCAGACAGACTCCTTTCTGAGTCTACGGTGTCTGTCCATCTTGGGGAGCAGGGAGGTGTTGGACATACGCCACGTTCTGAGGACAGGGCTCCTTCCCCCTTGCACTGAGCTGGCAATTCTGGTGTCTTCACTGCTTGACGGCTAGGTGCTGAGGAGCCTGCTTAGCAGCCCTGGAGATGCCACACTGGGGAGGTGTGTCCTTGAAGTGGATTCTAGGCTGAGGTCACAGCGTGCACGTGTGGCTTTCAGCACACATGCCTCTGTGTGTCTCCTGGATGGTAAGACAGACTTCACAGAGAGCCAAGCTCTGTGCTTCCGTGGAAGAGGAAGGAGGGCAGATGCAAGCCACAGCACAGTGGGAAATGGGCGGCCAATGCCCACGGAGGCAGGAAACGGCTGGGGGTCTGGCTGGGGGTCTGGGCTGCGTCTTTCCTCCTGCCCAGCAGCTCTCAGGCTCCACCCACCCTTGACCTTCTGACGTCATCCAGGGGCTGGGAGTCATTTCTGAAACCCTGTAGCCACACGTATGCAGATGATCATATCCGATTACACAAGCTGGCCACAAAAACTGGCTTGAAAATGCCACTTGAAAGACTCTCTTTTGCATTAATTTTTTCCCATGAATTATGGTTATTTTATTTCTGGGTCTTTACTATACAAGTAAGTGAATCAAAGGCTGGTCCTGGTCTGAAAAGCTCCTGGAGAGTCAGTCTCAACTTGTACCTCCTGTAGGAGACTGAGCCTGCTACAGTGAGTGCATGTTTAGATGGTGGCATCGGAGGTGAGACGTGCATGCACAGAGTAGGGCCACACAGAGAGAGGGACGGGGGGCATGAAGAGACAAGGACAGGAATGAAAGGTTTGAGCCAAGAAATAAAAATAAAATATTAAAAAGTTAAAAATAAATAGCCCTCAGCCCTCAGCAGTGGTGGGATTTCCTGGCTGTGCCTCATTGGGTGGAGGACACTTTCTGGGCAGCCTTTACCTGCTGCCCTGGCTAGGTTTCTGCGGCACCATGTCTTCTCCAAGGAGTGTCTTTGTAAGTCCTGAGAGGTGCAGACCTTTTCCTTCAGCCAGCACACAGGCTGACCAGGTGCAGAGTCAAAGGCCCTTGCGGGAGACTTGGGAGGCACTGGGTACTAACTCCATGCACACCCGGCATCTGGCCTCGCCCAGCACATGGGGCCGGTGGTGCCAGGAGACCTGGGGCTGCCGTGGGAAACAAGGGAGCAAGCAGCAGGGTGCGGCAGAGCTCCCTGGGCACCCGTGATGCCGAGCAGCCCACGTGGCACCTGCCTCACTCGCCGACCGCATGCCTGTGGAGGCAGGTTCGCAGCAGGAGCAAGACTCGGGGCCACCACCTCTTCCTGGTGTGGAGTCTGAGGCCCACAGACCCTTCCTAAGGGGCTGGGGCAGCGTCACCCCCCTGGTGCTAGAGTGCTTGCGTGACAGCGCAGCGCGTGCCTGAAAGAGGGTCCTGGAGGGAGACCCCTCCCAGCCCTGGATGACGTGCTCCCACGGTGCCCAACGTCGCCGTCTCCCCGTCTCCTCACACCTTCTGGTGCTCGGGATGGTTCATCAACCAGATGTTGCCACGAGTTCCTAGTCACCCTGGCTGCTGTCTCCTCGTCTCCCTGTCTGTCCGTGCTCAGAAATCATCAGTGGTCCTTAGCGGCTACCTACGCAAGCTCCAGCCTTGGGTGCAGCACTAGGGCTCCTCTCAGCTGGCCCTAAGCTGCCTGTCCTTCCACCACGCACCTGAAGCCCTTAAAGCTACAGAAGACAAACACAGCCAGGACACTGGACTCACGGAGGCCTTCAGTGAGCACAGGCTTCTGACCTGAAGCGAGGCCAGCTCCTGTTCCGTCCACCTCCAATTATGGAACTCAAGACCTGAGACGATGAAGTCCCTGCTGTTGTTGGGGACAGTTCTCCCTGTTGGTCTCACTGGACACTTTCCTGTGCTTGGAAGATTAGGAGGGGGAGCCCACCAACTCTGTGGTCCAGGAGGAAACTTGAAGTCAAATTATGTAGCAGAAAAGCGGAATTCTGAGCCAAACAGTAACCGCTGAGGAACACTCCCCAGCCAGACAGACGTGCTGGGCTAGAGGAGGCACAGCCAGCCTCCTTCCTGGAGGCCCCTGACCTCTAGGGTCTCCCACGGTGGCTTCTGTTGCTCTCACGCCTGGCCATGTGTCCACACATCGCCCAGTTCATCCCGAGTGTCCCACTTGGCCTGGGTGGTGACGGACACCTGAGCTGGGATCTGTTTTAGGCCTCTTCTGCTGTCATATTCTATTCATGAACAATGATTGTTTTCCACTCTGAATAAAATGCAAGAGGGGGTACTTCCAAGCCATCATGGGGAAAACGAGGCTGCTGGCCAGGGGCCTGCCCAGAGCCCATGCGCCCTGCTGGCGGGGACCCCAGCGCTGCGCCAGGACTCTCAGTCCCGCCTTCTGCTCCTTGGAGAAAGGGCACCCTTGAGAGGGCATGCGTCTGAGTGCTGCTCCTCGAGAGTCACAGCCCTGGGACGCCGCCAGCCCTGCACAACACAGGAGCAGAGGCCCCCTGGGAAGCACTCAGCGCCTCCCGGGGCGTCCCCGCAGGCCCAGCCCTGCCCTCTGAAGGGAGTGCCACCCTCTTCCACAAGCTGTTCTCAGAGAGCGCATCAGACGTCCTACAAAGGCCCACTGCCACTGGTAAAGGGGTGACTTTTAGAAATCTCTACCTAATCACTGGCTGTATTTGAGTTTGGGGAAGTACATTTGCACATCAGTATTAAATTCAGGTCTGTAATATAATCCCGTTTGACAGAACGGGCAAATGAATGAATACAAAAGTGTTTATTGAAAACCTTCTAATATCCCACACCAAAAAGGCAAACATGAACAGAACAGGGCTCTTCCACGCCATCATCACAGACACTGAGAGGGCTCAGCTACCCGCTTCTCCAGAAGAGAACTACCCCACCCAGTGTAATCAGCACATCCATCGTGGGATCTGAAAGGGATATGGAATAGTCATTAGCAGAGGTATTGACGGGTGTGTGTGTGTGTGTGTGTGTGTGTGTGTGCACATATAGAGCTATATTTCCATATGTACCATATCCCTTTCAATAACATGTGGATCACTTACACACGATTGATAACACCATTCTTTTCTAGATTTTGCTAATAACTACTCTAGCAGAAACTATTCTGTCCTTCCAGAACCATGCTGGTCAGCAGGATTTTCTGTACTGATAATGGTTCATTTCAGTGTTGCTTAGGGCTTACCTAAGAGAAGGAATTAACATTGTTTTCTTTGTATTAAGAATTCTATCCTTTTTTAATTTCCAAAATTCCATTTTGAAGTTTTGTAAGCACATGAAACATCAAAAGAACCTTGCGGTGAGACACTCTCCGGCTTCTCCTCCACACTGCCCCTTCCAGCCTCTGTCCATCAATCCATCGTGGATTGCTGGCTTTTTTCTTGTTTTGTTTTACATTTCAAAGTAAATTGCAGACCACACTACGTTCTCCCTCACATAAATGCTACTGGCATATATCATCAACTAGAGTTTAAGGTTCATTTAGGGTTCTTTTCCTTCTGAGGCAAAATTTTCCACAATTAAATGTGCGACCTTGCCCCCAAGTGTGCACATTGTTGGAGTTTTGGAATGTAGTCACCATGTTTTGCTCACTGCTCGGCAGGCACTTCCTTGCATCCACGCAGGTAGGGTCACCCGCAGCAGGGTCACCCGCAGCACAGTCTGGCCATCTCCAGGCGGGGTGAGAAGACCACTTATGAGCACAGGCTGCGACCCGCTGGGCTTACTTTAAAGGGGCAGCCCTCTTTCCCATGCCCTTTGAACTACGTAGCAGTAGGGACTCAGGCTGTTGGAAGTTGAGTTCCAGCGCTTCCCTGTGAGGTACCGGGCCTCTACGCTTGGGTCTGGTGTCACTTGTCCCCATGCTTCTCTGGTGTCCTTTGGCTTAAGCCCCATTCACGCTCCCCTGCCTTCCCAAACCCTCGCAGACTCCCGGGGCCCACACCTGCCTGCAGCGTGCTCGCGCCTCCCTGGGAGGTGACCTCTCACAGGCACACGGAAGCCACCCTGGCCAAGGCTTGCTCTAAGAACACCACAGGACAGAGCTGGACAGGAAGCCTCAGGCCCAGGGCATCTGGAGAGTCCAGAGGAAGTCCTGGGCGCTCTGTGCCTTCTCAGAGGAGAGCAACGGAGAGCACCATCAACTGTGTGCCTTGAGTTCCGGGGCATGACCCACCCACCGATATCCCAGCTGAGCCTAGGCCTGTCTTCATCAACGCTCACCCCACTTTACAGATGACAGCCTGAGCCTGGGAAAGGCGAGACGGTTACCAAGACCAGCAACTCCTGCGCCTGTGGTCGTTCCCTTCCTCAGATGGACCTTGCGCCCCTGGTCTCCAGGGGGTGAAGGAGCTACCACTGCAGAGTGGGGGCCTACTGTGTGCCTGGGAACGAGGATCTTGGAGCCGGCGACGTGGACCAGAGCCGCAGGAGCTCGCTGTGGTGTTCTGCTGGGATTGCACTGGGGCCACCCAGGAGGCCTGAGAGGTTGTTTGGCTCTTTGACCAAAATCAGGTTTGGAGAATTGTAAACCACCTGCCAGGCACTGTGCTCTGCACCTCCAGAGAGTTGATGCTGAGAGCCGTAGCCTAGTCGGAATGACCCACGGCATTTTTGCCAGACCCAGTGGTTGAGAGGTGATGGCCAGCAAGCCATTGAGATGACAATGGTTATGTTAAGCTGTGTATTCAGTTGTATATTAGACCCCTGCTGTCCGCCTCCGCCTGCTACTTTGGAGTTCTCATGAGGATTCCTGGAGAGTTCCCATTGGTTGGGGAAGTACGGGAGGAGGGATTTCTGGAGGAGGGAGTTCCAGTTGGTCTGGCGTGTTTCTAGAGGAGCCGCGTGGGTGGTGTGCGGGAGAGTTCCCGGGGGAGTGTACTGGTGGAGTTCAGAAATAAAGTTTGTTCCTGCTTGAGTGGCTCATGATTTGTGCCCAGCCAGACTGCGGCAGGTTGCAGCTGGCTAGTCACCTCCACCAGTGACCCGTGAGTGCAGGACTGGACTTCAGAGCAAGCCCTCTCTGGATGGTTCTGGTTCACCAGAAGAGAAGGCAAGACTTGCCCAGCAATCATTAGAGGTGGGTCTCTTCTAATCAGGGGGCAGTGAAATGGAAGAAAGAGGAATAGTTTGCCCGTGAATTTGAGAGATTATACACACTAAGTAAGAGTTTAGAGTGAACAGTTAGTAAGTGGTGGCCCCCCCTGGTCCACTGAGAGGACAAGGAGGAGCCACTCTGCCTAGCCAGGGCTTTTGTCACAGCTGTCCATTCTCTGTGCCACATGTAACACTTGTCATTTCTAATCAGTTAAAATTAAAATGTGATGGAGGACAGAGACATTATCCTACGAACCAAGTCAGAAACCGTAAGTAGAAAAAATGAATGATGAGAATTAAAACTTTAAAAGAAGAAGATACTAAGAAAAACAAGTAGAAATAAAGAATCATCAATTACAGAGCAATGGAAAGACAAGATGGCAGCACAGTGTCACAATGGCATGTGCAGTGACAAAATGCAGGCTAAAAGCAATAACGTGCACAGTGCTAAGTCCTCTTAGTGCAATCTAAATAAGCAGGATGGGCAGTTACAAAACAGCATCAGCTGCAGAGCATCCTGCAGAGACTAGAATGGCAGGGAGAGTCCTGATGAAGGCAGGACGTCCTTTAAAACAACAACTTAAAGAACAGTCAAAAAACAGTAAGAATGGAAAATTAACAGGCCGAAGTGTCACTCAACAGTCATATTAATAGCTAACCTCATTGACTTCCTTGTATGCACTGCGCACTTTACATGCAGATCTCAATTCAGGCTCATGGAAATAATCAGGACATTTTCAAACATACCTGCAGAAATGTCACGGGGCGGGGAGCAGACACCAGACCAGCAACACCCACACCACAGACCTCTGCGAGAGCAGATGGACCTGCGGCTGCTCGGGGTTGGCTGTTGAAACCTGCCAGGACCTGGCCAGGGGCTTTTCTCTTCTCTCCTCCACCTGAGTCTCTGAAGTGCCCAGGGCTGAGGGGGTCTCTCCTCCTCCTCCATCGTCCTGGAAACTGGCCCTTCCTACTCCTGATGGTTGAAGCTCAGGCCGTAGAGCCTCGGCCCAGCCCGAGGCTGCCGAGCACGTGCTCCCGCTCACCTGGTGGGTCTGCCTCCTGGAGGGGCATCCTAGCTCCTCCCAGATGTGCTACCCAGCGCCCTGTGGACTCAGCCCTATGGTGGTTCTCCTATGCCTAGACTGGGGTCTGCATAGGTATCTGAAAAGAGGGATCATGGGTTGTCCCGCTCCTCAACTGGGCCCTGGGCAGAGTGGTTAGATGGGTGCATCCTGTGAAGACCCAGCTGGACCTGCTGTGGGTGGGTTAGATAGCTGTGTCCCGCGATGGCTGGACCTGCTGCTGATAGGTTAGATGGGTGCGTCCTGAGATGGCCCAGCTGGACCTGCTGCTGATGGGTTAAATAGGTGCATCCTGAGATGGCCCAGCTGGAGCTGCTGTGGATGGGTTAGATGGGTGCATCCTGAGATGGCCCAGCTGGAGCTGCTGTGGATGGGTTAGATGGGTGCATCCTGAGATGGCCCAGCTGGACCTGCTGCTGATGGGTTAGATGGGTGCATCCTGCGATGGCCCAGCTGGACCTGCTGTGGATGGGTTAGATGGGTGCATCCTGAGATGGCCCAGATGGACCTGCTGTGGGTGGGTTAGATAGCTGTGTCCTGCCATAGCTGGACCTTCTATGAATGGGTTAGATGGGTGTGTCCTGCGATGGCCCAGCTGGACCTGCTGTGGATGGGTTAGATAGGTGTGTCCTGCTATAGCTGGACCTGCTGTGCATGGGTTAGATGGGTGCATCCTGAGATGGCCCAGCTGGAGCTGCTGTGGATGGGTTAGATAGGTGTGTCCTGCTATAGCTGGACCTGCTGTGCATGGGTTAGATGGGTGCGTCCTGAGATGGCCCAGCTGGACCTGCTGTGGATGGGTTAGATAGGTGTGTCCTGAGATGGCCCAGCTGGACCTGCTGTGCATGGGTTAGATGGGTGCATCCTGAGATGGCCCAGCTGGAGCTGCTGTGGATGGGTTAGATGGGTGCATCCTGAGATGGCCCAGCTGGACCTGCTGTGGATGGGTTAGTTGGGTGTGTCCTGCGATGGCCCAGCTGGACCTGCTGTGGATAGGTTAGTTGGGTGCGTCCTGCCATAGCTGGACCTGCTGTGGATGGGTTAGATAGGTGTGTCCTGCTATAGCTGGACCTGCTGTGCATGGGTTAGATGGGTGCATCCTGAGATGGCCCAGCTGGACCTGCTGTGGATGGGTTAGTTGGGTGTGTCCTGCAATGGCCCAGCTGGACCTGCTGTGGATAGGTTAGTTGGGTGCGTCCTGCCATAGCTGGACCTGCTGTGGATGGGTTAGATGGGTGCGTCCTGCCATAGCTGGACCTGCTGTGGATAGGTTAGATAGGTGTGTCTTGAGATGGCCCAGCTGGACCTGCTGTGGATGGGTTAGATGGGTGCGTCCTGCCATAGCTGGACCTGCTGTGGATGGGTTAGATAGGTGTGTCTTGAGATGGCCCAGCTGGACCTGCTGTGGATGGGTTAGATAGGTGTGTCTTGAGATGGCCCAGCTGGACCTGCTGTGGATGGGTTAGATGGGTGCGTCCTGCCATAGCTGGACCTGCTGTGGGTGGGTTTGATGGGTGTGTCCTGCGATGGTCCAGCTGGACCTGCTGTGGATGGGTTAGATGGGTGCGTCCTGCCATAGCTGGACCTGCTGTGGGTGGGTTTGATGGGTGTGTCCTGCGATGGTCCAGCTGGACCTGCTGTGGATGGGTTAGATGGGTGCGTCCTGCCATAGCTGGACCTGCTGTGGGTGGGTTTGATGGGTGTGTCCTGCGATGATCCAGCTGGACCTGCTGTGGATGGGTTAGTTGGGTGTGTCCTGCGATGGTCCAGCTGGACCTGCTGTGGGTGGGTTTGATGGGTGTGTCCTGCGATGACCACCTAGACTTGCTGTGGAAGGGTCAGATGGGTACAACCTGCGATGGCTGAACCTGCTGTGGGTGGGCCGTCGTCCTTGTTGCCCTGGGGGGCGTTTCTCTTTGCCCCTGCAGCTATAAGTCGTGGCTGGATTTTATGGGAACCACAAGCGTGCGTCTCTGTTGCCAGAGAGTCTCTGTCCCAGAAGACCGGCATGTTTGTTCTTTTCCTTTTCTCTCATTCGCCAGGTCTTGGTACCCACCTCTACCTTCAGCTACATATTTATACCTGGACCCTGCACTGGTCACCAACTCCTGCCAGAAGTCTCTCCAGGTGCTCTAGAGACCCGGCAGCCCCGCCCGCTCCTCTCAGGCCTCTCGTTGGGCGCAGGCGTCTCTGAGGCCTGGAGGACCAGCCTGAGGGTCCCTCTGGCTCCCTCCCTCTCTAGTGCAGCAGGCGTTGTCTTGTCATCTGTGTTGATGGGCGATGGCTCTGGGCTTGAAGGCAGAGACCCTGGAAAGGAGACCAGCGTCCATTCTGCAGCCCCTCACCCACTCCTCCAGCTGAGCTCTGGGTCTCACTGTGCATGAGCCCTGGTTTCCAAGAGGGGGGAACTGCAGACTGACAGGTTTCCCAGGCAGCGGTTCTGTTCTGAAGAGTTCAGACTCACCTCTACTTTCTCTGAAGGCCGGCCTGTCCCTCAGCCTTCCTACCCTGGACCTGCCCATGGCTCAGGTGCCCCAGCTTCCTCGTCCACTGAGCTCTGACACCTGGCGTACACCCGGAGACCCGAGAGGTGCTTGCTGGCCTCCTTTCATGTGCTCTCTTTAAATCTCACATTTACTATCATTCTGATTACAAATTAATATTCAACACAGAGTTTGAAGAATGCAGGAAAATTAGAAGAAAATCCTCCTTTCTGTTCTATACCCTTCTAGCCTGTTGTGTGTAAGTGTGTTTTTCATGTGGGCGTGGAAAGTTACATTCCATTTTGTAACCCACTTATTTTACTAAAAACACATTATGAATGTTTTCTGTATTATTGAACATGATTTTTAAGATGACTTAGTAACTGTGTTGGAACCCATCTCAGGGCAAGTCCGCCATTTTCTTTTCATTGTTAATTACACCATGGGAAACTCCATATATAAAGGCACTGAACATTTTCTGAAATTTCCTTGGATTGATTTTTAGAAATGAAACTGTAGATCAAAGAATCTATAAGAATCTGAGATCAAAGGATCTGAGGATGTGGGAAATGCATTGTGAGTTTTGTTCTGGAAATTTCTACTGTATGGTCACTGGCAACTCCCACTTGCCCTCTCCCACAACGTCAGCCTTTCGGCCTTTGAGAGTCATCCTGTTGTACCTGTGTCTCTCTGATGCAGTGAGCTGGGGCGTTTTCCCCATGTTTACTGGCCTTTCCAGTCTGTTCTCGAGACATTGATTTTTCCTCATGGATTTCTATGACGTCTTCCGGAGGGTTGCACCGACCAACATTGAGAAAGCAGACGTTCTGCTTCTGAAGGGAGAGAACTCAGGAGAACCCGAGGATCACCCTGTTTCCAGGTTCCCAGGCAGTGTTTTTGAGAGCAAAAGCTGGATTGCTTGTGATGCTGGTGTTGGTCTTCAAGGGGGGGAAAAGTGGCCCTGAAGTCGGAATTAGCTTGACATTTCCTATGTTTTTGGTCTATAAAAAACTCAGCATTGAAAAATATTTCCCAAAACTTACTAAAAGAACCTAGAGACATGTTGTTTGGTTAAAGATTGGTTGAAGTTTTACCTAATGCCTAGTATTACCCTAAGCTACTCTAAGTACCTTCTTCCTTCTGAAAGATGAAGAAATAAAATCCATAGACCCCTAAAAAGCTTCCCATGGCCTTGGGGATACTTCCTCAAAGAAACGCCCTTCCAGAGGGCGGATGCCCTTCCAGAGCGGGACGTTTCCTGTGCCTCGGATGTACTCAGCCTCCGGCTGTCTCCTCCCGTCTGTGAGTGGCGCCTGCGTCTTCCAGGCTGCTGATTGACACCTCCCCGCCATCCGGAGCTGCCTTTCCCGTTACCAGCAGCACATCTGCAAAGGCCAGGTCCGACTCCCGGCCCTCGGTGTCGTTGGAAGATTTCCACTGCAGAACTTCCTGGAGCTATTCAAGAGGGAAAAATACTTACATGAAAAACCAGACCCCCTTAGACTTGGATGCAAACCTCAGAATGAGAGAGGGCGCCACAGGCTCCAGCGGAGTGCTAAGTGGGGTGCTAAGTGGTGCGTTTGGGATTCTTGAGAACACAGGTTGTTTTCAATAGAATTTCTTAAACGATAACATCCTGCCCTGAGTAAGGGAGGCACCGTTGAGGCCAGCGCTCCTTCTAGCACATTCCCCTCGGCACTCTCTGCACCCCACTTCCCACTGTCCCTCCCCCACCCTCTGCCAGCTGTAATGACCCTGCAATCACTAAATGGCATTTGAGTGCATTAAGCAGCAAACTCTCCAGTGACATAGCAATTATGGCTCTGAAATAGATTTGGTGCGTCACGGAAGATAAGGGTTTTGAAAGTTTCTGTTGTGATTATAGCCTGTGACTCCCACAAATAATAGGCTTCCAAATAAGAGGCTGCCAACGGAGCCTTTGTGGCTTTGTCTTAGTGATGGCATGTAAATTGCTATTAATGTCCTGAGTGTACTTGAATATGCCAGTCTTGGGGGTGTGGAGTGGGCTCGGTGTCTCTCTTTACGCGGCTCGTCATTGTTGTCCTGATAATCCGGGGTAATTGCTGTTTCTGGGATGGTCAGGAGCCTGTGAGAGGGCAAGGGCCTGAGGGTCAAGGCAGGAGGGTGTGTGCAGCCCGCTGTTGTGTTCCGCGTGCAGCCCCCGCCTGGGCGCGGGTGTGCACAGGCTGTGTGTACGCCTAGTGAATAATACTTGTCAACAAAGCCAAAGCAAAATCAAAGGTTATATAAACGAAATGGAGAATTCAGTTCTGAAAAGGATCAGCCAACTGGGTAATTTATACTGAGAGATTTTTAAAAATACCCTCTGCTCGAGCTATCTGGATTTGGCCATGTGAGTAAGCACAATCATCTTGTCTGACGTGCTCACTCTCTTCTAGTGTGAGCAGTGTGTGTGTGCATGTGCTTGTGGGAGCATGTTCTTGAGGTGCTCTGCGTGCTCTCTGAACATGCACCGGCCGCCTGGGACGATCAGGAAGTGTGGGGAAATCAGGCCTGATCTGAAGGCTGTTGACGAGTCTAAGTGTGTGTGTGCAGCCCTGAGTATCGAGGAGGTTTATGTGGATATAAACAGAATTCTCTGCAGCAGGACACCTCTGTTCAGCTGAATGAAGCTTATTTTAATTAATTAGTTATCTATTTTGCAGGAGATCAAGATAACCTTTGAAAAGTTCAATTAAAACCCACTTCAGGTTGTCACCTCCCGCTCGGAGGACACCATGTGTCTGTGGGGTGTGGAAACATTATGGGCAATGTCCTCTTTGTGGTGTAGCAGGGCAGCAATCCTGCCCCCTAGAAACGAACCCCAGCTCCTCCCAGGGAGCCACCGCGGGCCCCAGCCAGAGCCTTCCTGGGTCTGGGTTTGGCAAATCCTGGTTTCCGAGTTCTTTTCCCTTCTGAGGCAGGACAGTCCATACCACACGTAGGACCATTGTGTATCTGTGGCCTGGAGCACGAGGACCGCCAGGTCCCGCGTGGCCGAGCAGCTGTGTGGGGCCAGCCGCCAGGGCCTGGGCTCCCAGGAGCAGGACACCCAGGGAGGCTTCCAGTGTTCTTCATCACCAGCTCACAGGCAGGCCTAGTCAAGCAGCTACCGTGCTGGACACCCCGGCCTTCTGAGGGCTGCCCACCCTCTCCCTGGGGCTCCCCGTCTTCAGCCGTCTCCTTTGTCGTCCACCATGCTCCCACGTGCTGCCCTCCCTGGGCTTCTTTGAACTCCACAGGCCAGTGGACAGGCTTCCCTTCTTCCTCCCTCAGCCCTTTATCCCATTCTCGTCTGTCCTGCTCGCAGCAGGCTGGTCCGCGAGAGCCGCAGGAGGCCTCGTCCACCTCCCTCCCACTTACACCATCCCAACCCCACACACACTCTTTTCAGGATTTATCAAATGTCTGTTTCCATAAAAAGTCAACTTCCTGATAGCAGAAACCAAGAGTTTCAAAAAATTTCATCTACCATCAGGTGCCCTGTAAATAGCACAAACCCGGCACTGCATATGTATTCACAGAATCAAAACCTTAGTGACCACAGAGGACGAGACCTGGTGCTCACAGGAGGTTAAAGACCACGGTGGAGGAGACCTGGTGCTCACAGGAGGTTAAAGACCACGGTGGAGGAGACCTGGTGCTCACAGGAGGTTGATGACCACAGTGGAGGAGACCTGGTGCTCACAGGAGGTTAATGACCACAGTGGAGGAGACCTGGTGCTCACAGGAGGTTAATGACCACAGTGGAGGAGACCTGGTGCTCACAGGAGGTTAATGACCACAGTGGAGGAGACCTGGTGCTCACAGGAGGTTAATGACCACAGTGGAGGAGACCTGGTGCTCACAGGAGGTTAATGACCACAGTGGAGGAGACCTGGTGCTCACAGGAGGTTAATGACCACAGTGGAGGAGACCTGGTGCTCACAGGAGGTTAATGACCACAGTGGAGGAGACCTGGTGCTCACAGGAGGTTAAAGACCACGGTGGAGGAGACCTGGTGCTCACAGGAGGTTGATGACCACAGTGGAGGAGACCTGGTGCTCACAGGAGGTTAATGACCACAGTGGAGGAGACCTGGTGCTCACAGGAGGTTAATGACCACAGTGGAGGAGACCTGGTGCTCACAGGAGGTTAATGACCACAGTGGAGGAGACCTGGTGCTCACAGGAGGTTAAAGACCACGGTGGAGGAGACCTGGTGCTCACAGGAGGTTGATGACCACAGTGGAGGAGACCTGGTGCTCACAGGAGGTTAATGACCACAGTGGAGGAGACCTGGTGCTCACAGGAGGTTAATGACCACAGTGGAGGAGACCTGGTGCTCACAGGAGGTTAATGACCACAGTGGATGAGACCTGGTGCTCACAGGAGGTTGATGACCACAGTGGAGGAGACCTGGTGCTCACAGGAGGTTGATGACCACAGTGGAGGAGACCTGGTGCTCACAGGAGGTTGATGACCACAGTGGACGAGACCTGGTGCTCACAGGAGGTTGATGACCACAGTGGAGGAGACCTGGTGCTCACAGGAGGTTAATGACCACAGTGGAGGAGACCTGGTGCTCACAGGAGGTTGATGACCACAGTGGAGGAGACCTGGTGCTCACAGGAGGTTGATGACCACAGTGGACGAGACCTGGTGCTCACAGGAGGTTAATGACCACAGTGGAGGAGACCTGGTGCTCACAGGAGGTTGATGACCACAGTGGAGGAGACCTGGTGCTCACAGGAGGTTGATGACCACAGTGTAGGAGACCTGGTGCTCACAGGAGGTTGATGACCACAGTGTAGGAGACCTGGTGCTCACAGGAGGTTGATGACCACAGTGGACAAGACCTGGTGCTCACAGGAGGTTGATGACCACAGTGGAGGAGACCTGGTGCTCACAGGAGGTTGATGACCACGGTGGAGGAGACCTGGTGCTCACAGGAGGTTGATGACCACGGTGGAGGAGACCTGGTGCTCACAGGAGGTTGATGACCACAGTGGAGGAGACCTGGTGCTCACAGGAGGTTGATGACCACAGTGGAGGAGACCTGGTGCTCACAGGAGGTTGATGACCACAGTGGACGAGACCTGGTGCTCACAGGAGGTTGATGACCACAGTGGAGGAGACCTGGTGCTCACAGGAGGTTAAAGACCACAGTGTAGGAGACCTGGTGCTCACAGGAGGTTGATGACCACAGTGGAGGAGACCTGGTGCTCACAGGAAGTTAATGACCACAGTGGACGAGACCTGGTGCTCACAGGAGGTTGATGACCACAGTGGAGGAGACCTGGTGCTCACAGGAAGTTAATGACCACAGTGTAAGAGACCTGGTGCTCACAGGAGGTTGATGACCACAGTGGACGAGACCTGGTGCTCACAGGAGGTTAATGACCACAGTGTAGGAGACCTGGTGCTCACAGGAAGTTAATGACCACAGTGGAGGAGACCTGGTGCTCACAGGAGGTTAAAGACCACGGTGGAGGAGACCTGGTGCTCACAGGAGGTTGATGACCACAGTGGAGGAGACCTGGTGCTCACAGGAGGTTAATGACCACAGTGGAGGAGACCTGGTGCTCACAGGAGGTTAATGACCACAGTGGAGGAGACCTGGTGCTCACAGGAGGTTAATGACCACAGTGGAGGAGACCTGGTGCTCACAGGAGGTTAAAGACCACGGTGGAGGAGACCTGGTGCTCACAGGAGGTTGATGACCACAGTGGAGGAGACCTGGTGCTCACAGGAGGTTAATGACCACAGTGGAGGAGACCTGGTGCTCACAGGAGGTTAATGACCACAGTGGAGGAGACCTGGTGCTCACAGGAGGTTAATGACCACAGTGGATGAGACCTGGTGCTCACAGGAGGTTGATGACCACAGTGGAGGAGACCTGGTGCTCACAGGAGGTTGATGACCACAGTGGAGGAGACCTGGTGCTCACAGGAGGTTGATGACCACAGTGGACGAGACCTGGTGCTCACAGGAGGTTGATGACCACAGTGGAGGAGACCTGGTGCTCACAGGAGGTTAATGACCACAGTGGAGGAGACCTGGTGCTCACAGGAGGTTGATGACCACAGTGGAGGAGACCTGGTGCTCACAGGAGGTTGATGACCACAGTGGACGAGACCTGGTGCTCACAGGAGGTTAATGACCACAGTGGAGGAGACCTGGTGCTCACAGGAGGTTGATGACCACAGTGGAGGAGACCTGGTGCTCACAGGAGGTTGATGACCACAGTGTAGGAGACCTGGTGCTCACAGGAGGTTGATGACCACAGTGTAGGAGACCTGGTGCTCACAGGAGGTTGATGACCACAGTGGACAAGACCTGGTGCTCACAGGAGGTTGATGACCACAGTGGAGGAGACCTGGTGCTCACAGGAGGTTGATGACCACGGTGGAGGAGACCTGGTGCTCACAGGAGGTTGATGACCACGGTGGAGGAGACCTGGTGCTCACAGGAGGTTGATGACCACAGTGGAGGAGACCTGGTGCTCACAGGAGGTTGATGACCACAGTGGAGGAGACCTGGTGCTCACAGGAGGTTGATGACCACAGTGGACGAGACCTGGTGCTCACAGGAGGTTGATGACCACAGTGGAGGAGACCTGGTGCTCACAGGAGGTTAAAGACCACAGTGTAGGAGACCTGGTGCTCACAGGAGGTTGATGACCACAGTGGAGGAGACCTGGTGCTCACAGGAAGTTAATGACCACAGTGGACGAGACCTGGTGCTCACAGGAGGTTGATGACCACAGTGGAGGAGACCTGGTGCTCACAGGAAGTTAATGACCACAGTGTAAGAGACCTGGTGCTCACAGGAGGTTGATGACCACAGTGGACGAGACCTGGTGCTCACAGGAGGTTAATGACCACAGTGTAGGAGACCTGGTGCTCACAGGAAGTTAATGACCACAGTGGAGGAGACCTGGTGCTCACAGGAGGTTAAAGACCACGGTGGAGGAGACCTGGTGCTCACAGGAGGTTAATGACCACAGTGGACGACACCTGGTGCTCACAGGAGGTTAAAGACCACAGTGGAGGAGACCTGGTGCTCACAGGAAGTTAATGACCACAGTGGATGAGACCTGGTGCTCACAGGAGGTTGATGACCACAGAGGAGGAGACCTGGTGCTCACAGGAGGTTGATGACCACAGTGGATGAGACCTGGTGCTCACAGGAGGTTAATGACCACAGAGGAGAAGACCTGGTGCTCACAGGAGGTTGATGACCACAGTGGAGGAGACCTGGTGCTCACAGGAGGTTAATGACCACAGTGGAGGAGACCTGGTGCTCACAGGAGGTTGATGACCACAGTGGACGAGACCTGGTGCTCACAGGAGGTTGATGACCACAGTGGACGAGACCTGGTGCTCACAGGAGGTTGATGACCACAGTGGAGGAGACCTGGTGCTCACAGGAGGTTAAAGACCACAGTGTAGGAGACCTGGTGCTCACAGGAGGTTGATGACCACAGTGGAGGAGACCTGGTGCTCACAGGAAGTTAATGACCACAGTGGACGAGACCTGGTGCTCACAGGAGGTTGATGACCACAGTGGAGGAGACCTGGTGCTCACAGGAAGTTAATGACCACAGTGTAAGAGACCTGGTGCTCACAGGAGGTTGATGACCACAGTGGACGAGACCTGGTGCTCACAGGAGGTTAATGACCACAGTGTAGGAGACCTGGTGCTCACAGGAAGTTAATGACCACAGTGGAGGAGACCTGGTGCTCACAGGAGGTTGATGACCACAGTGGAGGATACCTGGTGCTCACAGGAAGTTAATGACCACAGTGGAGGAGACCTGGTGCTCACAGGAGGTTGATGACCACAGTGGAGGAGACCTGGTGCTCACAGGAGGTTAATGACCACAGTGGATGAGACCTGGTGCTCACAGGAGGTTGATGACCACAGTGGAGGAGACCTGGTGCTCACAGGAGGTTAATGACCACAGTGGAGGAGACCTGGTGCTCACAGGAGGTTGATGACCACAGTGGAGGAGACCTGGTGCTCACAGGAGGTTGATGACCACGGTGGAGGAGACCTGGTGCTCACAGGAGGTTGATGACCACAGTGGACGACACCTGGTGCTCACAGGAGGTTGATGACCACAGTGGACGAGACCTGGTGCTCACAGGAAGTCACTGAGGATTCACAAAACCTGCAGGGGTTAAATGTCACATTGAAGGGTGGGGAAGCCAGTGGGATGAGCCTGCAGAGAGGCTGGTGGTGGTAGAAGGAGGGACATGAGCAGGGTCCTGGGAGACGCACAGACTCCCAAGGCCAGAGGAGGTGGACAGGCAAGGGCAGAGGAAACTCGCCTGTCCTTCCTGGAGTCCTCAGTGGGAGACAGATTGTTTCTGTGCAGCATCATAAGCCCCAAGCCTTTGCAGCAAGGGCACCTGTTCTGCACCAGGAGTGTCGGATGGTGTCACCAGTCTTCCTGAATAGTGAGGGCCTGCCCAGCAACAGCAAGGCCTCAGGACGCTGTGGTCAGGACCAGATAGATAGGAGCATGACAGGGACATGAGGCCACCATGTCTGTATAGTGGGAGGTGGCAGCTGGGAGGCCACCTTTGCACCCGAGGGGCCATGGGAACAGGAATTCTAGATCAGTGCATGGGACAGTGCAGGCGGAGGACTCACTGGAGGGGTGTGGCAGGGGCAGTGACTGAGGCTGAGCAGAAGTCCAGTCCTGAGAGTGGGCGGCTCTTGATCTGAAAGGACCTACAATCAATGCAGGCGACGGAGCAGAAGCAGGCACAGGCTGGTGGAGATGGTCTCAGCCAAGACAAGCCACAGAGCCACGTCTGAGTTTCCCGTGGCTCCAAACCCGGCCTGGATGGTCCCCTCCCAGAGTACCTGCCACTCCCAGGTGGAGATGCTGCATGCTTTAAAGGTGATTTTTTTGTTTATCTAAAATTCAGATTTAGCAGGGTGACCTGTGCTTTCTGTGCCAACTTTATGCCTAGATCCTAAGGCAGGAGCTGAACCTGCTTGTGGGTCTCAGCCCTGGGAAGAAAAGGAGGGAGATAATTTCCTACCAGCCACTTGGGAACCGCTTCTTCCCATGCTCCTGCGGCTCCCAGAGGCCTGGGGTGGCGGCTGGGCAACCTTCAGATTCAGGATGAGCATCTTGACAGTCCGCATACCCTGTGGAGGGTGCCTCCTGTTGAGCTGGTGCATGAAGCTGTGTCTCTGTGTCAAAGCAAGATCGCAACGAATCACCAAGTGGACCTTAAAGCAGGAGAAGGAAACTTTATTCCCCAATTGGTGATCCGGATCCACCAGCTGGTAGGCCCAGGGGTAGGCAGCCCCCTCCCAGAGTTTGAATACACCGTTTATAGTCCAAGACCACATTAAAGCATAAGTGGATGTTGCTATGATTCAAAACCATAAACAAATGTCATGAGATCTAAAATCATAAGCAGAAAAGAGCGTGGGCCAACACATCCCTAGTTGAGAACAAGTTAGAGAATGGCCTCTAACATCAGACAATCAATCTCTGACAGGATACACTGTCCAAGAAAAATGGGCACCAAAGAGAGAGCACTTTCCCATTGTATAAGAATTGGCATTTTGAGTTGCCAAGCATGTCATGCTCAGGGCTGTTGATGGGCACCGAGGCGGGGCTTTCCCTGGGACGGGGAGTCTCAGGGCAACATGGAGTCTGCAGCCTGGCCCTCAACATCTGCAGCAGCTGGGTGCACCATCCCTCTCAGCCATTTTCCCTGAAAACAAACAGAACCTTGCAGACGTGAATCAATCAGAGTCACCTGTTCAGAACACAGTGTGCACGGCCAGATCTCCCTCATGGCGAGTTGGTAAGAAGAGTTCAGGGTCTGGCTGCCAAGGTGTCCGGGAACCAGGCCCTGCTTCTGACACGGCGGTTGCCATGAGTCCTCGGGAACTGTGAGCCAGGACCTGACCACACTTCTCCTCCGCAGTGGAGGACAAGGCTTTCGTCCACGGCTTCTTCCTCTGTCCCCCGAGAGGCTATGGCAGGCATTTAGAATCAAAGACAATGTCACAGCCCTGCCTCGGGTCCTGGCAGTTGAGACAGCCCTGGGAAGGCACAGATGCAATATGGCAGCCCAGCCTTGCCATCAGGGACCCAGAGAGAATCAGGGGCCTGCAGGGGAAGGAGGCCCTGCCAGGGGTCAGGTAGGGTTGCTGGGATGTCCAGACCCTTTGGAAGGGTGTAGCTGGATGGGGAGAGCACTGGGCTTGAGAGGAAGTGGGAAGCAGGCTCGGCTGCAGGAGGTCCTCGCCTGTGGTTGGAGTGCTCACTGGGAGTGTGGCCTGGAGAGTGCACACAGCCAAGGACGCTGAACCTTTTCCTGAGGCCAGTGGGAAGCCACTGGAGGTCTACGCTTACATTTTTGAAAGATCCCTCTGGTGACAGCTAGAGATAAGACTGGAGGAAAGCCAGACTGGACACAGACCTGCTCACCACTGTAACATTTCCAGGGAAACTTTGAGTCAGAAGATGACCCTCAGGGGACTTTCCAGGAGCGTCTTTTCATCCCAAAGCCTCTCTTGGTAAATGCTCTCCGTTTAACCTCCGGGAAGTGTTGAGCGAATCTGGAAAATGTTCTCTGAGCTTGGTAGAACAATGTGGATCTGGGGCGTGGCCTCCCCTTGTGAGCCGTGGTCTCTGGAAGGCCCTAGTGGCTCTGCGTGTGCACGGTGTGGTGGCCCCTGGCATCTGGGTGATGGAGGGCCTGGAGCGGCCCCTCTCACCCTGTGCCCGAAGGCCTCTGTCGCGATGGCATCTGCCGCTGCTCGCCCAGTGCTGACATCAGCGGTTCAGGCACCTCAGTGTATTTCTGGGCTGCGAATGAGAGTTTCCCAGAGCCAGCCCCCACTCGGGCTGTCACTTCAGGTGACGGATCCTCTGCATCAAGGGGGTGCTGCTAAGGTTAGTGCACAGCGCGAGCAGGAAGGGGCAGAGCTGGGCGGCATGTCCCAGCCCCGTGGCAGCTGCAGGCGCTCCTGCCCATTGAGAGGGGTGGCAGAGAAGGAAGACGCTGCTTCAGCTGCCTCTGGGCCTGCCGTTTGTCAGGAGAGACCAGTGGACCTCCTGCCCTGCCTGGCTCCAGCCTTGGCCCCAGCTAGCTCCAGCCACCTCCTGCTGTGCCTCTCAGCCACACAGCGTCCCGCTGAACTTGTCCACATCACTTGTCCATTAGGGCAGGAATACATGGGCATCATTGTTCTGGAACATTTGGTTCCAAAAGGTCTTGGACTGGTTTTGAAGACGCGGCCTTCTTATCTTGGAAAAATGCCACATTCTGTCCCCATGGTAAGCTCCCTTTGCGTCTCCCTCGGTGGGCTTCCAGGTGGAGCCTGGTGGTGTGGAGTCAGATGGATCTTGCTTCCAGCCACAGGACCACTGGGTGCCAATGTAGACTCCCTGACATCAGCATTTTGGAGAGCAGGTCTGTTTTGAAACACAGTTTGCATCAGAGAGTGAAGGGACACAGACATAGAAACAAAGTCCTCCTTTCCTGCCACCCCAAGCCGTTGACGGAGACCTCCTCTCCTCCCACTGTGCCCAGAGACAGACCAAGACCTTCCTACGTCACATCCCCTGGCGCCAGGGCAGCATGAGAGAACTGCTCCCCAGGGTTAACCTGCAGTGAGCGAGGTCGGCGATGTCCCAGGACCACGCAGAAGGCCTCACCTCGAGGTGGACGGGGGCGAAGCTGCAAGCACAGTTCACGGGAAGCAGCTGAACTGGGTTTGTCGTGACCAGGCAGAGGTTTGGGCAGAAAGGCAGAGAGGCTGCACCCCTGGATAGAACACCTCCCGAGGAAAGAGCTCGAACCCCAGAGGCCACCGTGGCCTAAAGAGGCAAGAGGTGGGGGGTGAGAGGGCATGTCCTGGGGTAGGGAGACCTGCAGTCCCACTCTGTGCAGGCCACGGGGGTTTGTGGAAATGTGGGATTCCGGCTGACGGGGAAGGTCTGGGGCATGCCCATATGGGTGGTCGCCAAATGTGAGGCGTCTGTGCATGTGTGTGTGAGTGTGTGGAAGGAAGTGAGAAGCAGTAGCGGGGTTTGTTTCACCTCTGAGTCGGGAGGTTTTATCTACCTTCCAACTAGCTGAACCAAGGGCTAGTTCTGATGTGAGGTGGAGTCCATTCCTGCCTCTGTCACCTGCGACGTCTCCGTCCCTCTGCACTTGTGCCCTGAGGAAACAGGACTTTTAAGAAAAAGTTCACATGTGTACTATTTTAACCCACAGAAGTCTCACGGAAGGTCCTGGGCGATATAGCAAGCCCTGCCACCTCCTGCCCAGGGCTACTCCTCAGGGCTGACCTCAGTCCCATGCTGTGCAGGCCACGGGGGCTCCCTCAGACACCCCACTGTCTTTCCATGGACCATAGTACGGCTCCATGATGTGACGTGGTGATTTGTGACCAGTGTGATGAGACTCCTTTGTGCCAGGCACCACGGTGGGCTTTCCTACCTACCTGACTCACCAGCTGAGGCTCAAGTGCTGGACTTCCCTCTTTCAGGCATTTGTTTCATGACATCACCTCAAAAAGGTTTATCAGGTTTCCTTAAAACCCCACGGCACTCAGCCAACACCCACTCACCCCGCCCCCCGCACCGTACACACCTGCCTGTCTGTCTGTCTGTCATCTAAGCATCTATCTGGTTGACATACACATATAAAAAGATTATTAAGATAGACAGATATCAAAATGCTAATAGTAATTATCTGAGTTGTAGAATTATGGGTGTTGAAGATTTTGTTTTTATGTTTTTATATTTTCCAAATATCATAAGATACAGGTATTTTACTTTTCAAGAAAAAAAGATGACTGACTCTGAAGATCTTGTTTGGGAAAGTGTGCGGTCCCCCGTTGAGCTGACGTGCAGGAGGACGTGGGTGCCGTGGTGGGGAAGGAAGCCACCCCACCGACTGCCTGCGCAGGCCTCTGTGAAGTCCTTCTGCCCTGGGATCCGGCTGTAGGAGTCTGGGCGCCCGGGGGACGGGAGGGCCTTCTGTCTTTCCCGCTGTGCTCTGCCTCGTCCCCATCACAGACAGCAAGCAGTGAGGTGCCCTCCAGCAGAGGAGGGCGAGAGCTGGCCGTCTGCATTGGGGGCAGGGAGGTGGGAGCTGGGGACATTGCTCGTGGACCCACCACTGACAAGCTGTGCTCCTGACACTGTCCAGGATGAGCAAGGGCCCTTTGGTACCCAGGGCTGCTCTTGAGTATGGGGTGGACAAACCTCCCCTCCTGCAGAGTGACTGGAGGGAGCTGCTCCCAGCAGCAAGCCTGGATTTCCTGGGGAACTGGAGCACACTGGGGAGTGGAGGGTCAGAGGCCGGGAGGCTGCACAGCCTCTGCCCCAGGCGGGGAGTCGGCTCCTCTTCTGCAGGCTCCGCCCGGCACTCTGCTGTGCTGTGGGTGGAGCAAGAAGAGAAGCTAGGGTCCTCCCAAACGGGAATGGCAATGCCTGCCCTGTGTTCCAATTTTTTCAAAGAATCAAGTGAAAGAAAAGAACAAAAGAAAGTATTTTACCAGGAATACTAACACCCGCTCTAATCGACATTAATGTTCCCAGCGTCAAGGTTTATTAGCTCCAAAGAGCTCAGTGGTGGGGAAGGCCTTGCGTCCGATTACTTCGGAGCTTTGACACAGGGGCAGCTGGGAGCTGTTCACCATGACCATTCTTCAACTGTTTGAGTTCTGGGATGCTTTTTGAAAGGGTGGGTCACTAGGTGAGTCCACTGCCTGGGTGCTTCTGGATCTAGCCTCAGAAGATCAACCTCCCAGGTCCAGGGAGGTCCTGGCTTCCCGGGCCATGGCTCTCCTGTCCGCTCACAGAGCCCAGCCCCGTGCCCCGCCGCCCTCTTTTGGCTGCCATGGAGCCTGGATCGCCTCCCCCTTCCCAAGGCCCACCTCAGAGCCTGACACTCCGTGGGGTGCAGCAACGCCCCGGCTCCAGCAAGCTGTGGTCTGTCCACGTGGGACCTGGAGGCACCAGGCTCGCGTCCATTAGGTTCAGCCTGGAGTGAGCTTGAGAATGAGGCCTGGAGGCCAGGAGCAGGTGGGAAGCCGGGGGAGGGACTCAGGAGCCTGGGGCCAACCGTCCTGTGTTTTCTAAAGGGGAGACGGAGGCCCGAGAAGTGAAGATGCTTCCCCACTGCTAACAGCTAATGGTAGCCAGGTCAGAACCCACTGCCCCAGGCCTCTTGACCCGCAGGACCCCTGGCGTTCCTCTGGGGCAGAGACCCAGTCACAGAGGTTGGATGGTCCAGCATGTCACCAAAGTGGGAGGCGCAGGCGTTGAGTCCCAGGGCCCCCGGAGGGTCTGAACTCTCTCGGGGTGGGGGATACGAGCTCCCCAGCAGCAGCTGCCAGGATGAGTGTGCCTTGTCCTGGGCCCTTCTCGCGGGCTCCTCCGCATTGTCTCATCTGGTCCCCAGCCCCTGGCTCACAGAGGACTCACTTCTCTCCCTCTCTCCTTCCAGGCTAATGGAGGTTGGCAGGATGCTACTACCCCTTCATCAGTGACCTCCCCCACAGAAGGACCTGGCAGCGTGCACTCCGATACCTCCAACTGATCTCCCGCCATCACACCCGGCTGACCCCGGGCCCCCTGGGGCAGGGGCCGGAGGGAGGGTTTCTCTCCCAACACTGGCGCGGTCAGACGGGGGTCGAAGCAATCAGCAAACACAATACGAGTCTCCTCTCCTGTCTTCTTTGGGATGCTCTCTCAGCCAATCTGGACACTTCTTTATACTCTCTTCCCTTCCTTTCTGGGTAGACGCACCCCTCCCTGCCTCCAGCTGCCGGCCTGGCTTCCTGCCCGCTCCCTCTGTCCTAGGCTCCCCGGGTCCCTGCCCTCTAGTACATCACTGACGGATACTTTCAACAATTAGAGGAATTTGAAAGGAAGCAAATTACAAAGAATAAAAGCGTTTGTCTGTCTTCACGCTGTGGTTTGGGGAGCTGAATGCCCTCTGACCCGCTCCTGGTGCTGGCGGCCAGTCCTCCCATTCCTCTTGTTGCTCTCTCTACCTCTTAGCAGGAAAAGCCACCTGCCCTGCTCCCCCCCCCCCCCGCCTCCTCTGCTCCTCCTGTTCCCTGGGTGCTGGGGACTGTCCTCCGGCCTCCCGTGGATTCCCAGGCAGGAAGTCCAGGGCAGGGAGGGGTGGGAGCAGCCAGGGAGGGTCCCCTCAGGCTTTGCCCCATCCCTCAACACTTGGTTGCAGAAAGTCTCTAGGACCATTCAGCGTTTAGCAAGCCACCTTCAGCTCCCGCTGCGGCCGGGCCTGGTCTGGGCACAGCCATGACAGCATCAGTCGGGGGAGAAGGCTCTGTCCTGCAGCATGTGAACTGTCCCTTCACACCAGGCACACGCCACACATGCCAACAGCTGCAGTCTCACCTGCGCTTTTCCAAGACCGTCTGAGCAAATGCCCACGCTCATAGCCACCACGCTCTGGAAGGTCACTGTCAGGCCAGCAGTGAGTACCTGGTCTCTGGAACCAGCAGGTCCACCAGCAGGTGCCCCAGTGCCATGGCAGGACCTCACTGGTGAAGATCAGTGTCCAGTGAAAGCCTCTACCCCTCCGTGAGCTCTTGGGAGCCACAGTCCGCTCAGGAAGTCCTGGATAGAGGTCGCCGCTGTAGCTGGCTGTCACCTTAGGTGCAGTGTATGAGCTGTCCTGACTGGACCTGTTCTCGGTCCTGACCTCCTGCTCTAGGTGAGCTTGTGGCCTGATTTGAAGAGACAAGAGCCAGGGGAAGGGATAGTAGTGTTTTCATGGAAATCATCTCAGTGGGTTCTCCTCCCTGGGAAGGTCTGAGAGAAAATAGCAGGTGCCAAGAGCTCTTCTCGAATGTCCCCTGGGCTTGCATTCTTCCCCGCTGACCTGCCAGCTGACCTCGGGGAGGGGGTTATGTGGGAGGCGGCAGCATCGTCTTCACCTGGGACACAGGTGAGAGACAGATGGACGTGCTCACGCCCCATCCGTGAAGTCAGGAAAGCAGAATCCCCAAGATGAGCTGGTTCGTACCACGTAGGGACAACAGTGGTTTTCTTTTCCTAACTTCCAGTTCCTTCAGTCCCCTGTGTCACCACCATGTTGACAGAGAGTTGGTCGTAGGGGTTTTTGGCTTGTCTGTTGTGCTCTCGGGTTTTGATTTGGATTTGGTCTCTGTGGCTTCCTATGGGAGAGAAAAGCTTCCAAATTTAAAGACGAGGGTCTGATCTGTTAGCTCGTACTTGAATTCAATACGTGGCCTTGCAAGTGCTTGTCCCCGCTCCGGGGAGAAGTCAAGACCCTGAGGTGAGGACGGCCTGCCCAGGAGGCTGGGGGACTGTGCCTGGCACTAAGTACTAAGTAGGAAGCTCTCTGTGTGCTCGGCAGAACAGGGACGCTGCCCAGGAGGCTTAAGGGTGTGGGCCTCGAAGGAAGTGCAGAGCAGACGCTGGCCAGACGCAGCCATGCTGTCAGCAGAGATGCCTCTGCTGCCCCCTGCCAAGGTCAGAACAGGCTGACGGACAGGGCCTCGAGGAGCTCGGGGTGAGGACGCGTGGCCGCCTGTCTCGGGGCAGGGACAGGGATAGGAGCAGGGCTTGACTTGGGACACAGCACAGAGCAGGGTCAGTGAGCAGCTCAGAGCAGAGGCTCACAGAGCTCTTCTCCTGGCAGGAATCACTCTGGTGACGCCCTGCCCAGCACTTCCCCAGGCCGCCTCCCGTCCCACACCCTCCTGAGGTCCCCACCCAGCCACCGTCATTTCAGCATGGTGGCCAGGAGATCTCCCCACCAGCACAGAGGGGTCCGCCAGCCAGACAGTGTGAGGTGAAGGGCCGCCTGGACCTCAGCTTCCTGGGACACACGCCAGCCAGTCCCAAGACACCCAGTGTCCCCAGGGGTCCTGCCGTTCCTACTGGAGGTGGGGGCGCGCCCCTCCCCACAGCAGATGCCCCCAGATGGTCCTGGAGGTGGGCCTGCCCACCTTGCCCTGGCACAGCCCCTGGTCCCGGCGCCCGGCCGTCGCCTGGCGGTCCCCAGGCCACCCTCTCTGCAGGTCCCTGTGTGGTGGCGGTTCTACCAGCTGGTGGCCTTTTCCCTCACCCATCTTTCCCCCACTTTCCTTCTGCTCTTTATTTTTCTGCCCAGAAAAACCTGACTTCGATACCAAAAAAGATGAAACTACAGAAACTCAAATTTAAAAAAAAACTTAAAAAAAAACAAAAAAAAAAAACTCAATGATTCTTTCAGCTTTATTGACATATCCCATTGTTTCTTGCGACTGTGTCTCATTCTTTGTAGTATTGAAGACGAACATTTGATAATGAATGTTCTTGTATATTCAGATAAAGAAAAAACCAAAAAAGCGGTCTGAATTTAATAGTGTTTATAATAAAAATTTTACAAATGACCCTCATAGCACGCGAAACAGGGCGGGGACGTCCCCTCCTTTCTGTGATGTCGCGCATCGTTCCTGCATTTGTTTTTAACACCAAGCTACTTGCGTTCCTCGTTTCCCACTTTTCTTTCATTTCCTTGCATTTGTGAGTTAGGTCAGGATGCTAGGAGAGTGTCATTGTGCACGTCCATCTCTTGTTTCACGATGTTTAAAAGTGACAGTAACTCATTTTGTAAACTAAAAAAAAAAAAAAAAAAAAAAAAGGTTGAAATAGTGAACTTAATAGTTACAACCTAACACATCATTGTTTATTAACTTTGAGACCCAGAAATAAATTCCTTTCTTTTCTTTATTCCTGCTCTTTAAAATGCCAAAAAAAAGAAAAAAGAAAAAGAAAAAAAAGGTTTTCGTGCTATTTTCAGTTTGTTTATTTGGGGGTGGGGGCTTTTTTAATTGTCAAGATTATGATCTTGCTGTCTTTGTTCCTTAAACATGTACACAAGGTGATGTGAAAAGATGGCAGCGTCCAGTCCCTGTCCCCATCTCCTGTGCTTCAGAGTGCAGCTGGGCTCTCCTGCGCTTCCAGAGCCCTGAGGAAAGCCCGGGACCTGCTGCTCCTTGGGGCTCTTTGAAAATCCGCAGAATGAGCCCAGGGTCTCTTTACGCTGTAGGCAGAGGGTTTGGCCTGGGCTGGTGCTGAGTGCCTCCACCGAGGGCTCGCTTTCTCTGTGATGAGTGACGCTCCGTGAGGTCTTCCAGACAGCCCATGGGGTGCCGTGGGTGGGCACCAGAGGCCACGAGAGCAGCCTGGACGCAGACCCTGGGTCCTGATTTTGGGTCTCCACTGGTGAGATACTGAGCCAGATTCGTGCTGTCATTTCAAGGCTGAGTCTGAGTCCCTGACAGTGCCCATCTTGTTGACCTGCGACCTGGACGGCTTCTTAAAATCGTGCAGCTGGCTTGGTGCGGAGCATTCTTGTTAGTTATGGGATGAAAGGCAGCACTGGTATCCAGAAGGGACTCGATCTTAAACAGACCTCACTCAGCAAATTAGGTGTTCGAAAGCAGCCAGAGTTTCAGAAAAATGAAGCAAAACTGCAGAGAGCTGGGGCCCTGCTTCAGGAGCAGGCAGTGGACCCGCAGCTGCGCAAGTCCTCGCTAAACAGGGACGGCCTTCTCACATCACCTTCACGGTCTCCATCCCTAGCTCAAAGCGTTCTGGAAACTTTTTATTTTTTGTAAATGTTTTTTCTTTTGTTCAATGTTTCCCCTTTTCTCTGTTACCTCGCTCTCCCCGGCGCTCCGTCTGAAGCGCTGCCCTTTGGTTGCTGGTTCATGCTCCCTCCGCCCTCCCCCTCTTGTTTTTCAGAGTGTAGGCCTGCACATCTCGGCTCCGTTTGGAAAGGTCAAGCTTCTCTGCTTCGAGAGCACAGGCTTCTGTCCCTTTGGGCTCCAACTGAACTTTTGTGTTCTCTAATGATACTAACACCGTGTAGGTTTTGCAGTCTCCTAATTTGTACTGGTAATGCATATTCCAAATAAATAGTTTCTTTTGTTGCAAAAAAAAAAAAAAAAAAACAGTATATATTTGTGTTTTGTGCAAATTTCTTCTGGCAACTCTCTGCCCCCAGCAGGTGGTGGTGTAAACCTGGGCAAACTGCTGCCCAGCCACAGTGAAGGTCTCCAGGCCACAGCAGCAGGGCCAGACCTCGGGGCCTCACCTCACCACAGAGGAGGGCGGGCGGGCAAACCCAGCCCTCGATTGTCTGAGGCGGTGCCCTCTAGTCCCTCTGCTGTCTGCCCCCTGGCCCTGCTTTCCTTTTCTTGACCTGCAATGATCAGGTCCCAAGAAAACTGTGGTTCCCCAGATGTTTGCATGGAAGGAACCCAGGCCACAAGTGGCCCTCAGGTGTTCCAGCGGTGGCCCAAGAGGTCTGCACGCCTGCTTACTGTTGTCTGCCGTCCCTCAGGAACACCTTTCCCAATTCTTTGCTCCACTGAGCCTGACCTTGGAGGTGATGTTCTGTCACCAAGTGGCATCACAGGTGTCCATGGCTAAGGCTGCACCTGGCCCCCAGCCTTCCCGTCTGCTGTCCGCAGGTGGCTCTCTAAGGGCACTTCTCCTGTGGATGGGTGCTGCTTCTCACTTTCCTGCGGTTCTCCCAGGAGGAGGGGAGCCCCGGGGAAGCCAGTAAGTCCTAGAGGCCGAGGTGCCCGGAACTGACGCCCTCATTCCCATCACGAACTCCGTCAGTAGGAACTAGATGACAGAAACTCAGCCCAGGGGCACAAGTCACCATTGTTGTTACTGGACAAGCTGAGTTTTCCACTGCTTCAAAAGCATAATGCTCTCCTCTGAGGACCTGGCGGGCACCCCCAGGACTCAATGGGAGCTGCATGTTCCCTTCGGACCTAATCTAGCAGCCTTTTATGGAGCTAGCAGCTCTGACCACACCCCTTCCCGCTGCAGGGAGCATGCCAGGCCTGGGACCCACAGAGCATGGCTCAGTGCGCTGCCCCTAGGATCCCGCATGCCTTCTCCTGAGCTGCCCTGCAGTTTGATCATTGAGCTCCCAAGGACCAGATGACCATGACTTGAATCCCAGCTCTACTCCTGCCAGGCTTCATGCTGACGTCACTTCTGATACCAAATGAGAGTTTTCCCAACCAACCGCTTCTCCAGCTCTCCGTGGCCCACCGGGTGTCCTACGATCCAATTCAGTTCCGACCCTCATCATGTGGAGTCGGTCTGAGGGCTCAGTCCCAGGACTGCCTCACGTCAGGACCAGCCTGGGCATGGGGTCACCCACTGTTCTAACAGCCGGTCAAGACTCCAGTGGAGGGACACTCACAGTTCCTCCTTCATTCTGAAGACACCAATGAAGAGCCAGCTGAAGCAGCGTCTCCGGGGAGCCTAGGGGACCCTGAGAGCAGGCCGTGTCCCTGTGGTGCCTGTGTCCACCAACTCAGAAGCCTCCCAGGCCTGTGGGGTAGGGGCTTTGTGGGGTCCCAGCACAGCCACCGTTGGCTAAGCCATTCAGGGCTCGGGAGAGTCACTCCAGCTCCTCACTGCAGAGGTGGAGGGAACAGGCTCAGGGCACCGAGCTTCTGATCAAGGCTTGTCCTTCCTGCCACCAGCTCTGTCCTGAAGCTATCTGTGGCCTGCCAATAGTTCCCCTAGAACAAGGCCCGGTCCATCATCCTTATCATCAGGAAACCCCTAGGGATCTAGCTGCCCTGCCAGGAACCAGGGGCAGAGACCACATAGAGTTCAAACAGCTCTACCCTGAAACACTCAATGCTCCAATGTCAGACTGAGCAGGAGCATGCCACGGGCACCGCCCTGCACCAACACAAAAACACACCATAAACTCGCCTCCAGGCTACGAATCCGAGATAGGTGACTGACAGGTGACAGGACTTGGACTTGGGTCCCAGCCCCCCAAATACTCAAATATTCCCAAATCTAAAGAGAGAAAAAATATCAAAACCACTGCAGGTCCCACGCATTTCCGAGAGGGGACAGTCAGCCCGGTGTGTCTCCCATTTTACCCACTCCCTGCCAGCCACGTGCCGGTGGGTAAATGGCTTCACCTCCGTCTCCGTCCTCTCATGGGGTGGAGTGGACACTGTCCATCCCAGAGCCTTACACTGAGTTAGCCTGCGGCAGGCCCTTGGAGCAACACCTGGCACCTGGGCACTGCTCACGTGTGACTGTCATCAGTGTTGCCTCCCATGGGCACGGGCACCTCCGCCACCCTGGCCTGGCAGCACTCAGGGGGTCCTCCTCCTCCTGGTCCCCTGTGGGGAGCCATTAGCTCTGGGTGGGTCTTCGTTTTCCTCTCCTCTTCCCCCCCTTCTTCCTCTGCTCTTCGTCTGTCCATCCAGCTACCACCATCGTCCCCTGTGAGGAAATGGCTGCCCGCTCCCTGACTCAAGGGCGCCGTCCCTGACCCCTCACTCACTGCTCCACCTCCTACTCTGTCACAAAACCGTGGGTTTAAAAAAATATATGGATTCCTTTTCCTCTTGAAAATCTGAGTGACCCCGGCTCCAATGGACAGGGTGGTCTGGGTGCCTCGGGTTTGTGTGGACGCCATTGTTTTGGTCAGCTTTTTCACTGCTGTGACTTAAGAACAATGTTAGGGGAGTAAGACTTCATTCAGTGACTCACGGTTTCAGAGGTCCCAGTCCGCAGACAGCAGGCTCCATTCCTCGGGGCTGGGGCTCGAGGTGAGGCAGAACATCATGGCGGAGTGTGTGGCAGAGGCAAGCAGCTCACATGACGATCAGAACGCAGAGGGAGAAAGACTCCATTTACCAGATACAAATATAAACCCCAAAGCCAGCCCCCAATGCCCACCTCCTCCTGCCACGCCCCACCTGACTCCAGGTAGCACTCAGTTGATCCCTTAGGGACACCACACCTGAACCCTAACAGCCACTGAAGCATGTCCCCTTAACCCAAGAGTGTATGAGCACCTGATGATCCTCTGCATCAGGAAACGCTCTTCCACCGCCAGAGCCCAGGGTCAAAACACCCGCAGGCACACACATGTGTGTGCACACAGACACCCACATAGCACCCCATGTCTGCAGACAGACAAAACGTGGCTGAGCACAAAGCTGTTTCTGCACCCCTCACGTGTCACAGGAGCTCACCTGCCTTCCACGGCCAACTCGCAAGACCACTTGTGTCTCCTTCATGGATCCTGCATTTCTGCACAAGAAAAGAGGGGAGTCCGTGAGGCCCAGGCAGCAGTTTGCCTGTGCTGAGTGCAGACATCTAAAGCAGCACCAAGTGACCACAGCTGCGGAACCTGGAACCTGGTGGGGTACCCAGGCCGCCAACATCCAGCTCCGAGCCAGGAAATTGGGGTTTTCAGACACTTGACGTCAGGAGGGAGGTGGCCAGAGCTGGGCTTGGCCGGAGCAGTGAGGCCTCTGCAGCGATGTCCACAGGCGGACTGCTCTGACTGCCCATCCGCTGCCGGCCATCTCTGGGCTTCTCTCTACCCTGAGGGAGAGAGGATGTGTGAACTGCCCGGAGGGTAAAGTCCCCTCAAGGGAAGCTCTGCCCTCCGGATGCTAGCTTTGGCTCTGTTTAAAAGTCCTCAGAGCCAAGTCAAAGGCCAGGGATCTCCAGCTCCTTGCCCACCAGTACGAGGAGCTGAGAGGGAGTTGGCTCTCAAAACGCAGGGCTCCTGTGAACCCCAGGGTATGCAGCAAGCAAGCAGCAAGCAACCCCAGGCCTCCGTGACAGCCTGGCCTGAGCCAGCCTCTGGCACGTCTAAGAGGCAGTGGGCAGAGGCCCTGGACAGCCCTGACCTCCTGCTTGTCCCCAAAGCCTGGTGGCTCACCAGGGCTCCCTGCACTGGGCCAGAGAACGAGAGAGTGCGACCTCATCAATCATTAACCACTCACCATCGGCACCGAATTCATCCCAGTCAGATCATGCCTCTTGACCTTCAAGGGCACGAGACCAGCCTGCTCCAGCCTGCAGAGCTGCCTCTTCACCTCGCTGCTGTGCTCAGAGTACCGCACTCCCGCCTGGGGACGCGCCTGGCATCGACAATGTCCCCTCTGTGCCAACAGCCACTCCGCTGAGGCTTCTGTGAGTCCCCTAGGTCCTTGCTGTTGGTGACTTGCTCTCTCAGGGGCTGTTTGGCACACGAGAGACCATTACTAGACAGGCAGCCGTCCGCAGACCAACCCCGGATCCTGCAATGAGCAGGCACGTGCCTGGCCACCCTGGGTGCCTGGCACACCTCTGCCCCCCAGCAGGATAGAAGACTCACTTAGAACCTTAAAGACCAGACAAGAACCAGCTGAAATCGCCGGCTCCTTGGGGATGAAGACCATGGCTCATCATTTACAAGTTTGGGCGAGAACTTAAAATTGTGAAGTCCGTTAACAAAGCCACGAACCAGAAGGAAATAGGATCAGGCTGGGTTTATGGGAACAGATGTGGGTCACAATGAAAGCTCTTGCTGTTGGTGACTTGAAGTAACTCATCTCCTCAAAGGACAGAACAACAGGAAGCCCCAGGAAGCCATGAGCACGCCGTCTAACCTCGAGGAGACGGACGAGGGCTGGCAGGAACCCCTGCCCCGAGGTCAAGACAGTCTGACTGGAAGCCCCCAGGCCTGGAGGAGCCCTGGCACCTTCCCCGCCACACGGGCTCCGTTCCAGCAGCTGACCTGCGGATTCCCGCTGGCAGACGAGATCACAAGACCCTTGGGGCCCGCTGGCAGGGCTCCAGCTACATACTGGGGGCCGAGATGACGGTGGTGAGGACCTGAGAAACCCGAGTGTAGGCCATGTCCACTTGTCTTTGCTCTTCCTGCCCAGAGCGGCTTTCCCTGCTGTGACGTGGCACAGACACCACAGCCCCAGTGCACTGCCCCTGTCCCCAGGGCTTCTGGCCCCAGGCCCTCTGCCTGCCCCCTCTGGCTCTGGCCACTGAGCTGAGGTGCCTTCCTCCTCTGCCTCCCTTGCAAACTGAGAACACGGATTCCAGCTCGGGCCACAGAATCCCTGCTCTGTGGGAATACGAAGGTGAATCAGAAGTCATCCCGACTCGGCGTGGTGCAGTTGGAGACTGAACAGCTCCTCCCACACTTACTTTTCCTGTCAAGTGGGCCTTCACAGGAGGGACAGTTCTCAAAGAATGTGGACTCTGATCCGTTCCTCCCAGCTGCCAAATGAAGACAGAAGTTCACCAGGGGCCAAAGCCCCAGGCCGGGAGCCAGGTGTCCCAGAAGACCCTGCTGACAGTGTCCCAGCTTCATGGCTCTCCCAGCTCTCGTCCCAGCCAAGACAGTGGCCCACAGAGGCTGAGGGTCCTCCTGGGGGGCAGAGCGAGGCTCCGTGGAGGACACCAGGGACCGGGCAGGGTGAGGCTTGGAGGGTGGTCGGCTGTGCTTACTCTTCCTGCAGCAGTGGCTGCTGACGCGAAGCTGTCCCCCTGGGGTCTCCAGGTGACATTTGTTCCTTGACTCCTGGAGCAGAAGTTGTCCTTTGACTGACTTCCTCCTCCCTTGCTCATGCTCCGTCCCCAGGCCCAGGCAGAGCATCTGACCTTTGTTCTTGGTACAAGAGCACCATTTGCTCGTGTGAATGAAGGAAGTCTCCCCGAGGGGGGAGGTGAATGATCACCTCGGACTCCCCCTTCCCTTCCTTCAGACGTGGCAGGCTCCAAGCCACGCGGGGCCTGGCGGGAGCCACGTGACCGGCTTCCGTTCCAGCATTATGGTGATCGGGAGCTACAGTGACCACAGACCCTGCCGTGGAGGAGGACAAAGGGCGGGGGGTGGTGGTAATGTCACGGGAGGGCCAGGGGCTTCAGGAAGGCCCACTTCACAGGACAAGACGAGAGCCCCAGGGAGGGTCCTCCTCCATCACCAAATGTCCCCTGCCGTGCACTGAGTCCCCGTGCTGGGATGGAGGGCGTAAGGCAAAGGCCTGGTCCTGCTCCTAGGTGCTGGGTCTGTGAGGGTCCGTCATGGCCCCACAGTTCACAGGGTCAGTCTGCAGCTGGTGTGAGGTCTGAGCAGGAGTTGTGAGGCCCTGGGAGAGTCTCCCCTGGAGAAGTGGGTTAGACGGCAGGGGCAGCCGCGTCTCAGCACCTGCCTCTCCAGCTCAGCCTCCAGGTTCTTCCACGTACGTAACAACAGCACGAGTCCTGGGCAGAGAGAGACGCAGGCGTCAGGGCTGTGGGGCAGGAGGGGAGCTGACAGAAACTGGGACTGGCGGTGGCCTGGGACAACAAAGGAGCATCCCAGAGGAAGGGGAGGAGGCCAGAGAGGTAGAGGATGATCACCCGGGCATCCAGCGATGCCCCTGCCTGCACACCAAGGAGCACCACCCAGAGTGCAGTGGCCTCCGTGCCCACCCATCCTGCCTTCACAAACTCAGCCAACGGCGCCTCAAAATCCTTTTTTTTCCAAAACTGTGTCTATACTGAACATGCACCGACCCTTTCTGTCATTATTCCATAAACAATAGTGTAGCAATTACTGACTCAGCATGAGATGGCGTTGGTACCATGAGGGACCCAGAGGTGACCTCAAGGACACAGGGGGATGTGGGCAGGCTACACATGGACCCTGTGACTTGTTAAATAAGGGAGTGATGTAAAATGCGTTGTCTGGATTTGAGCATCTGCTGGGGTCCTGCAACCAGACCCTGGAGGGACAGTGGCTGTGGTTCTCAAAGAAGGTGGACTGTGATCCGTTCCTCCCGCATGTGCTTACAGAGGACCAAAGACGGGAATCCTGAGGAGAGACCCACACCCTCTCCCCTCAGTGCGGATGAAGACTGAGGGGACGCCCGTGCGGGGCAAGGGGGATGGTCAAGCCACGTCCAGCTGCCTGGGTGGAGCCCCCCAGCTGTGGGGAGCGGGGCTGTGGAGGTCCTGGAGGCCTGGGGGAGAGGGAGGGACAGCCTCCGGGGCTGCAGGCCTGAGTCAGGCCCCCGCCTGGGCTCCCGGGCCCTTCAGCTCCAGTGCCATTCCGTGTAAATCTTTCTCAGAGAGCCGTTTCTCCTTGTGGTCACACAGTAACAGGCTCCTAAACCTGCCTGGGGGGTGAGTTACGAGCTGGTCCCTGGAGGCCAGCCTCTGTTGCCCACAGAATGAATTGTGGCCCTCCAGGCTGCTGGGCTTTTTATTTATTTATTTGTTTGCTTGAGCATATTTTAATCTGATCATTAAATCGCAATCTGCCACCCATGCCCAAGCCCGGCTGTCCTCAGATGGAGCAGATTTTTCACAGGTAATGACACCTATAAACTTGGGGATGGCAGCGCAGAGCAAGCTGGAGGGGAGGGGACAGAAGCACACCCCGCTGGCTGGGCCTTGGCCGTCCTGCAGGGTGCTAGGCCAGCCCGACCCAGCCCAGGGCAGCTGTGTGGCTGTCCGCGCAGCAGCCATGGCCTTTGCGATGGGAATCTGAGCGGGAAGGCAGAGGCGAGCCCCTGTGCCTTGTCCCTGACGCTGTCACCCTGCTCCACACTGTGGGCAGCGAAGCCGGCCCTCAGCCTCCTCAGAGCGTGGCACAGGACGAGCCCTACACGGATCAATCCCAGCAGCGAGGGTGCCAGGGGCACCACGGAGACCGCGCGGGTCATCACCTGCTCAGGCTGCTCTCACGGGGGACTGCCGTCTGACGCAGGCCCCGCCCTCCTGAGGCTAGCAGCCACCAGTTCATCCCGCGTTGCCACCGCGTGCTGATGTCCCTCCGGAGCTTCACAACCACTCTGGGGACGAGAGGGGCAGGTGTCACTGTTCCCAGTCGGCAGGTGATGAGACGAGTGTGGGGGTGCAGTGAATTGCCCCAGAGGTCCCTGGCTCACAGCAGGTTCTCCACAAGCACGTGTGGACCAGCAAATCAGCTCATGCTGCCCTGAAACCGCTGCAATGCCCAAGTAGAGGTTGGCTTCTGGAAACCATTCTTGCCAGAGGAAGATCCAGGGCGCAGGCCCCGGAGCCCACCACTTCACATGGCCCAGCTCTGAGGACCCCACCAGTTTCCCCGCACACCAGAGGGCTGGACGCTGGAAAAGGTACCTGACGGTGGTGCACTGGAGGCAGGAGAAGATGAAGATGTGCCCATGTAGTGCTGCAGTGCGGAGCAAGGCCCAGCTCTGAGGGCTTTGCAGCTGTTCTGTTTAACCCTGACATCTTTAAGTGGGTTCTGTCATCCTGTTCCTTCCAAAGAAGAGGCTGCGTGTGGCTCAGAGAGAGCTTTCCAGAAGGCAGGAAGACACACGGCACGGGAGCTGGAGTCTGGCTTCAGAGTGGCCCCGCAGGACTCCACACCACCTCTCACTGGGCTTCCTCTAGAACATGCCAGGTCCTCGGCATCTCGCTGCCAGGACCCAGGTACAGCCGGGAAGGAGGACTCCGTTCTTGTCTAGTGTGGGCCTGGGAGCTCAGAGAGGGAGGGAGAGGGAACACAGGGCAGCTTCCCTGTGCTAAAGAGCACAGGGCTTCCCCATCACCAGGTCACCAGCCATCGAACCTCGAAGCACCTTGAGCTGCTTGTGGCTTCAGGACAGGTTTGGAACATTGGAGGTGAAGCTCGGGAAGCCCAGGTCTGGTCCCTACACAGGCCACCAGATCACATCTCCCAGGACCTGTACAGTTAGAGTTTTAAACGTACGTTTTTAAAAACACACAACAACCGATTGCATATTTCCATCTATTGTCCTGAACCTGGTTGGGCAGCAGGACCTCACTGCATCTCAGTGAAAGGGCTGAGTTTACATGAAGCAGAGGAGTCAGAATCTCACACTGGAGCTCCGTGCCTGCAGCTTTCGTCTGCCGGGCGGCCTGGGCCAAGGGCCAGGTCACAGCTCCTTCCCACTGCTACCTCGTCCATGTCACCTCCATATCATCCAGCCACAGAGTGTCATAAGATACCAGGACACCCCAGGAGGACACAGGACAGCAGCCGACAAGCTGTCCCCTAGCGACAGTCCTGTTGGTGCCCCAGATCATGAGCACCCAGCAGCTCTGATGCCACGTTACAGCTCTGCCCTGCCACGTCCTGACCAGCCCTGGGACTGACACCAACACGGCTCCACCACGGGACCCTCAGCTAACTCATCCACCACCCAGATGCCACTCCCCACTGCTGGCTCGGGGTCAGTGTTGATGGTTATCGTTTGTTCTCGTAACACTCCCAAATTGAGCAAAGTGACCTCTATGTCTGAAACATTATACCAAGGCCGACATTTTAACTAATAAGTCAAAATTTAAAACAAATAAATAAATGATTTGGCATCTGAGATTCAAAAGGGACCTCAGAAGTCCCCTGGCCCAGCCCTCTTCTTCACAAGCTGTGCCCGGCCCTGTGCTGTCCATTTGGTGGGGTCTGATTCCTGATGGTCTTCAGCAGGAGGGAGACTTCCTGAAATCCCGGATTCCTAAGAAGCCATCTCTGGGGACTGGATCAAAGGCGAGAGGACAGCATCCGAGGAAGTCAGCCTTGGAGATTAGGGTATTTATTAGGCAGCAAGAACTTGGTCCCTTTTCTCATCCTAAGTAGCCCACTGAGCCTCCTGCCGTCTCCTTCCTGTCTGTGGGACAGGGACCTCAGCAGCCCCAGGACGGTGGAGATGCTGCATTCAAAGGGCCCAGCCCAGCCTGGGTGTAGCTGGTGCCGCCCGGCCCCCTGCTGCCTTCCTAGCAGGCTGCACTTGGCTGCACACTGGGGACAGGCTGTGACACAGGGCTTCAGGGACCCCATGGGAAGACAGAACCACACTGTTGGGGACAGTGCGTTACTCTATTGAGGATGAAACCTCTGTGACTGGAAGATGCACGTACAGATGCCCACGGCATTCTCAGGTGAGTTCAGTCTGCAAAGTCGAGGGTCCCCTCTCCAGTGGTGGCACCACCTTCCCATCAGCTCTGAGCTCTTGGGAAACACTGGCAGAGAGACGAGAAAACAAACAGGGGTGGGCAGGGCCCGGGGAGGGACGGGTGGAGCCAGGCGCAGCACTGCTCACCAACTGCTCCCTGTCCCCCTGGATTCCTTGTCAATGATTATTCAATCTCAGGCCTGACCTTTCTATTCTAAATAACACTGCAATATCAGCACGGCCCAGCGCGCAGCTTTCGCAGGAAATTAACTGTATCTGGTTCTCACAGGAGACCCAAGAAATCCCCCCAGTCACTAAGCCCAGACTGGTTTACAGAAAAAAAAGACCCAGTATTATCTTCTTCTCCTACATTCCTCCTAATTCCCGTCTAAATATCACAGAGCTCCCAGCTGTTTAATTCTAATAAATACTCATCTATTCTCAAAACAGACAAATGTTAGGTCTCAGGTGGGCCCCACGCGTTCTGTGAGGCAGGAAGATGGAAAAATGGAGCAAGAAAGAGCAGAGCGGCTCCCATCCGGCTCCCCATTCCCCACGGCTGGCCGTCTCACAGCCAATGTCCATCACTAAGAGGGTCTTTCATACCTCCATGCGTCTGCAGCCGGAGGGCTGGAGGCGGGGAGCGGCAGGAGCCCAGCAGCCCAGGGTCGAGCTCCTTGGGGAATCTGCCTCCCTTCCCTGAGTTGGGGTTTGGGCCCGGGTTCAGGTGGCCACGCCCTGTGCAGGAAGCCCACGTGGAGAACAGGAAGATGGAAAGACGGCTGGCCGTGACTCTGGCTTATTTACAAATGACATGGACCAGCAGTGGTGGGATGGGGAGAGGAAGAACCCTCTGACACTTGGTTTAGGAAGCGCCTGGATTGGGGTCAATGGGTACTAAGACGTCCCTGTCCTGGTCTCTTTGACCCTTGAAGAATCCGAGGACTCTAAAGCAGACACAGTGGCTAGAAATCAATGAGAGGTTCTCATGGAAGGACTGGGCTCAGACCAGAGACACCTCAGTAGTCTGAACCTGGCACAGCAGCTGCCACCACACACTCAGTATCGGGAGCCAGGCCCAGGGTTTTGACTGAGATACTTGGATCTCTCCAAGAGCCCCTTGCAGCTACCAAGGCTGGCTTGTTCCGGGGGGTGAGATGTTCCATAGTCGGAGAGACTGCGGCTGGTAACTGCCTCACGCCCACCCTGTGTTCCCTCCTCAGAACAGCAGCCCTCCCAGTGTCGTAGCAGACGCCTGCTGGCAGGGGAGGGTTCTCCTGGCCGTCAACAGATGGCTTCTGACAGGCTGAAGGTTGGCTCCTGGGTCTGGCATAAATTAATACCAGGCTGTTATCGTAACCAAGTTGGAACACCACCTCTGGTGCTATTCCCTTGCTGTGGTGTTGGAACGATGTGGGACCCCTGGTCCCGTGCTCCAGGCCCCCATTAGGCCACCAAAAATCCTCAATTCTAAATCCCTGATTGCACCCACTTCCTTCTGCTCGGCTCATCGGGGAGACGGACGACCCCACAGGCCAGGGGGATGCAGGGTACACCTGGGACTGGTCCTTGTGGCTCTGACAGGCTTCCAGAAAAACCCCAGGACCTGAATATGACTACCCATGTGGCCACTGGCTCACCTGTCCCTGAACCTCATGGACAGTCCAGGGCTCTGGCCCGTCCATCAGCAGGAAGTGGTGGTCCAGTCAGGTGGGAGCTGCTGCTATCCAGAGCTGGAGGAGAGGCACCCACAGAGGCCAGCTGAGGAGCTGTCCGACAGGGAAGCCGTGGGTGCCCAGTGCGAGGGAGGCAGCGTGGTGCTGGGGGGAGCAGAGTGGTGGGCAGAGCCAGTTGGGAGCCGGGAGGGTTTTGATGGGAGGTATTACTGCCTCCAGTTTATTGACTTAATAAAGCAGCCACTATGTGGTGGGTAGATAGATGTAGAGGTCCCTGGCAGCTTAATGTGGGCGCACAGATGCAAGCAGCTGGTGATTTGAGTTTTCATGAACCGATCAAAAGTGTTTGCCCACAGATTTCATGGCATCTCAGTTTAGGGCTTCCTAGTGACCCAGCTCCCTCACGGACAGGTGAGCAGGGTCTTGGGGGCGTGGCAGGTCTGGAGACAGGTGCTTCCCAGAGCTCCGAGATGCTCAGAGTGTCTGTGCTTTGCCAAACCTGCATCCCCAGGAGTCCTTGCTGAACCTCCTGGTAAAACTCACCTCCAGAAGAGCCAGCGTCCTTGCTGCCCAGCCTCACTCTGTTCTCTACTGCAGAACGGTAACGGGACGGTTAAAAGATTGCACCAAACTTGGAGTTGCCCTTCCCAAGGACAGAGACCATTTCCTCATCATCTGTGCCCGGAGCCGTGGCCCAGTGCAGGCAGTAAGTGTCAGTGCTGGGAGGAAGCCATGCTTCAGCCCACTTGGCCTCCGTCTCCTGGCGGACACTCAGGTTCCACAGAGGCTCTGGAGAGGGCTGTGAGAGATGATGTGCTGCTCTGTGGGCCACCTGTAGGTGGCCTGTGGCCTCAAGGGCTGGTGGAGCCTGCTGCAGGGCTCTCAGCAGTCAGGGTTCGGAGTCCTTCAGGCTGTCCTGTGAGGGACCCTCGCCCCTCAGCTTGTGAGGCAGGCGCTCACTTTGCAGCGCCGTCTGGAGCCTCTGCCTGTCTTCCTCCGTGGGCCTCCTGCCCCAGCCTGTCCTCCCCGCACAGCTTCAAGTGGGAGTGGGAGCTCGCTATCACGGGTCCGATCCACCAGCACACCTGACTCTAGATGCCCCTGGACACGTGTCCAGGCCCTCCCTGGGCCTCTGCTGCCTTTGGCCTTGGTGGGATTTACGTCTCCTCACTTTCCCGATTCTGTGCCTCTGGGGAGGGCCCAGCTCAGCGCCACCTGCTCACTGAGAGACCCAGAGGGGACAGAGGAGACAGACGTCAGCTCCTCCTTTGTCCCAGAGAAGCACTCTCTGTGCTGCCCGAGGAGCCCCTCCCATGCTGACCTTACAGTCAGCGAGGCTGGGCCTTCCCCGGGTGAGCTGCTGAGGCTCCGTCCCCACCGGGCACCGGGCACCCCGCTGCTCAGACCCAACGCAGTCCTTGTACATTCATCCTGTTCAACGCCATCCTATCGGGTTTGGTCCTGTGTCCAGCCTGGCAAGACCTCTCTGGATCCTGATTTTGTCCTCCAACGCCGTAGCGTGTGGCAGAGAGCTGCCATCTTTGGAGCGTTTCTTGACCAGACACTGTGCTGTCCCGACACGCAGCCCTTTTCCCGGGCTGAGGTGTGCTACGACCCCTAGTTCACGTAAAGGAACTCAGAAGGGCGAGGAATGCACCCAGGCACAGGACAGTGTGGAGTGGAGCGGGCTCCGCCTGAGCCTGAAGTCCCCAGCACACCAGCACCTGCTGCCTCCGTCTCCATGCACGAGCCAGGCTGGAACAGTGGCTGGCGGCGGCAGCCCGGGCACAGCAGGCCAGGGCCATTCGCTTGCCTTCCTCAGCCTGCTGCCCCCGTTACCCCTGAGGTCCCAAGGTCCATTCTAGAGAGGGTCACAGTCATGCCAGGCTGCCCAAGCCCTCCCTAGCCAAGCAGTGGACCATGCCAACCCAATGGCGTCCCCCGTCAGTTTGCGATGACCTTGGTGTCCCAAACTATTTCACTTCACATTCTGATGCTGTCTATAAAGAACGGAGCCTGGACTCGGCCCAGGACCGTTGCGGAGCCCTGCCAGGTGGCGTCTGCAGAAGGACCTTCCACGGGCCTTTAGGAGCAGCCCACAGAGGACAGTGAGCTTCCGCACCACACCCTTCTGACAGGCCGTGTGCTTCGCCAGCTTTGTGTTGCTGTGACCAGAGACTTGACAAGAACAATCAGAGGAGGAACGGTTTACTTGGGGCTCAGGGTTTCAGAGCCACAGTCCACAGACAGCTGACCCCACTCCTCAGGGCTCAGGCTGAAGCCGAACATCATGGTGGAGGAGTGTGGTGGTGGGCAGAGGGAACATGGACGAGGGGCATAGAGGGGGACGCTGCCCTCACCAGGGACAGACATGCCCCCAAAGGCAGGCCAGGGACCCCTCCTCCAGCCACAGCCCACCCAGCACAGCCGCCCCTGGGCACCCCATTAGGGGTTTCCTGCAGGGACGGCCGAAGGCCCTCAAGACCCACTATTTCACCTCCCAGGCTTCTTGCGCTGTCTCTCACGTGAGCTTCTGGGGTCACCTAGTTTCCAGACCATGACAACATGCTTTCCTCATGATTTCAGCCAGGCAGCCTCAACTCTGAACTTAGGTTTGTGCATCTCAGAGCCCTGCCCAGTGCCACTTCTCCACGGTCTCTCCAGGACTACTTTAGTTCTTGTTGGTTTGACATTTCAAAATCCTAACTGTGTTTCATGATGATTTAACTTGTGCAGATGCCTTTGAAAGAAGTTGGGCTTTGCCTTTTTTCTGGATTCCTTAGTGGTGTTCAAAGATTATTTAGGAAGCAACAGTAAAAAAGAAACGAAGGAAGGAAAAGATGGAGAGAGGGGCAGAGCGGGTGGAGGAAGAGCAGAGACGGGAAGGGGGGGCGTACGTAGGCCTGCCTGTCACACTCTGCCTCTGGGCGGCCTGCATGGGGCAGGTCTGGGCAGCCAGAAGGGAGACTGTGCCAGAACTCTGAGGTGGCCCTCCAGGGAGCTGCCCGGGGCAGTCAGTGAGCTACTGAGCACAGGCTGGTACTCAGCTGGGCAAGGATCTGGTCCCCGAGGTCCATCAGTGAGACCTTGCCTCCCATTTCTCTGGCTGCAGAGGTGCACCCTGAGGGAGCGAGGAGGAGTGGCACGGGGCAGGCAGCTGCCAGGGGTGCAGCCGACCCGGAGGGGAGTCGGCCAAACCTACTGGGAGCTCTGGAGCACAACCACCACGATGAAGACTGAGCTGGCAGAAGCGGGCAGCCCTGGCCACTGCCACACCCGGTCACTCCCCGAGGAGGTCTTGAGAGAGGCCACCAGCTGGCTGCACTCCTCCGAGCTGGCAAACAGCTGGGAAGACATGCACAGCGCGGGTGCTAGCCCACATCTGCCGACCACGGGGAGGGATCCGTGTCAGTTCTACATGAGGCCCAGCACAACGTCATTTCAGTGGCTCTTAACAACAGTGATGCTTATGTTTATCATTGTAAAGCAAGAATATTGTTTGATATGTGATAAATGTCCAATAGGAAGGACCTGCACACAGGCACACACACACCAAGGCACCCCATGGCTTTCCCTTGACACATTTTACAGCAGCATTTGGGCAGCTATTGGAAATGGCCCGAGGTGCCTCCAGAGTGGAGGCCAGTGAACTCAAGACCACCCTGGAATTTTCCATTAGTGAGTAGTTAGGTGGAGTAATGAATAAATCATTATTAAGCACTTTGCAAATAGAGTGTTGTGTAAATGCTAAATAATCATAATAATACGGTGGTGTGCTGATCTCAGGAACAGGTCGGCTTCCACATCATTTAAAATGGACAGCGCAGCACGGTCTGCGGAGATGCCCAGGGTCTGCGCCAGAGCTGGGCCCGGGTCACCTGAGATGGCTGCATTCCCTTCCCCTGTCTCTGAGGGAGGTTAGCTGAGGAGAGGGATTCTGGCCGGATTGGGGGCAGTAAAAAGCTCCTGTGCCCAGCTCTTGAAAGCGGACCTCGGTGCGCCCAGGGATTTGCATTCTGAGAAGTCAGGGCTAATCCATAAGGGCTGGGGGCAGGGCATTGACATTTATTGAGCGCCTCCTGTGACCCAGGCGCTGGGCCCACGCGGTGCGCGGTGTTTATTGTCCTATCTATCCTCCAGGCCAGCACATTAAGGTAACAGAGGAGAGGAACAAAGCGGAACACGTTACTATTTTCTGTGGAAAAGCAGAAAGGTCTGCCCAGTGCTGGCAGCTGCTGTTCTCCTTTGACCTTCTGAAGAGGGGCCTGGAGGAGGGAGATCCTGGGAATCAGAGAGAGCCTGACCCCGAGGCTCCTCCCGGCCCCAGGTGCTGGCACCCGTAGGACACATTGGTGTGGGAGTGGCATCCTCCTTCAGGACTGCTCCCGATCCTGCTCCTCATCCATGCTGTGCCCCTCAGGTCCGCTGGATACCAAAGCCTGGAAGGCTGATGCAGTCCTTCCTTGTGCACTGCAGGGGACCCATCCCTGGGCCTCCCACTCGCTGGGCAAGAGCTGGGCCACTGAGCTACCTCCCCGGCCCGTGTCACACGTTTCATACTCCTGAGCCACATCAGCAAACAGTGACACAGGGAGAGCCCCGCACCCACTGCTCCCAGGGGACCTGGGTCCAGGCTCTCATTTAATTCTTGTGAAACCCCGAGATTCGAGTTTTACTGCCTCCTAGGTGAGAACCCTTGATCACTCCTTCAGTGACTTCCCTGGGTCACACGACCAGTGCAGTGACAAGGGGAGCGGAGACCAGGCTGGCCCGCGAGGGCGGGGCGGGGGACTGCTGGCTCTGCTCAGGGGTCCTGAGCCTCCTAGCCATCACCACGTGCCAACAAGAGCTGATGAGTTACCCCTGGCTTCACATGCCCCATTTTAAAGGCACAAAAGGAGTGGTGCTTGTGAAGGGCTTCCCCGAGCACAGCTGACGTGAAGCGCACTGCACAGGGAGGCCTTCGCTCTGGAAGGAGCAGACGTACAGCGACACCGTCCCCAGACCTGTGGCCAGCATGTCATCCCCTCCAAAGTTCACTCCTCTGCAATCCGCGCTTCCCACGCCTTCCCCCCTCGCCCCTCGCAAGGCCGCTGCCGGTCAGTTTTCTGTCACTGTGAGTCAGTCAACTTTCTTTCACTGGGACCAAAGGTCGTGACGAGAACAACCTAGAGGGAGAAACGTTTATTTTGGCTCATGGTTTCATTCAGTCCACGGTCAGCTGACTCCATAGCTCTGGGCCCCAGGTGAGGCAGAGCGCCATGGTTGAAAGGTGTGGTGGAGGGAAGCAGAGAGTGTCCACTCAAAATATAACCCTCAGGGTGCACCCGTGACCCACCTCCCCCGGCCACACCCACCTGTGGTCACCACCCGTAGGGAAGTCCTTCCAGACCACTCATCCGTCTCATGGGTCCATCCGCTGGTTGGGTCACCGCTCTCATGCTCCAGCCGCACCGCCTCTGAACGTCTCTGCACTGTCTCAGGTTTGAGGCTTTGGGCCCCATAGCCAAATCACAGCACGATATCTAGCTTGCGTTTTCTACAGTTTTATGCAAATGGAATCACACAGCACATACTAAGTTTTTTCTGGCCTCCTCCATTCAACATAATTATTTGAGATCCATCCAAGTGTTTTCATTTTCTTTGTTTTATTTACAGGGACAAGGACTTTGAATTATTGGTATGGGTATTGTTTGATTTTAGCTGTGCCTCTCCCCACAGTTGAAGTTCCAGTTCTGTCATGTCTCCTCTGCTCACGAGTGGCAAGTTCCTTAACTTGCCCGAGCTTTGTTTTCTCATCTGTGAACTGGGTAAACTGCAGATCACAGAATCTACATGTGACAGGTGCTTCCCTCTGCAATTAAACTTTTAAATAATAAAAATAAGTTTTTCATCAAAATCCCCTTGCTGTCTCCTGGGTTTGATACTAATGTAACAGCAACTTTCCTCTGTTTTCCAAGTCGAACACTTCCGGTGACATCGGAATCCGCCTGTGGGTCTTCTTGAGAAGCTGGTGGTGTGTGGGCCCATTACTCTCCGTTATGAACGAGGACACTGAGGTGAGAGGTGGTAGGATCAGGATCTGAGCTGAGGCCCTCTGGCTCGGGACCCTGTTTGTCTTTCACTCCTGTACGCTCCTGTTTCAGTGCACAGTGGTACCACCCGCGAGGCTTCTGGGCATCACTACAGGGGAAGAGAATCATATCGAAACATGTCAATGACTAAGCGACTGATAACTAATAACAATATATAATAACTAATAACAATGATAATAACTAATAACAATAACTAAGCGACTAATAACTAATAACAATATATAATAACTAATAACAATAACTAAGTGACTAAGGAAAGAAGATTATTATTGGATCGCCAATTATAATTAAGGAGTCCCAAAGGTTTGCCTGCCTGACAGGCCACACCACCTAATTCTAGGGTGGCTACGAAAGCCCAAGGCCAGACTCTGCAAAGAAGACGAGAAGACCTAGTGCCAGCCTGAGCATGCTTCCTGGACGCCCGGGGTGGGACGCAGAGCAGGCCCAGGGGCAGCCCATCCTGCAGGCTGCATAGACCTGCTCCGTAGACTTGCTTCCCCACATCCAAGCTCACTGCCTCTCGGAGCGGAAGGCATGGATATCTGCTGCCATGCTACGGGAAGGCAGTCACCCCTCAGCTGGCTCCAGCACAGTGGCTGCGCATCCTGGATTCTGGAGCTGGATGGAGCCGAGGACGTGGAATTGTCACTCCCGTCAGGGACCAGTCCTTTCTTACCCATCTCATATGCCCACATCTCTCCGACTGAGAAACTTCTATTTGGAGTTGGAGGGACCAGGGAGGAAAGATACAAATAAAATGATTTCAGCATAAGAAAGACCTGGATTCCAAAGGTTTGGAAGCTGAAGAGACAGAGACAGCAACTGTGCAGAGGGCCTGAGGGGACGCAGAGCAGGGCTCTGGCCTTAGACACTGAGCCACCCACCAGGAGGGCTGAGAAAGGCAGATTTGTAAATGCATTCTTCTTTCTGACACTGGAAAGGGAACCCAGGGCCGCATGCATGCTAAGCTAGCGCCCCCCACGGCCCCAGGTTTCATAAACAGAGGGTGGGGCAGTTTAGGGACTTTGGCTTAGGGTGTACTGAGAGATCTGGGGGAGACTTCCAACCCGTGGTTGAGTTTCCAGATCACAGCCCAGGTGCGAGGTCAGACTGAAGATGGATCTCATGAGTCTTCAGCTTGGAGAGGGTCTTGTCCGAAGGTGTCCGGCTGGTTGTGTGTGGACCTCCGGGTATCGTAAACCGTCCCTACACCCCTCCTTGCACCCTGTTCCCCTGTGGTCCAGTCTTCAAGGTGTTAGTACCTTCTTGTACAAACGCTATGTCAGTTACTGGGATGCGAAGAGCAGGGTCCAGGAAGCAGCGACCCGCCAGTGCGCTCCCCGTTGGCACACCTCCATTCCACATCACCACCCAAGCTGCCACACAGCTCTGCGACATGGGCTGCCACCACCACCAGCCTTCTGGTGCTGGGTCACAGGGGAAGGCCAGCCTGGCTGAGATGCAGACCCCCTGGCCAAGGGCTCTTCTGTGCCCAGCCTCGTCCTGAGCACCTTGCCTTTGCAGTTTCCGGGTTGTCTGTCTTATCTCCATCGGCTGACCGGCCTGACAGGCCCTGGGGGGTACTGACTTTAGGAGAGCTGCCTTGGGTCAGACCTAAATCCCACAGGCACGGGGGACCGGGAGGACTCCCACCTCGCTGCCCCTCCACCCCACTGTTGGTCCGGAAGGAAGTGTGCTTATCGACTCTGCCTGTGCCAGGGAGCAGCACCAAACCAAGTTAGCTCCCTGGCTGCCACTCAGGCCAGCTAATTAAATTAGCTATTGTTGCATTACTGATAAGGACACTTTAGAAAAGGAAAGAGCCACTCATCTCAGCAGCTGTAGAGCTAAAGCCAAGAAAATGCATTCATAGGAACTCTCTGAACGGAAGCCCTCGGGTGGAGGGTTCTGGCCCTCTGCTCCCAGCCCAGTTCCCAGCCCTCCCTGGCCCCCATCCTCAGCTGCTGCTGACTCCTCAGTGTCCAGCTGCAGCCAGGAGAGCAGCTCTCCTCCTCTCGCCAGGAGCAAAATCCTGCTGGGGGTCTGCAGAGGACTGGGGGTTCTTCTGGGAGAGAACAATGAACCCCTAGGTGCTCTGGTCTCTGCATAGTGTGACAGCCAGTTCATACTTGGAAGAGCCTTAAAGAACTGGGGAGAGGAAGGAGGGAAGGAAGGAGGGGAAAGGGAAGGGGAGAGCAGGGAGAGAGGCCCGCGTCCATGCCTGGGCTGCCGGGTAGGCGCCTCTTGGCCTGACCATGGCCACCCACCCCAGGAAGGTGTCTTAAGTTGTCTGCTGGCTTCTGCTTGCGACCTGGATGCAGAGTCCCCCTGGGCCAGGGAGTCGGAGCTTAGGACAATGGATGGACAAAGAATGTCGGGGCTTATTGGCTTATAGACATGACCAGGGAGCCCGCCACGTGGCCACGAGGATGAGGATTTCTCCCAGGAGCACGCCTCAAGGCGCCCGGGCTTTCTCAGACGTGGTGAGCAGCGCCCAGCCGCACAGGTGTGCCAAGGCAGCGGCCCGGGCTCCAGCCCTGGACCTGCCGATCGTCATCTGTGTGGAGAGGTCCAGGGAGACCACGTCTGTCCTGGCTCCACACTTTTCCTGAGACTAATTATCCTGGCTTCTTAAGAGTCTGTGAGCTGCCTGGTATCTTCCCGATTCACTCTTTTTCTGCTTAAATTAACCAGTCATTCTCACGCAATCCGAGTGATTTAAAGAGGCCTAAGTCCAACTACCTTCTTTGACAGATGAGGCGAAGACCCAGAGATATTGAGTGATTTTTCTCAAAATCACACAGATGACAACTGGCAGGTCCAGGGCTGGAGCCCAGTCCTCTGCCTCCCCACGCCTGCGTTGCCTGGGCAGCAGCTCACCGTGCACTCGGGGTGCTCCTGGGAGTCCACAGGAGAGCCCAGGAATTCTCACCCCGTCCTGGAGTTCAGGGCCCCCTTTCCCGCTGAGTCTATGGAGCCTGCTTCCTGTTGTTAGTCAGGGGAAGGCTCCCGTGAGGACACAGCGGATGTCCACCTGGGAGCCCACACCTTGCCGAACCTCCTCTCCACCCACCGTGGAGACTCTGGGCTTCAGGTTCACTCTCAAGGCTGAGATGCAGACCCCCTGGCCAAGGGCTCTTCTGCCAAGGGCTGGCACTCTTCCCACTAGACAACCACACCGAGTGGTGTGACCAGGCCTGGCACCTCCAGGGCACAGGCATGCCTCTTCACAGGGCAGCCCTGCCTGAGATGGGGGACACCACACAAACAGCCCCTCTGACACCGGGACGCACTCCTGAAGCCTGCTTTCTTCGTCTCAGACAGAAAAGCCCATGTCCTTCTCTCCTCCAAGCCCGGCTTTTCCAAGATCAGAGGATAAAGCTAGTGAACTAAATAAGAAATAACAACCGTTAATGAATCAGGGATATTTACCAAAATAATCAATTTTAAAAATCTTCCACCCTTTAAAGATGCAAAGAAAAGGAAAATGGTTACTGGAGGAGCTGTGCTGAGACTAGCTTCTAAAAAGTCCAGTTTCAGTTTGGGGTTCATTATGGGAAGTACTGGACAAAGCAGAGGCCACGTCCATTATGGGGAGTACTGGACAGAGCGGAGGCCATGGCCCTGGGCACAGGGGCCAATGCCACAGGCCCAGGTGTCATTGAGAAGAGAAGCTGAGGCCATGGCCCTGGGCACAGGGGCTAAAGTCAGAAGACCCAGATGTCACCGAGGACAGAAGCAGAGGCCATGCCCTGGGCACAGGGGCTGAAGCCACAAGACCCAGGTGTCATTGGGAGAGAAGCTACCTATGGCACATGCTGACCAGGAGGAAGCCTGCCCACCGAGTCCCTCGTCATGCACACAGGGCCTTACAGGGTGGTCTGTAAACACTCTTCGTCAGGCACAGTGGAGCTTTTCCCCTGTGTTAGGAGACTGAAGACGCGACTTCTTTGGTGGCTGCAGAGCCATCTGGACCACCCTGGCCTTTTCCTTCCCTCCTGTTTCCACCTGGTCAGCAGCTCTCCGAGATCCTGTCAGAGAGGAGGCAGAAGAAATGATTCTTGGGTGTCTGACTCTTGCATGGCGGTCGTGATGGCATACTGTGGGCAGGGGTGAACCACCTGAGGGGAGCTGCAGTTTTGCCCTCTCCCAGGGAACTGCAGGAGTCCACTGGCCATCTCCAAGTCTGGCGGTGGCAGCTGCTCCTCCTCTCCACCTGACAAGTGAACTTCCTCCAGAATCACTCTTGGCTCTGGACGAAGCATCCAGGGTCCCTGCTGGCCGCTCACTTCAGCCCAGCAACTCAGAGCCACGGCTGCTGGACATGGAGACCCGGGGACTGCGTCGGAGTCCCAGGGCAAGACCCTGTCTTGTTCCAATTCATCACTTCAGCCACATCTTAAGAAGGGGTGATGGACAGATCGTAAGACGGCCTCTCACCTCTCAAGTCATGTAAGATAGGGATGGAGTAGCCATGCCTGAGAAGACCCCCGGGGTGTGGGGAGAGGGTATGGTGCCTCCCACAGGCTCTGTGTGAGCGCTGTCCTCTACGACTGCACACGGTTCCTTCCACACTCTTGCTCCTCCAGCTCCTGGCCCACCTTCAGTGGCACCTCCAGGAACACAGTGTCTCAACGGGCACGTCCCTGCTTCCCGCCTGTAGACCCCAGGCTCTGCCAGGTCAGGGGTTCTGCACTCTACCCCTGCCGTGAAGGAGCTGGTGCTTAATAAGATTTCCTACAGAAACAACTGCTCCCTCTGAAGATACTGTACGTGAGGCGCCTTGCCCGGCGCATAGTAGGCACCACTGCGTGTGTGCTTGTTTTGTTATCTCTTTGCCCTGCCTCGGTGGCGCTCTCTTCCTCTCCAGGGAGCCTGGGACTCGCACTCTGGCTCCTTGGTGATGCGGGGGCTCTCTGCCGAGGCTAGTGCAGAAGCGGGAGGAAGTCCTCACGGGGGGGCGGGGGGGAGAAGGAGGTCTGCATGGTGGCCACCTCTGACCCCTGGAGGTGTGACAGGCGGGGGCAGATTCCAGGGGCCCTCGTTCTGGGGCCTGAGAGAGGACGTTGCAGAACAGGAGGCCTGCTGACGGAGAGGGCTGTCTCAGGAGACGGTGGGCCGCCTGCCTGGGGGTCTGGAAGCTGGGTAACTGCATCTCACAGACCCCGGGATAATCACTGTAATGAGTGACAGGTTGGAGTGTAGCCAGAGGGGACCAGACTCCTAGAGATCTATGAAGATGGTCATTAGAACACAGCATCCCTGGGGACAAGATGAATGGACGGCCAATGAGAGTATTGTTTAATGTGTTCAACAAAGAAATCAAGGGCCCGCGATCAAGAGGCGGAGACAGCCGCCCCAGCTGAAGTCAAGATGCATTACCAGCTTCCTGACCCTAGTCAGCTTTCAGATTCAGAAGCCCTGACAGAAGGAAAGGCTGGCTCCCCGAGGGAAAGAGCCTTTGAATGGTAGGGAATAGCTACACTGCGATGACTGTCCCATCATTTCCCCACCCGATTCTTGGCCATTTACTCAGGTAATCATACCTGGGGAAAGAGGGCCATTATGCAGGTCACAATTTGACACTGAAATCTGGGGCCCTGACAGTCACCAGGGCAGTCCTGGGGCATTCGTCGGGTGAAATGCTCACAGGGAATCCACTGGGTCCAGAGACACACTCGGAAATTTCCCCAGCCCTTGAGTGAATGACTGAAACGCGTATGCTTAGTAGTTGGTAGAAACCTCACAGAATCCCAGGACCAGGGGGAAGGAGCCATTGCACCAAAGGTGACCAAGTGCGAGCTCCTGAAACCTCTCCCACTTCACCTCTCCACCAAATAGTAAACCAACAGCAACACGGTGCTCCAGAGAGAGTGGAAGATATCAAGGCAATGCTCCAGGTCGCGAAGGGCGTAGGGAGGCTGGACCCCACCGAATCCCCATCGACCTCACAGATGGCCCCTACCAAAGCTAGAAGGTCCGGGAGGAAGACAGTGGATTACCGCAAGGGCAAAGTCCGTGGGTGCTCTCTGCTTGCCCAGGCAGCAACCCCAGCTGCAGCTGCTCTGCCAGGCGTGAGGTCCTTGCTGGGGCTCCAGCACAGCACCAGTCACCCAGAGTGGACAGAATGTCTGTCTCCATCTGCCCCTGGGCTAGTTAGTCCCTCTGCCCTCCTCATCAAGGGGTCTGCAGGGACCTCAGGCTGTCCAATCAAAGAATGTCACATTCACCTGTGAGGGGACACTAGGAAGGAGAAGAGACCCAGGAGGCCTTGATGTGCTCCCCAGGACAGGAGATGAGCACCAGTGCTCAGGCTCCTGCCGCAGCAGAGAGCACTTTAGAAGCTCGGTGGTGAGGGCACATGGGACTGCCCTTCCAAAGATGACTGCAGATCATGTCAGCTCCTACCCACGCGTCCTCTCTGGGTCCTGGAATCCAAGATTCCACCCTTGAGAGCACTGCTCAGACCATTTGCCAGTGACATGGAGAGTCCCCTTTCCTGTGGAGCCTGGAGTTGGAGAGGGCTCCCTGCAAGTTGGGTTACAGTTCAAGCAGCCCAGCGAATGGGGCCGTCCATCCAGCAGCCCCATGCTCTCAAGGGGAGGGTGACCTTGAGCCGTGGGAGCCCAGAGACAGTAGCACCCTGAAATGGTGAGGCAGACCCCAAACCCTTCTCCAGGGTCCCCCGGGGCCCTCATGATGGGTGCTTGTGATGGCTAATGGATGTGTCCAGTGACTTCACTGCCAGTGCCCAGGTATTAGACACCCTTATTTCTGGGTGTGTCCGTGACATGCTTCAGAAGTGACCAGCATTTGAAGCAGTGGACAGAATACAGCAGAGGCCCTCCCCAGCCCGGGCGGGCCTCGCCCAGTCCATTGAGGTCTGAGTAGAACAAGAGACCGAGTAGGCAGTGTTGCTGTCTGCCTGCTGCTGGAGCTGAGGCTCGGGGTCCTGCCGCAGAAGGGACTTACGTCACCCACACTCCTGGTTCTTAGGGCCTAGACTTGCACTGAAACCCAAGGCCTCCGTTCTGGTTCTCAGGCCACAGACTTGACTGGCCCCGCACCCCAACTTCCTGGATCCCCAGCTTGCAGACCAAAGGCTGAGATCTCACAGCCTCCTAGTGAGGTGAGCCGACCCCCATGATAAACGCTCCTATTATTGTTGTTTCTCTGGAGAACCTTGGCCAACACTTGACCTCTGGTCAGTGCCCAGGGATCCCCCACCTCAGTTCGATGCACATGTGATGCACATGTTTTTTCTGAGGTCAGAGCTTAGGGAAACTTGCACAGCCCCGTCTGTGGGGGCAAGTTGATGGGGAGGCTGCGAGGCGTCCTCAGCCCCACCTGCCCTTCTTACCCAGGGCTGCGTGTTCTCCTTGGACCCGGAGGAGGCGGGTCTTCTGTTGTGCAGCAGCCCCAGGGGCTTCAGCAGAGCCCCCCTGCACCGCTGGGAGACCCCTCCCTCCAGTGCCGCCTGTCCTGGGCACTCGCCTGTGGACTACCCCCGTCTTTCCACGGACAGCAAGTGTCCCCACGGCAGCAAGGTGGTCAGCACAGAACAGACCTAGTAAGCTTCACTCTCGCATCTTCAGCAGATCCCGTGGAGACGTGCAGTATCTTACAAGTCACTGCTCCTGGGGCGGAGAGGGAAGCGCACGGCAGGGAGGTGACTGCTGTGGGCCACTGGGGTCATTCCTTTTTGATTATTTTGTTCCACAGATGCCTCCTTGGACGCTGTTGTAAGTGTGATGGGTCTGGCAGAAATGATCTCTGGTGATCAGGAAAAGGTGACAAACCTGCAAGGGGTTGTCTGAAAGCTTCTGGTCACATGTGTGAATAATGAAAAGCGGGGAGACCCGGCCTAGGGCAAGAGCCCGGCTCCCTGGCCGTCCTGGAGGAACCTTGCGCTTTGCCCTAAGAGACAGATGGGAACCTGGTGTTGCCAGTGAGGACCTTCTCCAGGCTGTTCCAACTCTGCTGCCCACTCCAGCCCCCACTCACCCGGAGCCGCTGAGCCCACGTTTCCGAGTACCGGCCGCTGGGGCTGGATGCAGCACCCTTGGCTGGCGAGAGCCTTGGTAGGTTGGTGTGGAGGCCGGAGGTGCCTGCCCCTATGTCTCTTTCCTAGGGAGGGCGGCTGAGGCCACTCTCCCTGGCGTGCTGACCTTCAGCTGCCCGTGACTTTGGAAGTGTGACCTGTCCAAACTTAGCTGGTGACACACCAACACTTGGGATCCTTTAGCAAGCTGCATCTGGCTTGCTCTGTCTTCCCCGAGGGGCAGCACAGGCTCACACACACGCACACACTTGCTGCTCACAGCCTTCCTCGCACGATCCTCAGCTGCCAGAACCTCTGGCGGCCAACGGGACTATCCACAAATGTGCTCCTCGAGAAGAGGCTGGGCTGGGGCCAGGTGTTGGCAATAGGTTCCAGAGACAGATGAAGTCCAAGAGCGCGACAGAGACGGGGCCATTGACGCACCTGTGTCCATCCGGGCACAGGGCACAAAGCCTGTACTGCTGTTACTCAAGACGCCGCTCCTGCGCGGGCTCCCTGCCCTGCCTACTGAATGCCGGGGTCATCTGCCTGTGAGGGAGGGCGGGCAGCTGGCCGCATGGGGGCCTGAGTCTGTCCTTCCCAGCTCCTTCCACTGCCCCAGACCCGGGGGCAAGCTGGCCACACGGGGGCCTGGGTCTGTCCTTCCCAGCTCTTTCCACCGTCCCAGCCCCCGGGGGCAGATGTGGAAATATGGTAGAGCAGGAAATGGACGCATCTGGTACAACGAGGGGGGCACAGGGAGGGCGCTGTGTCCTGGTCCTACGGGAGGCTCGCTCTCTCGGGAAAGCATGAGACATCCTTTGTGGTCCAGCCAGGAGGGTCAGCTGCTCTTCTGGAATTGTGGATGGTAGAGAGGTCTATCAAAGCTCAGTCTAAGTGCCTGGTTTAAGGTGTGAGGGGATAGGAGCCTCCTCCTCGTCCTTCCCTCTCAGATGGCCATTTAACCCTCGGCTGGGACCACTGCTCCATCCTGTGGAAGGCCGGGGACCATGAAGCTGGCCCAAGGCCAGGTCCATGACCAGTCGTGGGGCTGGGGTGAGCCGGGTGGACCGAGCCCCTTCCTCCCTGATCAGGTTCCTGCGTGTCCACCTCAGGACCCCACAGGGTGTCATCATGATCTGTGACCGAGCACAGAGCCCATGTCTACATCCCCCTGCCGACTCTCTGGAGCATGCCCCTCCTTTGTAGTGAGACAGTGACTCTCCTCCATTTTTTGCATTTAAAGATTCCTCCTTTATGACATGAGAGTGACAAGGAACGGGGTGGCTTGTCTACTGGCTTGGTAAAACTAAAAACTGGCTGCTACATGAGAGTCCTTAGTGTTTCTTACAATTAAAAACCCCAAGGTCTGGGGACATACCTCACGGTGCCAGCAATGGTGAGCAGAAGGCTCTGCCAGCACCTGGCTCGTTCACAGACCTTGGCACCACTGGGGCAGGACGGTGCACTGGTGGGTCTCCAAGCCACTGTCTGGTTCAGTCAGCAACCTGCACAGTCTCAAGATGTTCTAGGACATCTGTGAGGAGGGGAGCGTGCGGCTGCAGTGGCGATCTGTGGCTGCTTGTTCCTGTGGCGCTCTTTCCTTCTCGTCTCTGGGAGGCCAGATGGAAGAGGCTAGTGCAAGGACTGAGCTCTAACCTGGTGTGCCTGGTACTACTCTCCTTGCTCCCGGTGGAAAAGTGGCTCAGAAGGAAAAAGGGCTGAGGAGTCAGGCAGACGAGACCCAGGGCCACGAGCAGGTTCTTTTGAGCTTTGCAGCAGTGTCGCAGCAATAACATCATACAGCAGAGCCCCCACGCACCGATTTTGCTCTCAAGATTGCCGTTACATGATGGACCATGGTTCCAAAAACATCAAATGCAAACTTTCAAAATTAGACAATTTATAAATTTTAAATTATGCACCATTCTGAGTAGCATGGCAGAATCTTGTACCACCTGGCTCCAACATACACAGGCAGAAATCGTCCTTTGTCCAGTGTGTCCACCCTGTATACACTGCCTGCCCTTTAGTCACTCGGCTGTCTCAGATAGCAGATTGACTATCATGGTCTCACACTGGCTTGTGCTCAAGTGACAGTTTTGTACTTAACAATGGCCCCCAGTATAAGAGCAGTAGTGCTGGAAATTCAGATGTGCCAAAGAGGTTGCTGAGGTTATGAAATCTGCAGGTAGTCATTGTTGCCAGTCTCTTACTGAGCCTGGTTTATCAGCTACACTTTATTGTAGGGATGTATGCTTAGGAGACCTAGCATTGAAGGTTTGGGAGCTGTCTGTGTGTTCAAACATGCACAGGGATCTTGACCTCCATGCAGGTAGGAACCACCGCTGCTCATACAAAGCACAGGCCAGTGTGCACTTGACACCCAGAAAACGCTGGCCTCCGATTCCTTTCTGCACACGTTTCCTGTGCACTTTGCCTCTCGGGGCTGCAGCAGTGGAGACATAATTCATCTTGTCTTTGTTGGCTTGTGTCTCCTCTTTCACACCAGGGAGAATGCAGTGTGGCACCAGGTTCACAGGGGACGCTGGTCTCAGGTGGAGAGGGCAACACTGAAGCAAGGGAACGTGGCCATGGTGCTCTGACTCCTGGGCACCACACGGAGCCAGCGGCAGACTCCCTGGCGCACTGCTGGGGTCCACCCCCACTCGCAGCACCCCCATCCAGTGCCAGGTGGGCCAGCCCAGAGCCGCTGCTGTCACTCCATCTCCCTCCCGCTCCGGGCACCTGGGCTGCAGCTGATGCTGATCTGCTACACGGGGTCCCTGGGGCAGGAGGGCAGGGTGGGGTGAGCACCTGGCCATCACAGGCAGGTGAACATCAAACCCCATCCCACTTTCCACAGGTGTCCACCCTGGGCCTAGATCTGATTTGGATCCCAGCGTGTGCCCAAGACCAGAGGCAACTGGACTTATCTGGCCAACTTCTCTGGCCAGATTGTGCCCCCGTGGGTCCAGGCTGGGGGCTGCTGCAGGGACACAGGCATGGAAGGCAGTGCCGCTGTCCCTCTACCTGTGCTGGCCTGTGCCTGCTGACCCTGGACCAGACTCTACTTGGGCTAACTGGCCGGGTTGCTTTATTTCAGCCCCTGCGTGCGCATAGACCACTGCTACAAAGGTGGCACAGTGGTGACTAACAGCACAGTCACTCACCCAGCAGCAAGGGAGAGGTGAGTCCTGAATAAAGGGGTGTTTGTGAGGCAGCGTTGGGTCGGGGTCCAGAGCTTGAGCCTTGACTTCACACAGACCTGCGTCTGAACTCCTGCCCACCTGGGTCTGGCCCTGAGCAGCTCTGCCTGTCTCTGGTGTGGGGTGGCTGCCTGGTACCTTGGTGATGTAACCACACACACTGTGCAGCGCTGATGACTGAGTGGACGTGCAGGGGCGGCTCACCGAGGCCTGGAGGAAGGGCGGCGCCCGTGGTTACCAGAGGTTCTGATCTGCTGCACGGAGCGTCCCACTGCCCTGTGAGGCCTCGTTTCGCCATCTGAAATTCATTAACCACAGGGTGTCAGAGGAGAGAGTGGGGGTCCCAGGTCTGGCAGAGGCCACCTGCTCCTCCACACGCTTCTCGGAGGGAAGTCTGCATTCTGGAGAGGAGGGGGCAGGCGCTCAGCTGGTGGGCTGACAAGAGAAGCAGAATGTCACTAATAGAACTGGTTTCTGCTTTCTCCAGATAAACACTGAAACAGGATCATGGCGGCCGGTGGAAGGAAAGGCTCATGCTGCCGTCCACCGGAGGCAGAGGGCTAGAGGGAGGGACACCCCAGGGAACGAGGCCATGGGGCCTCCAGCATCTTGCTCTGTCCCCAGGCCGCAGCAATCTCACACAGGGCTCCCAGCTTTGGAGAGTGGAGGCAGCCCACTGCCTGCAAGGGCTGCTGGAAGACCAACCTGTAGGGTCCAGGCTCCGCAGCCTCAGAGAGCACAAGTCCAGAGGAGAGGGCCGGGCCGGACACAGGCAGTGGAAGGAGCAGGTCTCCAGGATGGCGAGCGGGGGCTCTCCTTGCAAGTTTCCACGGAGCGTGTTCAAGCATGTTCACAATCACAGCACACGGCTGTCACCCGCTTCCAGCATCGGCTTCTCTCCACGCGCCCCTCCTTGCCCTCTTCTGATTTGGCTAAAGCGCACTACAGGAGCCCCTGAACTTCACCGTAATGTGCATCTTAATGTGTTCTCACACCCAGGGTGCCATTTTTCAGCCTCTACCAAATGTAACAACTACTCATTCACAAACCCAGTCCTGCCCCACTCAGGAAAGCTACCAACGAATCTAAAGAAGGTGCCCGTGCTTACAAGCTAGCGTGTGATAGAGGTGACAGCTCTCTATTCACTACTGGGACAATTAGGTAACTTGCTGGAAAAAGTAAAGCTCAAGATGAATTTCAGATGAACTAATGCTTTACGAAAATATCAGGATGGAAAAAGTTTTCTAAAAAGCCAAACTTAGGAAAGAATATATTTGGCTACCTCAAAAGCTGCCTATGTCCTGTTGAAAGGAAGTAAGGGAGGAAGGAAGGAAGGAAGGAAGGAAGGAAGGAAGGGAGGGAGGGAGGGAGGGAGGGAGGGAGGAAGGGAGGAAGGAGAGGGAAAGGTCTATTGTTGGGCCCCAGTTTCCCCAGAGGCCCTGGTGGCAGAGCCCTGGCCCCCAGCAGTCACTGTTGTGGGCATAGGTACCTTTAAGAGAGGGCCTAGAGGGAGGTCTTTGGTCATCAGGTGTGCCTTCAAAATGGACAGGGGGATGCCAGGCTGGGCCCTTGCTACCCTCCTGATCTTCCACCAGGTGAGTATTTTTCTGTCAGGCACTTACGTCATCGAGGGCTGCAAAATCACAGGTCCAAGGCCACAGGCGACTCATCAGGGACGGCATCCCCTAAGCAGATTGTCTCAGGTATTGTTTACAGTGATGGAAAGTTAACCAACACAGGGCTAGTGAGAAAGAGGCCCAACAGATCACATATGAAATTTATATATATATATGTGAATACGATACATACACATATAACGTGCCTATGATCTAGATGAATCATACGTAAAATTTCAATGCAAATCTGAAGTTCAGAAGAAAACACCCTGCATGAGTGACAGTCACAGGTTTAAGACCTTCAGCACAGAGTGCTCATGCATTCCCGAGAACCCGGCCAAGGACAGGCGATGGAGAGAGTTCTGACTCACAGCACGGATGTTTCCTGCCGCCATCCACCCAAAGTCCCCAGGCTGCTGACAGGGAGCTCGGGGATAGGCCTAAGTCACCTGTGCTCCAAGAGCTTATGTGGCTGTTGCCCCGTGGCCCTTCATCTTGTCCCACACCAAACATTTTATGAACCAGCAGTGGTTTATAAACGCCAGGACCAGCACACTCTGGGCAAGCCCTGTCCCAGAGCCGCCGCGTGTGGGCGGGGAGCAGGTGGTGGGTGAGCAGAGCCCATCATGCGGGTGTGGGCTGAGGCCCTGCAAGCCCATGCAGGGGCAAGCCAGGTGTGCCCGTCTGTCACCCTGTACCAACCTGCTCAGCCTGGGCCCCGTGACAACACCCGCTCCACACAGCACACCAACTCTGAACCCCTTGGTGTCCGGATCTGCGACCTCGCGCTCCAGGGAGCTGGGACTGCAGCAGGTGAGAAAACAGAAGTGGGCAGACCTGAATGGACATTCAGACTCCAGGGTTGACCAACAGCCTGGGTGCCTTCCCAAACCCCGATCAGCGTAACTTTGTACCAGTGGCACTGACCCCAGTGCTTTATGAACCCCGGACCAGCACGCTCACGAGGCAACCTCACACTGTTACCAGAAGCTCGATGCCAATCTAACAACAAAGACAAGGTCTTGAGAAAAGGGAGAACGAAGGTTTTTGCTTTGCTAGCAAATGAGAAAGACAGGGGTCTCCTGTCCAAAAGGCTGTGATTCTGCCCATCAGTAGGAACAGGGGGCTTTTCAGAGGTGACTCAGGGAAAATGAGGTTGGGGAGGAGAGATCAGGAAGGAGAAAGAGGATCAGGGAGAAGTTTAGGGAGAAGAAGATTGGGAAAAAGAAAAAAAAAATGTAAGTTTCAAAGCCACAATGAATATGGTCCAAGCATCACGTGAACCCATTACGACACGGGGTCCCCCTTACCGTGCGAGATTCCCGTTTATACTTCCACTCTGGAATACAACCCACTCTTTTCACTGTGCCTTCTGTGGGCCTGTGGGTTTCAGCCTTTGTATCTGTGAGACAAGAACCCAGAAAGAAGTTAGTTGGTGGTGAGCTGCTGGCGTCCATGGCAACACGGACCTTGCCATTGAGAGCCGCTCCACTGGGAGCCACCACAGGCCACTCAGTGCTGGTGGAGAAGAGCCCAGATCCATGGTGGTGACCCTGGGGCCGCAGTGAGGGGCTGCCAGCACCTAAACAGGGGTGCGCTCTCTCTCCCTCCCTCTCTCCCCCTTCTCTCTCTCCTTCTCTCTCTCCTTCTCTCTCTCTCTCTCCCTCCCTCTCTCTCTCTCCTCTCTCTCCCTCTCTCTCCTTCTCTCTCTCTCCTTCTCTCTCTTCCTCCCTCCCTCTCTCTCCCCCTCCCTCTTCTCTCTCTCCTCTCTCTCCCTCTCCTTCTCTCTCTCTCCTTCTCTCTCTCTCCCTCTCTCTCTCTCCCTCCCTCCCTCTCTCTCCCCCCTTCTCTCTCTCCCTCCCTCTCTCCCTCCCTCTCTCTCTCCCTCCTCTTCTCTCTCTCTCTCCCTCCCTCCCCCCTCTCTCTCCCTCCCTCTTCTCTCTCTCCCCCTCTCTCTCCCCTTTCTCTCCCTCTCTCTCTCCTCTCTCTCCTCCCTCTCCCTCTCTCTCCTCTCTCTCTTCCTCTCTCTTCTCTCTCTCCCCCTCTCTCTCTTCTTTCTCCTCTCTCCCCCTCTCTCTCCTCTCTCCCTCCCTCTTCTCTCTCTCTCCCCCTCTCTCTCCCTTTCTCTCCCTCTCTCTCTCCTCTCTCTCCTCCCTCTCCCTCTCTCTCCTCTCTCTCTCTTCCTCTCTCTTCTCTCTCTCCCCCTCTCTCTCTTCTCTCTCCTCTCTCCCCTCTCTCCCCCTCTCTCTCTTCTCTCTCCTCTCTCCCCTCTCTCTCTTCTCTCTCTTCTCTCTCCCTCCCTCTCTCTCTCCCTCCCTCCCCCTCTCTCTCTCCCCCTCCCTCCCTCTCTCTCCTCTCTCTCCCTCCCCCTCTCTCTCTCCCCCTCCCTCCCTCTCTCTCCTCTCTCTCCCTCCCTCTCCTCTCTCCCCTCTCTCTCTTCTCTCTCCTCTCTCCCTCCCTCTTCTCTCTCTCTCCCCCTCTCTCTCTCCCTTTCTCTCCCTCTCTCTCCTCTCTCTCCTCCCTCTCCCTCTCTCTCCTCTCTCTCTCTTCCTCTCTCTTCTCTCTCTCCCCTCTCTCTCTTCTCTCTCCTCTCTCCCTCTCTCTCTTCTCTCTCTCTCCCTCTCTCTCTCCCTCCCTCCCTCTCTCTCCTCTCTCTCCCTCCCTCT